>NC_046617.1:4566763-4879472 GCF_900324465.2 Anabas testudineus | reverse complement strand
CTGCATTGCCTGTGTCCTGGTTTGCATTTCACTTTAAGTGGAGCCTGAACTGTATTTTCCTGAGTTTTACATTACAGTGACTGTGTCATGTGCTCCAAGTACTTCCAAAAAGTGGGTGACATACATGCAGCAATGTGCCCAAACACTTGTAGTAGAGACACACATGGAGCACTGGAGCTGCTGCTATTGCCCCACTGCTCATGCTAAGCCGTCTATATAAATGTAATCTTTAGCTTTAAGTCCAAACTTCAATTATGTCTCCATCCTCCATGTTGAGTTCAGCTGGCGTCTGGCTGTGTGTTACTTTCGAGCCATCGAAATGGAAGCGGACCTTTCTCTGGGCGCTTGGAGACATCTTGGACAAATATTGGTAGAATATGGGACCCAGTGTTGCATCCTGAAACACACACATGGTACAGTATGCCGTTTCTGTCCTGCTGCTAAAACAAAACTCAAAGCTGATAATGAAGAAAAACTACCCACTTTGTGCAGAGAAAACTCTTGAGATGAATCTTTGTCTTTGCCCTGCAGTTTCACAGTGATGTTGCTGCTGCTGCCGTCATTCGCGCCACTTTTGTCCTCTGCTGCCATGACGACGCACTCTGCACAAACAAATGCAAAAGAAAACAGTTTTCAGAAAAGTCTGTATAATGAGTTTTCAGTAATTCTGTTCTTTGGCAAGTTTGCACTTGTTTTGACACAAAATGTTCAGCATCACTGTTTTTCAGCACAAACTCAGCTTGGACTGCTCCAGACACCTGCCTGGATAGTGTTGACATTTTGTACAACAGTTGTCCAAGTTCATACCATTTAAACCTTATCATGTTATGCAGCTGTGATACAGGGGAAAGGGGACACAGTTTCCATGAGGAGATTTTACTGTTGAGTTAATCATTAAATTCTATTCACCTCCACTGTTGTATTTGTCCAAGTCTTGATATCACAACAAAACTCATGCATACCACTATTACACTGCAATTGAGTGGTGGGGTCACAAAGATAATGCTTCGACGCCCTCCACTGATGTAATGACAAACTGCACCAGCGTTTGACTTTGCTTGCTGTGTAGGAAAGCATTTAACCCAGAGTGTGTACGTACGTTGAAGTATAAAGAGCTCTTTAGTAAATCCTCATTTGTATAAAATTTGTATACAAGGTTTTTTGTTCAGGGACGCATGAAGAACTTTCTACCCAAACCGTTTAAAATGGATCATGACTGGAACGATGAAGAATCAGGTCTGTAGTCTTGAATGATTTGGTGCTTGCTGCAGTATGGTTCATTATGTGCACTTGTCGTTACAAAAATAATAATTATTATTATAAATAAAGAACTTGTCATGTGACCCACCTATTATATCTGCAATGCCGAGGCCGAGCTCGCTGATGGTAGAGTGTGTTGGCAGCTCCTCTTCCTCCCTCAACAACAGGAGGCGAGAGGGTGGAACGTTAAGGGTGACAGACAGCTGAGTCACTACATCACTTAAAGGTGTTGACTGAAAGAATAAGAGAGAAAACACAAAGAAACATGTTTAAGAGGTAAAAATGACAAAAAACATTTGTTTTAAAAGCGACGTATCTCTGTACGTACAGATAACACAGGGATCTTGTGGATGTCTGTTCTGCAGCGGATCTTGAGAGGGATCTCCCGAACTGAGGGGCTGTACAGCAAACTCTGAGACCCAGAGTCAGGGCTAACAATGATGACATCCTCGTCATCTTGTTCCTCTTCAAGCATGGGAGATGAGTGATCTTGAGCATGTCTAGATCTGGACCTGGTCCTGTTTTGAGGCTCAGGAGAGAGGAGGGAGTTCACTGCACGAAGCTCCCTGTCGATTTCACTGAGGGGTACAAACACAACCAAATTCTTGAATTCATTTTACTGATATTTTAGTATCAGTATTATTATTATTAGAATTACTATTGTTTATCATTTTATTTTACTGTTGTCCTTTGGGTGTAAAGCACTTTGAGCTCAATCAAATGTAGATCACTGTAGAAGGAAAGAAACCAGACTCACCTGAGTTTCTGTTTGACCTGCCTGGATTGTTTCTGAACTGGACTCTGTGGAGGTGGAGGAGACGGGCAGCGAATGGTTTCTCTGAAAGAAAGACAACCGCCAGAACAAAAAGTAAACATATACACTGAGTTTACATTAATTAAAAAGTTCTGAGTTTGACAAGTCATTAAGTCACTTCTTGGTGGGGCAGGACGTGAATAGGTTATAATAGAAACCTGTCAAATTCTGGGGATTAAGTGAATTAAGCATTTGGTTAAGGGATGAACCAGATTTCTGACATTAACCTGATACTTACGGTTCCTTCTGTTGTTGATGTTTGCTCTCCGGACATTCTTCTTCATCCTCGTCAGAGTCACTGAGGTTGACGACGGCTGCAGTTGTTTCTTTAGATGAAAACTCTGACAACAAACTGTCATCTGCAACATCCTCTGACCACGGACAAAAATGATCAACTTCACAGCAACAAAAAACTGGTCCTGCTAGGTTTAAGCTACAAGCACTAAAACTGTTTGTTTACCTGTCTTTTCCTTTTCAGTGAACACTGGTGCCATTGGCTTCAGCTGCAGACTGCTTTTTACCTAAAAACAAAAATATTTAAATGATCTATAGCACAATATTTCCGTTTTCAGACAAAGCCAGAAAAAACATGGTACAGCTTATCAATGAGCACAGATGATTTACCTTGTTGGAGTAGACTGGTACTGGGACGATTGCTGAAGGGTCAAGGATGCGTCTGCGTTTGGGTGGAGGATTCACAGCCTGCACCTCACCCTTGGAACCCTGGGGAACAGAGAGAGCAGAAGGGACCACGACCTCTGCTTTAAGTGTTAATACTTCTTGCGTAAAAGTCACAGAGATGCAAAGACTTAACAGATTCCCCAGATGACACAACCTCAAAAAGACTCCAAATACTACAAAGCATGGCAACATTTGGGTGTCACATGAGTCTCGTATAAATTAGTGTTCTATAATTAGCTTAGTTTTTTTCTAAATTAAAGAAATATTCAGCGTTTTTCCTTCTGGAACAAATGTACAATTGGTTGAATTTGACTTTTAGCTCTGCTAGCTTTGTTTTGATTCTCTGTGATGAATTTTCAGGGGAGGTGAACAATTATTTAGTGATATAATGCTAATGCTTCATTAAGCTGGATCTCTTTCTTGCTCTTTGTGCCAGGTTAGCTCCAGTTTTCAATAACAAAGACATTTTTGAGTACTACTTGCCATAAATATTGCAGTAACCATATCCCACTGTTTTGTTACAATTCTTTGGATGTCCATCAGTAAGGATTTACTATTTAGAAAAGAGTTGTTTATTTTCCAATATATTGTTAAACATATACATTTTTAAATCCAGCAAACGGCCGAGATTCACCAGTAATCAAGTACTGACTAGGATGATGTAGTCTAATTTGTTGTTTGTGGATATGAATGTTATTGTTTTTGAACGTGAAATGCTGAAGTTATAGTGTTGATATTTTAGAGAGCAATGATTTCTCAGGCTGCCGTTCAATCCTAATGTTTCATTTGAGTATCAGCAGATTGTACATCACATATGGCTTTTACTGTCAGACCTGAGAAAACTGTACAATAACAATTTAAGTGGAAACTCCACTCAACCAAAAGAGTAAGAAAGCTGAGATTGTGGCATTTGACACAACGCTGAGAATAAACTGTCCAAAATCATTTGTTGTTTTTACTGCTCGTAGTTACAAAGGTGGATTTCCTCTCTTCTTATTTCCATGAAGGTGCAACAAAAGGTTTAAATGTGCTTTATTATTAATATTATTATTACAATTTACATTTAGCGTTCGCGTTACTTTCAATGAACCGCTATCTAGCTAGCTAAATAGATAGCTAAATAGCTAGCTAGCGAGCTGACGTTACATGTCAACATGTTCTGCTGGAGTGGTTAAACAGTAGTTTATAAGTCACTATTGTTTAACCTAAAACTGGTCAGCGGATGTTATTGACAACCTACGACTGTGGTAAGTGGCGGTTTTTATCTTGAGGACAGCTAAAATGCAATCAAACGTAAGATTAGCTTAACGTTATTCACCCTGCGGCTAACGTTATACTAGTAAAAGTGAAACTAGACAGTTATTTTCTGTCGGAGGGAGTTTAAGCTGCTGTTGTTGTATATCGGTCAATGTATCACTTTTCACCAAATGTAGTTTAATAACATCACTATTACGCCTTTTATTTATGACTCTTCACAAATTAAACGTTTTTAACGATAAAAAACAGAAGATTTGTCAAACACCCACCGCTTCAGCCATGACCGCTGCTCGACAGGGAGACGTTAGGAGTCTGCGACAGAGAGTGTTGCTTTCACGTACTATGGGAAAATACAGCAAACCTGTAGTGTTTTAAGTTCAGGTCTGGTTTACGGTTTTTTTCTCCAGATAAATTAGTGAACCCCACTCCTTCAGCTAACCGCTCAGTGTCTTCAATTGTCAGCATTTTTTAAGGATGGTTAATTATAGACTTCTTTCTTGAGCACCCCAACATCAAGATGAACATATTTCTGCTCTGCTGCTTTTACATGGACTCACACACTTGAGGTCATTTTCAGGTCAGGACAACCTGACCTGTGTGCACTGCTACACAGAGATATGTTTATTTTCCTATAAAATAAAATTACTTAAAGTCTGCAGACATATGCAGAAATATACTACAATACAATTTCCTTTCTATTTTTACATAATACATTTGTTAAAAACTCAACCTATGTATAAAAAGGTAGGTAGGTAGATAAAAAGTATCCAGGCTATTATTGAATTCTATACATTATAACTAATACGTTTCTGTATCAGTTTGTACAGTCCATTTATACAGTGTACAGAACTATAGTAAAAAGTAAAATATAGCATTTGTATACTTAAAGTGGAAAAGACTGTACAATAAAAAGATGTGTTAATGTATGTAATTATTGTAAACTCAAGTAACATATCAAGTTTGAATAAAAAAAAGAAAAAGAATAGACTATGAAACTGTGTGAATCAAGCATCAAATGTGATGGAAAAAGGTTACATGTCGGACTCCGTAGTTTTCTCTGGGCCCCTTCCCAATCTGACCAGTGACGACATGTTTAGCCGCATGACGTCATTCAACCGCTGGCTGTCTAAGTGGTGTCCCGCTAACAACGTGGGCTACATAGACAATTGGAAAACGTTTTGGAGAAAACCTGGGCTGATTAGAAGAGACGGCATCCATCCCACTTTAGATGGAGCGTCTCAACTCTCTAGAAATATGACAGAGTTTATTAGACAACCTAAACCCTGACATCTCAGAGTGGAGCCCAGGACGCAGAGACGCAGTCTTACACACCTCTCTGCAGCTTCCTTACAGCCGTCACCCCCCAAAAACTACTATAACCCTATAGAGACAGTGTCTGCTCCCCGAGTACCTAAATTATTTATATCTAAAACTAACACAAGAGGAGTAATTCATAAAAACCTAATAAAAATAAAGACGACTCCTCTCTTAGAACAAAATAACAAGAAAACAATCAAATGTGGACTGTTAAATATCAGATCTCTCTCGTCTAAATCCCTGTTAGTAAATGATTTGATAACTGACCATCAAATAGATTTATTCTGTCTGACTGAAACCTGGCTGCAGCAGGATGAATATGTCTCTCTGAATGAGTCGACCCCCTCAAGTCATGTTAATTATCATGTTCCTAGAAGCACAGGTCGGGGTGGAGGAGTAGCAGCAATCTTCCACTCAAGTTTGTTAATCAACCCCAGACCTAAACATAGTTTTAATTCATTTGAGAGCCTCACTCTTAGCCTCTCTGATCCTAACTGGAACAATCCAAAACCAGTCCTGTTTGTTATTGTGTACCGTCCTCCTGTCCCTTACTCTGAGTTTTTAACTGAATTCTCAGAGTTTCTATCTGATTTAGTTCTTAGTGCAGATAAAGTCATTATAGTGGGTGACTTTAATATCCATGTAGATGTTGATGATAACTGCCTCAACACTGCATTTAATTCACTATTAGACTCCATTGGTTTTACCCAAAATGTAAATAAACCCACTCACTGTTTTAATCACACCCTTGATCTTATTCTGACATACGGTGTGGAAGTTAATCAGTTAATAGTTTTTCCCCAAAACCCTCTTTTATCTGACCATTTCTTAATTACATTTGAATTTACAGTACCAGACTTTACTAAACCTACAGATAAGATTCACTACAGTAGATGTTTATGTGAAAATGCTGTTGACAAATTTAAGGAACTGATTCCATCTTTTATTTCAGAGCCATGTACCAACACAGAGGAAGGCAGTTATTTCAATGTTACTCCAGCACAATTGGACTATCTTGTTAATAGTACTGGTGCTTCACTTGGAACAATACTTGATACTGTTGCTCCTCTGAAAAAGAAACTAGTGAGTCAGAGGAAGTTAGTTCCATGGTACAATTCACAAATCCGTAGCTTAAAGCAGAAATCACGTAAGCTGGAAAGGAGGTGGCGTTCCACCAATTTAGATGAATATTGCCTAGCCTGGAAAGATAGTTTAATAATATATAAAAAAGCCCTGCGTAAAGCTAGAACTTCATATTACTCCTCATTAATAGAGGCAAATAAGAACAACCCTAGGTTTCTTTTCAGCACTGTAGCCAGGCTGACAAAGAGTCATAGCTCGGTTGACCCTAGTATTCCCTCAACTCTCAGCAGCAATGACTTCATGAATTTCTTTACAAATAAAATCATAACTATTAGAGAAAAAATTGATCAGATCATCCCTGCATATAGCATGGATTGTACAACAACTCTAGATCCACGCTCGTACTTAGACTGCTTCCTCCCTGTAGATCATTCGGAATTAATTTCAGTAATTAATTCCTCTAAACCATCAACATGTGTCTTAGATCCCATCCCAACTAGACTCCTCAAGGATGTCTTACCTTTGATCAGCACGTCCATATTAGATCAGATCAATCTGTCTTTACAAATAGGCTACGTACCACAGGCTTTTAAGGTTGCTGTAGTCAAGCCCCTACTCAAAAAGCCTACTCTGGACTCAGGGGTCTTAGCGAATTATAGACCAATATCCAATCTGCCCTTTATCTCTAAAATCCTTGAAAAGATAGTTTCTAAGCAATTGTACGACCACCTACGTAGCAATAACTTGTATGAAGATTTCCAGTCAGGATTTAGAGTACATCATAGCACAGAAACAGCACTGGTAAAGGTCACTAATGATCTTCTATTAGCATCAGACAATGGTCTACTCTCTATACTCGTCTTGTTAGATCTTAGTGCTGCATTCGACACTATAGATCACAACATTTTATTACACAGACTGGAACATGTCATTGGAATCAAAGGAACAGCACTAGAGTGGTTTAAATCGTATCTATCGGATAGATTTCAGTTTGTACACGTTAATGATGAGTCTTCCATGCACAGCAAAGTCAGCTATGGAGTTCCACAGGGATCTGTGCTTGGACCGATTCTTTTCACGTTATATATGTCCCCTTTAGGCAATATTATTAGGAAACACTCTATAAATTTCCATTGTTATGCAGATGATACCCAGCTATATTTATCTATGAAACCAGGAGAAACTAATCAATTAGTCAAACTTCAGGAATGCTTAAAAGACATAAAGGCCTGGATGACCTCCAATTTCCTTCTCTTAAATCCGGACAAGACAGAGGTTATACTGTTTGGGCCTAAAAATCTCAGAGACACTATGTCTAAACACATTCTCACCATTGATGACTTAGTTCTGGCCTCAAGTAATACTGTAAGAAACCTCGGAGTTATCTTTGATCAGGATATCTCCTTCACTTCATACATAAAAGAAATCTCTAGAACTGCCTTTTTTCACCTAAGAAACATTGCTAAAATTAGGAGCATCCTGTCCCAAAGTGATGCTGAAAAACTAGTCCATGCATTTGTTACTTCCAGACTGGACTATTGTAATTCATTATTAATAGGATGTCCCAATAACTCATTAAAGAGCCTCCAGTTAATCCAAAATGCTGCAGCCAGAGTTCTGACTGGAATTAGCAAGAGAGATCATATTTCTCCAACGTTAGCTTCTCTCCATTGGCTCCCTGTTAAATCCAGAATTGAATTTAAAATTCTTCTCCTAAATTATAAATCCCTTAATAATCAGGCTCCATCTTATCTTAAAGACCTCATAGTTCCTTATCTTCCAAGCAGAACTCTCCGTTCTCAGACTGCAGGTTTACTTGTGGTTCCTAGAATTTCCAAATGTAGAATGGGAGGCAGAGCCTTTAGCTACCAAGCCCCTCTCCTGTGGAACCAGCTCCCAGTTCAGGTTCGGGAGGCAGACACCGTCTCTACATTTAAGACTAGACTTAAAACTTTCCTTTTTTATAAAGCTTATAGTTAGAGATGGATCAGGTGACTCTGAACCATCTCTTAGGTATGCTGATATAGGTTATTCTGCTGGGGGACCTCTACTGATAAACTGAGCTCCTCTCCTCTCTCCTTTCTCCTGTATCAATGCAAATGCCACCATTTCATGTCATTAACTTTGTGTCTTCTCTCTCTTTTAGTTGTGTTTCCTCCTCTCTGTCTCCCTCTCTCTGTACTTTTCTGCAGGTATCCTCGGCCTGGAGCTGTACATCTCCAGAATCCAGTTCATCTGCCCAATGTTCTTGATGCTTGTTGTTGTCTTTATTGCTTGTTGTTGTCTTTATTGCCTGCTGTTCTTTTCTCTCTTCTCTTTCCACTCACCCCAACCGGTCGAGGCAGATGGCCGCCCACTATGAGCCTGGTTCTGCTGGAGGTTTCTTCCTCTAAAGGGAGTTTTTCCTCTCCACTGTTGCCTAAAGCTTGCTCAAATGGGATTGTTGGGTTTTCTCTAATATTTTGTATAAATATTTTCTGTAAGGTCTTAAACCTTACACTGTAAAGTGCCTTGAGATAACTTCTGTTGTAAATTGGCGCTATACAAATAAAATTGAATTGAATTGAATTACAATACACGCACCACATCTGTGTTTATCATATTTGATTATAGAACAATAATACCAATTACAATGTTTTGCTGTGTGGTTTAATGTTGCTTTTAATGACTGGATGTTCCCTGTGACTGTGTGTCACTGAGAACAGCATCAAACGGAATCGAAGCGAGGTGGACTGAACACAGATCTTCACAGAGCACTGATAAACAGATAAAAAGCTGTTTCAAATTGGTCCCTTCATGACAGAATAACCAAACAGCTCTCACCACAGCGGTTGGGAATACAGAAGATGTTTGAGACTCATTAAACCAAACTTCTCCAGGCCATTAGATGTTACTGCATGAGTGTTTGTAGTCTGTCAAAATACAACCTCAATTACTGTGTAACAATTTAATACAGCCTAAAGTAAATGCTTATCTTTCACAGTTTACAGATTTTGCAGCAATTAGAAAAGTAACTAACATCCTAGCAGTAAAATTCCAATTATCCTACCTTAAGACAAAGAAACACACTTACGAGCTGTTTTGTTTTCTGACATGCTCCTGGATCTAGTTTACCACCATCCAGTGTGTTTTTTAAAAATCTGTTTTCTTTGGGCATTTAATTGTGGGACAAAAATAAAAGCATTTTATAGACTAAATGACTGATTGATTAATTACAAAATATTTGTAATATAATAAGGTGTTCAGGGATGTGTAGTTTATTTCCAGCCAGTGCGTCTTGGTGGTGATTTTGACATACAGCTGCATTTATTTTAGCTGTACTTGTACTTCAAAAGTCTTTTCAGTGTGTGTTCCCTTTGATTGATCACCTATTCACCTTCAATCAATCAGTACAAATTCTTGGCCAAAAACCTGCAACAGATGCTTGGACCCGGTGCCATCATAATCCTGCCAACGAGGCTTCACTACTGTCTTTTGCTCTATATCAGGTCTTGATATCCAGTAATCCGGTTATGCTTAGTGTCCATCACTTCTTTTTGTTCTCTTTGCAGGCAACCACATAACGCTGAGCCACATTGAGAGGAGGGGAATAGCCGTCAGCATATGATGTGTCCTCAAACAGTACTGAGTAGTCATCCTGTGGCTGCAAACACACACATGCTGAGGTTAAATGTCGTGGGAATTTGTGACTGAAACACCAACACAGAAACAACAGAGTTTAGATCTATAACAATAACAATATATTTTCAAAAATAGGTAACACTTCCTATGTCTGCAGATATTTAGGACAGCTCCCAGAGGTATCATAATGTGTTAGGCTCAGGAGGAGAGGATAAGATTATTAACTGACACCATTCTGAAAAGAGAACTAGGTCTCTGCCTGAGGTTTGCATCAGTGATGATCTGAATCTATCACAACTTGTAATTTGAGCAGTAATAAATAATTTCCGCACACCGAATGACCTTACAGGAATAAACAATTTTCTCCACTTGAAAAGAAGCTTAAGCTAAAGCAGCTATTATGTGTATTTTGTATTATTAGTACAACATTGGTTTGAACTTTTAATATTTAAATAATATGGGTGTCTGAACTTGTGCCCATCCTCATCAGTTTTCTTCGCTCAGCCCAGCAGACACTTGCACACAGTTTTGTTTGAAGCTCGCCTCTGTAGCAGTGCCTAACTCATTTGCTCAGAGATCTATGCCAGAATGTCACATCTTAGACTCACCCTGTGAGGTGGCGTGTGGATGAGGGCCCGGTAGAAGCAGGTGGTTTGGGGGTAGAGGGCCAGCACCAACTGGTCCTTACTGAAAAGGGCCTCGGGGTCTGTCTCTGGATTGGCCTTCCACTGCGGCAGAGGGATAATCCGTCGTCTGCTGAGAGTGTGTCTCCTGATCACACAAACATAGAGTTTTTAGCCACAGTTAAAATGTTAAGGCAAAATAGGTTTATTCTGAGTGTGGGAGCCTGCTATATCAACAACAACAACTGCTATATCTTGTTTATCAGTACCTCAGAGCTTCGTCAGATAACTATGGTTTACATCTCACATCATGATTTTAACCTGTTAAACCAGAGCGCAGATGGGCATTCAACAACAAAGACCATTTAAAAGCCGACTAAACATGCAGCAACCTAGACCAAAACAACAATTTCTACCTAAAAAGAGTAAAGTAAATTAGTACAAAAACACGCTAATGCGACATGCCTGCAAAATGGGCACTAGCAATTGTGATAGTCCCAGCTACCAGTACCAATGACATCTTTTAAATGGTCTTTGTTGCCAGAAACACAGCTTCCCTTGTTACTGGGAGTGCTCAGGTTTACCAGGTTAAAAACATCAAGTTCCTAATGTTTTATATGCTGGCAGCTTGGTTTCAACCCAAATGCAATTTTGCAGCTTTAAAACAGTCTCCGGGAACTGTTACAATACAATAACAAAGAGAAATAGAAATAGTGCTTGGTAAAATTGGGGAGAGATGGCATAGGGCAGAGACAGAAAGAGAAAAGAGGGAAATAAACCAAACATGTAAATGAGAACGGTAAAAGGATTAAAGACTGAGATATAGAACAGAGATGACTGAGTACTAGAGAGCTTAAATGTGAAGCTATTGTAAGAGAACTCACTCTTTTCCCTCTTCATCAATGTCGTCTACTTCATATCTGCAGGAAGAGGTGAAGAAAAGTCAGATCTGTTTGAGAACATTCAACTGATTTCACTCAACTGAGTCCACATGTTCCTCATCCTCTGTTCAGCTTCACATCCTGAAGGTCAAATCCTGATGTTACACATCCTGTTTGTTCTGATGTGTGTGAAATGCGTGATGTTCTCACTTGTTGGTGGAGTGGTTGTAGCTGACCACCTCAGCCAGGATCCACTGCTCGTCTCCGTCTACAGCTTTCACCCTCGCTGCCACCTTGTCGCCCTGTTTGGCCACGTAGTCGCTGCTGGCTGGAGTGGCTCCACACAGAGGCGGAGGGCTGAGCGAGAGAATTTGACATTTTATAACTGCTTCTGCATTATACAAGTGTTTTAGCTGTTTGTACACACATTATTTGAGCATTTATGATTTTGAGTAGTGTGCCTGCAGTACAGCTTCTCTAAGAATTGGCAAAGAAAGATCTTTCATCATCATCCTCTAATCTATCAATGTGAACAACAAAAAGACAACAGGATAAAATTGGATGAGCCTGTTTTTTTTTATTTTTGAAATTCTCCAAAACTTCCTAATCAAGCAGAGATAATGTAAAATAATTAGAATGTAGCCTGTTAACAAAATTATCTGGTAACTCTGTGGCTCAAAGTTGTGAAGAAAACTCTTCATAGTGGCAGCTACCTCTCCCCTGGTTTTCCGATCCACAAAGGAAGCGTCATGGCTGACTGTTGGAGGAGTGTCATTAGGACACCACGTCTCATTGTCTTCCTGGGAGGATCACTGTCACTGTAAACTCCTGCCATCTTAGCAGCTGCAAAAAAATAAGGACATTTGAATTTAACCTGGCATCCCATTGCAGATCTTAGTGTGCAAATGTTGTATTCTACCAGTTAATGTTTTTTTACACACACACCCACCTATTCTCCTCTCTTCCAACAAAGACTTGATCTCTGCTATTTTGTCAAGAGCATGACGTAGGATGCTGCAGGGAATAAAAGAAGAGAACATGATGGGATTTTGTTACAGCGGCATTTTTGAAGTGTTGAAGAAATTAATGAAAGCATTTGTGCTATGTGACCACTAAGTTTATCAAACAAAGTATATTGTGTTTCATGGCGCTTACAACTTTGAAACCTGTACATGTACTAAAGTTACCCTTTCCACTCTAAACCTCTCACTGTAGGGTTTAAACCATGCCTGTAAAATTCTAGGAAAATTAATTTGTGGTTACTCACCTACATTCTGCCTCAGCATCTGCTTTGGCTGTTGTGTACAATCCCCTTAGCTTGGTCCGGTAATATGGAGAAGCTGGAGAAGACATGGCAACAAAGTGTGAATGAAACAGAAAACATAGAGAAGCAACTAATAACTTTGTGGAAAGCATAAATGTTAGAGGGAGGACTCTGAAAATGATGCTACTGTTAATGATGTGTGACTAACTTTTGTTTTCTGTCTGCATCCTTTCATGTGTTTTCTGAATGTTGAGCAGATTGTGTTCACTGCGTGACCTCTCCTCCTGAAAAGAGCACAGAGATTAGGTTAATTTCCTGTGATTTGGTTAACTTTAACTGACTTTAAAGTTACGGTTTACAGTTGATAACTAGTGTCTCTAACTTACCTGGGTCTGTTTGATGAGCTGATGAAGCTCTGTGAGTAGCTCGGCAATCTTGGTATCAGCTGACATATCCGTACCTTTAAGATTTTAACATTCAGATCTTGTAACAGCTTGTATACATAGAAAAACCAATGTCAGACATCTGTCCATTTAAATAGCAAAGGAGTGTGGTTTTGCTGGAAACATAACACAGTCACTTCAGTGGAGGAATAAACAACCTAACATTTTATCAGTGCATTAGAATTGGGCGTTGGATGAGAGCCGACTTGGAGAGTGGATGTAGGCGGTTTAGACTGAAGCTCTGCTCGGTTCTTATAATAGCTTTAGGACATGGCGTCTTTAAATTCAAAGATTTTTGAATGGAGTTCGGTGTAAATCTGTTGTAAAACGCGCTTCTATAGTGACTCCCATCATATTTATTAATTAGACGAAGGAAACAATATGACCTGTGTATAGTGATGTTGTATGTAATGCTGCAATTACCACTAACAATGTAAACTAACAAGTAGCTTATATTAATGTTGTGGCTACTGAGGCACTAGTTGGCTGGATTAGCAACTGGTTTGTTTCGCTAATATTAGCTGAGGTGTTATCTAAACCGTGGGATTTGTGCTCCTGCAACACCAACATTAGCACCATATATATACAGTATGACAGCTAAGCACACTTATGGTCTACATATTCTGTAATACAGACATTAAGGCTTCTTACCGTGTGAGTTTTTCTGTTTATTTATTGTCGACTTGCTAACGACGAACAGTCACTTCTTCTTCGACAGTATTGAGAACCGCGCTATCCGGACTTACTGAGCACACCGCCACCCGGTGGACGGGAGTGCACCTGCAGGTTTGACACATATTGTGGTAGTCTAACTTTCTGATAGGGCATCATGTATGAAAGTTGTACAAGCCATTATTAATGATATTACTTATACTGGTTAAGAAATCATATGCAAATGATTTATCGCTCAGTTACAGCACGTGAATAAGAACACGGTTATGTTCCCAGATTGTTTAAAGTCTCCACAATCAATCCACAAAGCAACACGTTGTCATCTTATCTTTTTTAATTCACAAGTAAGAGTGGGATGTTTAAATATTGACCCCTAGGGATTGCAAGACATCTGAACCAAAATCCATTTAGAAACTGAATATTAATATTTATAACAGCAGACTTACAGTTTTTGGGGAATCTTTAGGTAATCAAATCAGCATTAGTAGAAACCAGTCACCTTGACCTCTGATTGGCAAGAAGAGTTAATGAGTCAACAAGTCTGGGTCACAGAAGCCTTTGACGGCACTTCTCCACATTAAGACATATTTTGGAGAACATTTCTATAACAATAAATATAAGACTCAAGTTAAATTCTGCAGCTTTAATATGATGTGTATGAACGTATGGTATTAGGTCTACAGAAACCTTGACTTGCTGTTGAGGAGCGATACAGTAAATGCAAAGTATTGATAGCAAGAGCTGACATTTAAAAAAAAATAAGCATAAAGCATATCATACAAGTGATTTGTTGATGGCCCCTGATGGTGTAGGGCCTGTGTGCCAGTACAAACTGTACTCCCATCACACTTTGAGACCAGTCGGCAGATAAACATCCTGTGAATTAATGATTAACATCTGCTGCTTTAAGGTTGTCAGACCTAAAACAAAAGCCGGTGCCTACAAATCACACATCCCATCATTCTGAAATGAGTTGAGGAGGTACAAATTCAGAGAGTGTATCTTTACGCAGATGTAATTATTGTTCATTAGTTATGCATAGATTAATTACATGCATGCTCAAGGAAAGTGTGTTTACATGGATCTGCAGAAAGCCACCAGCTCGGCCAGTCAGGCCATAAAGCAGGCCGACTGTTGGACCATATCTTATCTGTAACCTGGTTTACAGTGCCGTGTGTACACTGGGTGTGTTACACGCTGGGGACGTGTTTGTGTGCACATGCCAAGTTCCTCCACAGACAGATGTGAGGACAGACTGTAACTCGGCTCGGGCAGGTTGGCTCATATTTCTGCAAATATTTACTACACCCAGTCATGTGGCCAAACAGGGGAGAAGGAGACAAAAACAAGACAAATCAGCAGATAACGCAGCAACAGAGCGTAGGAAACATCCTGACAGAATAACAAAAGCTGCTGCAGTATTTTCTTAAAAAGCAGAGATAAACATAGAGCGGGGTGGTTATAAAATTCCTCCTCCTCCGCTCTGTTTTCCAGGACTGAAGGCAGCGTTTATGACAGGCTGTGACTCAGTGAAACATGCCTACAGCCTGAGTTCTCCTCGCACATCTCTCCGCCTGCCAACAGTCACGTTGGGCTCACAGGGAGGTTTTCACTGAACTTTCCAGACGTGAGGAGGAGCCTCTGCGGGAGCAGGAGGAGGAGGAGGAGGAGGAGGAGGAGGAGGAGGAAAAGCCTCAGCTGCTGGTTTCTGCTCCGGATCCAGAAACACATGCTGCCTGTTTGCGCTCTGCGTGAGGTGGTGACACTTGACTCCACACATTATGAGTCAAAGACCTGAGATGATGATGAAACTTTTCCTACAATCCCACTAACAAATTCCTTTCATGATTTTATTACATAAACATTCATCATGTAGGATTTTAAGCTTTGCTATGTTTAGCTTGATTATAATAACTATGACTCACCTGGTTAGAATAAGCTTATATGAATGTATTTAGTCAGACACTAGTGGAAAAGTAACTATGGACATTTACTCACGTACTGTACTTCTATACGTATTTATATATTTCACCTTTTGTGTCACTACATTTCATTATCATCTGTTACATTCTGAATCACGTGTTTCCAGTGAGAACAGATAATATGCCTGTAAAATCCAATGCACTATTTTGTTTTTCTTATAAAATCGAGTTTCTGGTCCTAAGGACACTTTGAAATGTGTCCTTGTCATGTTTCACAGTTCTACCAGGGACACTGCCTCAAAAGCTTCCACAAGGTTTCATGTAAACAACAAAGAGATAAGAGAAAACCTCCAAAACCCAAAAGTCGTCATATCCCCACAGATTTATCTTGTGACCCCAGTGACAGTGTTCAGTTATCCACAGGAAAAGAAACTGATTCCATCCAAACAAACACTTATGCTGATCCACTGCATTTTCAAGTTTTCCATCTTGACTCAGCGGCGCAGCCACAAACCAGACTCTTATCCTCACTGTAGCAGCTAAAGTATATTTTAACAGCCGATGATGGAGGATGCTCGAGGCCTGTAATTTCACCATGACGACGAGAGGATGAGTTTCAATTCACAACGTGACATAATTTTTTCCTCCGCTGTCAGAAACCCTGTTTGTGTTTAAAACTGCACCAGGCAACATTTTCTCATTAGATCCATGTGTGTCTAAATTGGAAAGAATTTTTCTTCTTCCCTGTACATTTATCCTCTTCTTTCACATGTTAAATGTTCCAATAAACAAAAATGACTTTTATAAAATATAAAAATACAAAACCAGGGAAAACAAGAAAAACATTAGTACACAACCATAAAACATTTAACTTGTATAAGTTCACACTTTAGTCTACACGAGTCCCTGCACAGGTACAGAAAAATAAAATAAGGTTATTGCCTTAAAGTTTATTAAACTATATTTGGCCGTTAAGCTTCTTTCTTTTAAAACAATCTGTCTGCACTTTGACTCTGAGATATGTTTGGTTCACGTTTAGCTTACAGGGAAGTATCCCAAGGTGACTGAGATACCACGATAACAACACACACCTACGTACACAAACACACTTTTCTGGCCTGGCTTCTGCGGTCTGAGGTCATCTGGATAAATCAGGTCAGAGCTGTGTGAAGACTGCAGCTGCTGATAAAGAGTCGGCTGCAGAACCGAAGGTCAGACTTCAGGGAACTAGAGTTTTTAAAGTCAGCACAAAAATAACACACAACAACAGCAGCCAGTGACGGTCCTCATGTCTCCTCATGTCCCCTGACCTGAAGGTCTTGTTTTTGTCATTCATGCTTTGATGTCCTTAGTGACCAGGGCTTGTTGTTAGGAGAGCAGCAAACAATTTTCATGAGCACATGGGTGTTTATACAGAAGGGGGGGGGGGGGAGGGGGGGTGTAGGTCAGAGTGATTGAAAATAAGCAGAATTGTGTTTTCAAGTCACTTCCAGCTAAAATCTGATGCAATATTTCTGCAGCAGGAGGAGGAAACGTACCAGAGGGGAGTGTCTGTGAGTGAGGGAGGAGGAGATGGAGGAGGAGGATGAGGAGGAGGTGGAGGATGTCCCGTTATAAAAACCCACCGAGACCTCTGCAGGAAAGCAGAGAAAGAAACATCAACTTTCAGGACAAGAGGAAGAAAAGAAGAAGTGGTTGTTGTTGTTGTTGTTGTTGTTGTTCTCTGATCCTGATCAACAAACATGAGTCACGTCGACGTGAAAAACATGAAGCCGAGCAGCTTCGAAGACGAGTACTACGATGAATATGAATATTATAACTTAACCGATAAATACACAGGTGAGGGAACTTCTTCTACAAAACAAACAGCTTGTGGTTTGTTTAGGTGAAACCGTGTTTCTCCTGTTCCCAGAGGGATCGGCTCGTAAAGGCAGGACGAAGAAGGAGGCCAGTGAAAACACGAACAGACACAACCCAGCAGGACATGAGCGCAAGATCGTGGAGAAACTGCAGAACAGCGAGAAGAAGGACAAGGAGTGAACACTGAGGTCAGGTTTGTTCGTCTTTGTGTCCAACTAACGCGCCGAATTGAAGGTCGACCCCTCGGTTTGTGATCGGTATGGTTGTTGAGTCGTTTACTGTGCTGTGGAGTTGAAGAGAAGCTGTAAAACCTTAAAGTTGGCAAATCTCCAAGCGGCATCTGGCTCTTTTCCTTCATCTCCCCTCCCTTCACAGTACCTAAGGGAGTGGATGTAACTCAAAGTTCTCATTTAGGAACTTTTTCCTTTAACACATTCATTCCCAGCTGCATGTCTGGGATGTGGATAGTTGCTACTTTAAGAAGTCAGTTAAGAAATCCTTATCTGGAAAACTTCCAAATGAGGTTTGGCTTAGGGGAATTTAAATAAATGGAGCCAGAGGATTGGCCCCAGCAGAACCAAGCCACACGCCTCACCCACTAATTAACTACATGTTCTTATGTCTAGCCCTTTTTATTTTTTCCATTCCTACATGGTTACCAAACAATTCAAGTCCAGAAAAAGAGGAAAAAAGTGGCTGACAATTGGCTCAAGATCAAGGTTTTTGCCACATGTTTTTATTGCATGACTGATTTGACTTTTCTAATCCAGGGCAACTCGGACGGCTTATCCCGGACACCGACCATGGCCTCCTTGGCGACAAAACGAGATGTGCAGACGGCAGGAGCGTCCTGAGCTCCGTTGGGCGAGGTTTAACCCGAGGCGTGAAGAGGAGTCCACTGATCCAGATGTTCCAGCTGCAGCTTCCCTGAGCTCAGACGTCAGTGAAAGGCAGCGGACTGTGGCTCCTTAGCCTGGAGGGGTTGTGAAGCACTCACCTGTGGTGGCGTGTACCTGGGTCCCATTCAGACCACGAGGGTGCACCTGTGAGTGTGGTGGTGGTGGAAGTTTCTGTGTGTTGACAAGTTTTCATTTTTACTATTAAAACATTTTCAATGCAGTTGGTTCTTGTCTTTCTTATAGTCATATTTTACAGTGATTGATCAGTCAGAAGATGTAAAAGTCAGCAATTCAGAAGTGAAAAGCTTAGATTAGACAAAGGGGTATAATATTTACCTTCTTAGTCTGGTGTGTTAGCATGTGCTAACATTTGACAATTAGCAGTAAACACAAGGTTTCACTACTTTTAGCCTGTGATGCTAATTAAAGTGCTCAACTGTTGATATCGCCAAATAGTGACTGATACCATAGTTAAAAAAATACTCATCAATGCAGACATGCTTTTATCTTTCCTATGTAAATTCATTTGTAAGCCCTTAGATTTATAGGGTCCTGACAATCATGTTGTAAACCATCATATTCGAGTGGTTCTTAAAAATCTGAATATAGTGTAAATGTGTTATAGTGTTAATAACAAATCATTTTAAGACACCATGTTTTTAGTGTATAATTAGAAACTAGCTGCAGCAGTAAAAAAGTAAAACATATGCTGCCAACAATAATCCCTGTGGAGTACTTAAGCTCAACAACATTAGTAATATCTCCCTTGTGTTTGTGGGGGTGCAGTTGAGCATTGAGTTCATCCAGTAACTTTCAGGGGCCAGGGTAGTTGATTGTTTGTGTGTTTTAAAGCACAATGCAGAAACTGGAGTGTGTTGAGACCCTTGGGGCGGACTCACAGATGCAGGAACTTTGTGAGTTCTTTAAGGTTAAACAACAGCTCCCTGTCGGCACCTTCATATTTGAGGAGTTTCAAACTTGGACCTGCAGGGTGTGATGTCAGTGTTCCCCAGCAGGTGGCAGCGACTGTCAAATATCCAGAGACTGAGGGTGAGAGTTTGAACCCACCACAGTGAGTGGGGGACTTGAACACAAGTGTTTAGTGAGTTTGAACTCCTCCAGTGC
Organism: Anabas testudineus; assembly: GCF_900324465.2. Lineage (NCBI taxonomy): Eukaryota > Metazoa > Chordata > Actinopteri > Anabantiformes > Anabantidae > Anabas > Anabas testudineus. Next base: position 4,859,750 of record NC_046617.1, on the reverse strand, counting down.
AGCATGATGTGATGAAGGAGCTGATTAACTTGACATTGAACTGAGGGCTCCATCAGACTTTTTGTTTACAGTCAGTTAGTTTACTTTTTGCTTTTTCAGAACGGTGCACTTTTAGAAATGATATTATGCAACAGTCTGGGAGTTATATAACAAACGGAGACCGCAGAGCTCAGACTGAGCTTCAGCATCTACACCCGTTACCCACAGCTTCAAAATGAGCAGGTGGTTTTAATGTTGTGGTGGGAAAAATGGTATGCAACAGGTGTCAGACACGGTGCATCGCAGCTTGCTGTGTATGGGGCAGACTGACCCCTGACCACCACAACATTAAAACCATCAGCTAGTGTTAATGTTGTGGCTGTATGGTGCAAATAGAAATAAATGTAAATAAAAGATTTATAGCTGGAAGTCTTATTCACGTGAGCCCTCTATCACGATAAAGGAAAAAACACAGAACAAATCACTGTCAGCGCGTAATGTGTTCATTTCCCCACACTGGGATGAAGTCACCTTGTTTGGGTGAAACTCAAATCTTCTGTATTTTGACACTTTCTCATTCATCACCATCAGAGCTGGGAACAGGCTGGATATGGTTTTCTGATAACTGATGAGTTCAACATTTTTCAACATACTGGGGAATCAACTGACACTCATATGGTCAGCATGAAATGAATCAGTCCTCATAGTCAATCAATTTTCCAGGTATTTATCCAAATGAACGACATATTCCTCCCCCCTCGTCCTTCCCATGGAGGCTCAACCTTTCGTTTGACCTTTATCTGTTTTCTTGCCCTCTGCATCACAACATCTGTAGCTGTAGGCTGATCTTTAATGCTCGATGAGGAACCACAGAGCAGAAATACTGAAAGTACTGGTACTAATAGGAAGACAATAGAATACAGTTAAAGCACACTGTAGGCAATGTTGGAGCAATTAAAATCCACTGTAACCTTATTTTTTTCAGTCTCGATGCAAGATTGCAAAGCATTTGCTTGCTTTCACCATCGAGTCCACAAATTAGCATTTTATATATAGTGCCAACTTTCTGTGGACAATGGGGTTTGAGGCTGAAGGGCGAGCTTGTACGATGTTCCTTGGATGTAAAAATGATCTTGCATGGAGCTCAAAGTGCAAGTTGAACTAAAGTGATAAAGCTGTTTGTGACGTTCCAGCATCTGGTGGGAAGCGTCTGATTCATCACCCGTCCGTCTCGTTCTGTATGAACACAGATAGAAGAGCAGTGGCGGGATGTTCCACTTGGTTTATTTAACAGAGTGTGGCCAGTGGAGCTCGGAGGCCTGCTGACAGCAGTGTCGCTCACATCAGTGCTTCAGTTCAGTCAGGCCTCAGCAGTGAGAAGAGGGACGACCACCATTCACACGATGAGGATGTAAATCCTTCCATTGTGGCATGGCCCCAGAATCAGACATGATAAAACTGAGGTCCATTTGATAAATGTCTGGAACAGAAATGCAACAGGTAAACAGCAACCCCATTAGAACATGCTCCAGGGACGGTGATGGGGTGATTGTATTATTACTTGCCCTGGTCAGTGGTTTTAATCCTGCCCAGAGTGCATATGTGGGTAATTTTCACCCCGTAACCAGTAATAATTACAGCTGAAATTACCTACTGTGTTCAGTGAACTCGCTGCTCTCCCTGTAATTTCAATCCTGTCCTTGTAATTTCAAGTGGATCTCTTTTATCCGCGGAAAGAGCTGCTTGTCCTTGTACTTTTTTTTTTTAATCAGCTCAGTGAGAAATGTGCCTCATTGTGTGGAAATGGATTATGTTTGTAATAATTTGCTAATGTGACAAATGGAAACATGCTACCAATGTACAGGAAAAGGAAAATATTGTGACAAGGTAAAGACTTCATAAACACTCAACTATAGGTGTTTTTTCTTTGAGTAAAGTGTAGTATGTTTGCTGTCTGCCCATGAATACTGAAGAAAACATAAAACACTAACGATTCTCAGGTAACTTCAGAAACATTTTCATTCACAATGTACATCAGAGATAATGATATCCAGGGTAGGTCACACTCAATGATGTTTCACGACTTTGTGTTCAGTTGTAACCATGTTGTGACTCTGAGAAAGATGATTTTTGACTTTCATTCACCACACACTGTATTTTCCCTTTCAACTCTACAGAGGCTCAGACGCAATCCTGTAATTTCTCCACGGTTAAATCACGGTCTGGAACAATAAATGGCAATTCTCGATGAGTGTATTGTGGATTTCTTTTTCGCACCGCAATGTTAATCCTGTTGGACGAGGCTCATTGGGCTTTTACAAAAAGCCAGCGTATGCTCTGTCAGAACTTGTTTCTTGGATGTTGTGTACGACAACAAAGGCAATCAAGTGTCATTTAAATATGAGGATAACTAGGCACGTTTACTTGCTTGACAAACTTGTGTAATGGCGAAACGGCCTGTCACAGCCTCAGCTCTATTGGGGAAACGCACATTTTTATAAGTGATCTTTCGGTTCATAACAACCAATAGCTGCATTCCGAGCCATCAGTCTATTTCTGTTTAATCCTGACTTTCCATTTGGTTCTCAGTGTTTGGCAAAGTCATGTATTGATGCTGTTGAGTAAATCTGCTGTTGCTCGACAAACAGGAAGCAGAATGGTTTGTATTCCTTGTACACCTGCAGCCTGAATGTAGAAGCCAATGGGATTTGGCTCTGATGTGGAAGCAGGGATCAAGAATATTTATAGAGACAATTCTACACTTCAAGATCATGTTACATAACCGGCTTCACCGTACAACATCCAATTCAGTGTTTCTGTGCTCCGCTCCCCATCCTCCCCCATCATCTCCTTCCTCTGCAGAGGAGATATAAGTGCTTTAAGAAACTCCCCGGGTTGCCTAGCAACTACTCCTCAGGATTGCCGCAAGAAACCACAGATCATTTGTCTGTTATCAGAGTGTCATGTGATATGCTGCACGCTCGCGTGTGGTTCACGGGTCTCTGATGGTATGTTGTCTGTCACGCACAGTGTCTCACAGAGGACACACTTCACGCTGACACGAAGGCCAAAGCAAAGTCATGAAAGATAGCAGTGTCAGAAAAGTAACAGCGCCGAGTTCAAAGCCGAAGTTTGTAATGTTTTTTTAATGAGTTATGGCGTCTACAGTAACTTTATGATGGGTTGTGTGGATAAAGTGGAACTTATTCCAGTGACATGATACAATACAGGAAACCTCTTCAACAGGTTGGTTTCACTCAGCCAAAGTGTAACTTCTTCCAGTCAACCAGTATTGCAGTGTGCAGAAGTGTTAATACCTCTATCCATCTATCTGCAGAACAGAGTGTGATGAGTGATGGGATGGCTAAACGTTCAGAAGCAGTGCAGCATGCTGGTCGGGCCAGAAACAGGAGCTCCAACAAGAAGGGCGCTGTGCTAGCTGGAGTTCAAGTAGTCCAAGAAGGAGATGGGGAAACTCGGTGTGGTCCGTGTTGCTGCCTTGACGTCTACTGCGATGTGTCAGCCATGCAAGCAGCAATGTGTGCCTCAGTGTGTCAATGTGACAAGACAAGCTGGGCATCATCAGCATCGTCACATCGGGGGAAGCCATGCAAGTGTTTGACAGGAGAGAGCATCATTATGAAGGAGCCACAGACTCAGTCTTGTGCAGCTCCTGTTGTCAGCCTGCATGGCTACTGCATGGGAAAGCTGCTCATTTGTGTGTGTGTGTATGTGTGTGTGTGTGTGTGTGTGAGGAAAGTCGCAGTCTCCCTATTGTTCCACACAGACCTGACCTCAAATCTGTTTTAAGTCTCATTCATCTGTGTCATCATGTAGTCAACGTTATCAAAGCCACAGTATGCAACATGAGGCTCGAGACTCTAAATCGATTCACTCTTTCTGCCCAGCCCTCCCTCTGCCTGCTCTGTGTGCTCTGCTCTGTCACTCTTTGCCCTGCGCTTCAGGTAGTCGTCCTTAGGGAATTAAAATAAATGAGAATGCTCCAAAACGTACCAATCAGGCAGAAATCGTCTTGAATATCTCTGCACTGCTGGGAGTGCAGTTTAATGTGTCATGTGCATCACAGGAGGCGTCGACAGCACCTCTGTACATTTAGATACCTTTAGCAGCACATGTCTATGTTATTTTTATACTGTAACTAGTCACCATACAGTTTTTAGTCTCTGTGATGTTCAGAGGTTTTAGTTACTAATTTCTGTTCCCTGTTTATTGGCAGCAGACAGAGAACAGTTTAGTCACATCAGACTCAAAGGTCAAAGCAGGCAGGTTAAAATAAAAATCAATAACTTTAAACCTTTGTCAAACAGCAGGATTCAGAACAATAAAACACAACAAAGGCAATAACAAAACAGCTTTTATATAAGGAATCATAGAGATGAATAATCTTTTCATTACTAAATGCATTTGCAGCTGGAAACAATAGTCGGTGGTCTGCTGTTAGATGAAGCAGAATGATTGTGCTGTATTAAAACTACTGAATGAAAACTGCTGAGCTCAGAGCTCAAACATCCTGCTGCTGCCACAGCTGATAATATCTGATACGTGATACCCTGTGTTTTTATTAAAGATAACATGAATGTGTGTGTGTGTGTGTGTGTGTGTGTGTGTGTGTGTGTGTGTGTGTGTGTGTGTGTGTGTATGTGAGAGAGAGAGAAAGAGAGAGTCAGTGCAACCCACAGATTCTGTCTATCACCAGAGTCAAGAGTGGCCCACAGGTCAATAAATGACTGTAGCACATCCTGTAATATGACTGAAAGTCACATGGTATATATGTGGGAGAGAGGTGGCGGCAGAGAAAGACCAAGTAAAAACAAGGAAAATCATACACAGTGAAGAGATTGCACCAGTTTACAGATACCTCTTTGTAGTGAAAGTGATCATTATCTCTTTACTTAAAGTAAATCTAATATAATAAAAGTATTAATATGTATACAGCGTGTTAAGTCTTCACAAGTAGATCAATACAACTGTGTGTGTATGTGTCTCTGTGGTGTGCTCCACAGAGGTCAACGCTTCACACAGACTCTGATGCCGGTTATTGAAAGGAGTACAGCTGACCTTTGACCCTGGCTCTTGCTGCCTGTGTTCTGCTCTCAGTGCACAAATAGCCACTCAACACAACTGTCACTGAAGCTTTAAAAGACACACACACAAACATTTTTGTATGGCAGTCAGTGTGAGGCCCCTACTGTCGCGTAGGCGATGTTAATCTATACTCTGCATTTATTTCACCTTAAACTTTACCCTAACCAAAACCCAAAACGAGCATGGTTTTACATGTGGTGGTCACAGACACCACTAGACTCTCTCTTTACCCTTGCTGACTGATTTTGCTAGTGTGCTGGTGTCTTTGTTCCTCCTGGTAGCACGAGGCAGTCACTGCAGCCCATTCAGGTTGCACATCCACACACCCAGATGCAAAAACAGTTTGCTGTGTCTCCCAGCACAGTCTCAAGATCATGTAGGAGATACCAGGAGACGCCAGGAAAGCTGTACTGTAAAATTAACTCATGTCAAAGGGCTGCCTTTAAATTTTACGCCAAGTCAACAAAGGCGCTTTGTTCTTCTAACACAACTAAATGTTATCTTGACTAAATATTGTACGCTGTGTAAATGTCTGTCTTAGTTTGCATGATTTAGATTTATTAGTTCGTTGAACAAGTTGGGTGGCTGTTAGGACTTAATTTAAACAATCTGTCTTGTTTGATCTAATATCTAAAATACTCCGAGTTTTGTTAACTTACACAACCTCTAAACTTTTCTCAGTTACTTTGATGAAATAACTTTTTAAATGAAGTAAAACAACCATGGTACTGCAGTTAACATAATATACTGGGTTCTGCTTAAGCCAAAATGCACAAAAATTACTCTTTTCTTTAAAGAACTAAGAAGAACAGCATTTTAAGAGCATTCACTTGATAAATGCATGCTGGGAAGTTAATTTGTTTAACATTTTATCAACTTAATTTATCGAGTTGAGTGAACTCTGAGAAATTTATTCATTTAGTTTTAATTTTAAGTCAAATTACGAGTTAAGACTTTAACTCAGGACAACTAATGTGGTTCTAATAAAGTACTCTTAGTACTTTTAGGTTGAATTAGCTTGAAAATATAAAACTTAGATATTTAGGTTAAATTTATTATAAAACACTTCACACTATTTCCACAAAATTCTTGAATGAGAATTAACAGTGTGGACAGCGCTGTAGAAGTTCAATAATCCAAGAGCAGGACAAGTGTCCACTCCTCTGTTAGAGGTGGAACAGGAGGAGCACTTGCAGAACTCCACCAGGCTGCTTTAGACCAGACTGTCAACAGACACTATGAGGGTGTCAGGTCCAGCATCCTTTAGCATGAGCCCAGCACCTTACAGCTTGTTTGACATTCACCAACGAAGGTTACCGTCCTCTTATTTTTTTATAGTTTATATTCTTCAGGGAGACAGGGACTTGGCCAAACTGCCTTTTTTTCTTTACAATGCAAATTAATTGTTGATTGATTAAGTTTTTCCAGGACTTTAAAAATGCTTCAAAAACACAAACATATAAAGAAGAACAGAACAATGGAGAGAACCGGTTCTCTCTTTGGTTGCAGTTTTAAATAACTGGACCACAGTTTTTAATGAGCATATTCTCTCTAAGTTCCTCCTTGGTGTCTGGGAGCCCCTAATCGTACAACTGTTGATGTTGTATCTTGTAGCTTGCAAAAAACATTTTATTAAGGTCATAATTAGTCCCAAAACTTGCAGTCAATTAGAAAGTGTTTGCAAATTTCCTTGTGGATATCTGCACAGACTCCCTCCAACAATTTCTTGGCAGACGAGACTTAATTTTATCTACAGTATGTGAATTAAGCTTCAGATAGAAACAGAAGCGCTCCTCACTCGATTGACACTCAAACACCAGAGGAATGGAACAGAGAAATAAATGAGGCTCCTCTAAGGACACACTCATATTCACGCTTGTGTATAATGATGAGGGTAATGATGGTTACAACAACAAAGACGGCTTCAATTACACTTTGCTGGACGATCACTTCACTGCACAAACAGCCACGCTGTGTGCTCCTACACTGACTCTCGTTCTGCTACACACACAGCAGCGAGTGAATGCAGCGCTTTCATTTTATTGGGCTAAAATATAACATCTGCAACCCTAAAACATCACATTAGAGATACCAGAGAGTTTAAGAAAAAAACATGAATATAGCCAGGGGAAAATGATAATAATAATTCAAAAAAAGACACATAAACAGCAGCTATGAAACCTGTACGGTTAATGTTACATCACAAACTAATGTGCACATGTGAATGAGAATCGGTTATTGCACCCATTTACATATGGTGGTGGAAAAGCATAAATTGCCCCCTGAACGCATGGCAGAGAGCTGAGGGAAGGAAGGGGAAAGAATTTACAAGTGGGATAAAAATCGAATCACACAGCTACTGGTGTTTTACACTGGTGTTTAACTGGGATTTGTTGCCCTATCTGGACAGAATATTAAAAACATCAATCTGCATCTGGAAATCAATGAGGCCATTGTGCAGTATGGAACAGATAGAAGTGACTAGCTCGTACATTTGTGAGATCAGGGAAATATGATCACTGCTTTCTATTCACAGGCATGTGTGGTGTGAGAAATGCACTAATATAAAAGGCCTCTGTGCATCAGATGAGATATATATACACCAACAAGTCACAACATCATAAGCTGCGAAGACACCTGTCACCTGCCGACCACTGTCCACAACATTAAAACCACCAGGTGGAGTTAATGTTGTGGGTTATCCTGGTACCCTGCATATCAACTTGTGTAGCACACACTGTTTTAAACCAATGCAGACAGAGTGAGTAGGCAGCGTGCAGTCACTGGAAAGTGTCGACAAAAGCGAGGCGAGTGAAATAAAACTGTGGCCATGTTGAAGAGTTGACTCATTGTGATGCTGGGAAATGTAACAGCGTTGTGAGTCAGTCCGGCTACATTCAGCATGCACAAAACCAACAAACTGTGCAAAGGTCATCGCATCAAGGTGATGCAAAAGGTAAGGTGACTGCATGAAGCCATTAGCTGTTTGGCATTGTTCAAAACGCCAATACAGCTGAATAATGGTGACAGATTTAGCTCCCAGTTAAAACTCTGTTTTGCTGTTGCACTTCAGGATGACAGGAGAGATCTGAATGTTGATCCGACATCTAAACCAATTAGCGTAGCTCTTAGATCAGGGGAGAGCCAGGTGTTCCCCATCGCTCCCTGAAGGTTTGCAGCCGCTGCAGCGACGCATATCAAGAGTGCAGCTGCCTCGATCTTTTGAAGTTATCACTGCCTTTGTTTGCATGATGTCAGGGCACGTCAGGATAAAGTTGGACAGGTCATCGAGGATGCCACCGTGATTTTAAGAAACAAAGTGTATTACGGTGATTCATAAATACATTGTTTGGCCGTAAACTGCATTTCCTCTGGGTCAGCTGGAAACAATAGAAGTGAGCAACACGGCACACAGATGGATTACTGATAAAAACAGTCAATATTTGTTGATTGATAGTCATAACCACAAAGCCACAAACCACCACACTTCCAATGAAAGCGCTCCTCATGTTTGTACTTGTTTTTCACAGAGACACTAAGTACTGTTTCAGTTTCAGAGGGGTGCAGGAGCCCAGAGGCCCATTGTTCATGATCTGTCCACTGTGCAGCCATTTACTGTCTGGAAATAACTGAACGGGTTTGACTGAACTACAGAAGTATTCTTAGAATAGAATCGCAGAGAGGTTTGACTGAATTTCACCCACAAAAAACACACATGAGAGCAAAATATAACTATTTTAATCCATGACAAACACAAACAATGATGCACACACATCCACAAACGTATGCGGTAAAATCACTGCAGCTCTCAGATCAGAGATAATCTATGACAATCAAACTCTTTGGGCTGAAAAGATTACTCAGGATAAAAAAAAAGCAAATACATATTAACAAGTGCAGATGTAAATGTCTTATTTATTTCACTGAATACACCATGAACACACGTCAAAGCTCACAGAGTCCGATAGGTCTAACAGCCACATTGTTTTTTAAAGAGCTGGTATTATTGATTTGTTATTGTAAATATTGTATTTTCAACATATTATTCAGCCAAACTTGTTTCGATTCCTCAGAATCTGCTTCCCAACTATTTAAAAACTGTTTGTGTACAGAAAAAATTGTTGCTATGAGTCATTGTTTAATTATTTATTTAATTATTATGTTTTTAAATCCCAGGGCGGCTTAAAGTAAAATCCCGGAGGTACTCTACAAAGAGCCACGAAGCAACGGTGAAAGAAAGTGAGAGGAAATGCAACACGAGCAGAAAAGTCTGAGCAGAAAATAACAAGGCTCGCAGGGATAAAGCCAACATCAAAGTTCACGAGGCTCGTTATCTTACAGTGACCTCACCCCCCCCCACCCCCGGTCACAGGCAGCAGTCAGTGTGGCCATAAACACTCGGGAGCGTTCTGAGTCACCCTTCACCACCATCACATCACCGCACGGCTCCTGTAAACATCACTTACTCCCAAGTACATGATTACACACATACACAGCCGCACCTGATGCCGGCAGCTAAATGAGAGGTTCTTTAGGTGATTAGCACCAGTTTAATCAGCAAAGGGCAGAGCGTCTAGCCACCAATGGGGGATGTGAATGTTGATGTGAATCACCAGTAAACAATGTTTGAATTTCAAATACAAGGCCAGCCTCACTTCCTTTTGAAAATGCACTGCACATTGTCTCCCTCTGTCTCAAGGGTGATTTGCACTGTGTGACGAACATGCTGACTGTCACCTTTTGACACGCAGCCGATGCCAGAAGAAGTCAAGATCTGACAGATGATAGAAAACTTCGCAGTAATAACCAACATTTGGTTTGAGGGTAACCGCCTAAGCCTGCTCACTACAGTATCGCAGGCTTCTTCATACAGAAACATTAAATCCCTGAGATTGAAGTACATCCGAACATTTCCATTAGGACGCCAGAAAAGGGTTTAAAAGATTTATGAAACAATAGCAGGATATTTCTAGACACTTTTAATCTTCTGCCTCTGAAATGACGGGAACACGGAACACGCCTGTTAATACCTTCATAATTATTTTTTATTAGCTCAAGAAGAAAGAGACTTCTGGACTCTCCAATCGAACTGCAGTTTAAACATCTGAGTGGATGAACGCTTCCCAAACATGAGCTTAACACACTGATAACTCTGATTTATTTAGTGTTTTTTTTATTATTATTCCAATATGCACCAAGAGGTTAGAGCCAAAAACAGAAATCCTTCCACAATAAATCATCATTTCAGTGTCTCTGCTGTCTCCTCCATCCATCCATTCTTTTTCCATTTATTTAATTACTTCCTGCCAGGCCAGATGGGGCATATTCTGGATCTTTCCTGAGGTGTCTTCCCCGCTGTACGAGTCTGGAATATCAAGAACCCCTATGGATTCAGCAGTAATTGGTAGAGCAGCTTCACCCCATGGGTTTCCTCTCTGTGGGCGCGCCACACACAAGGAGGGACACAAAGCCTCAGCGGCGCTTCAGATTAAGTTTTTGTCAGACTGTAGAAAAGGATCTGAAACCCTCCTCCGCCTACGTATTTATAATGGAACTGTAGTGTAGTGATCAGTGGACTCTGTGGAGGTGAGAAAGACGCCACTTCCCTCCCGGCTTTCTTCTCTCATTCTTTGGTCAACTATTCCTGACAGCTTTCAAACTGATGGACTGAATGTTTTTATAGTTAAAGGTCAAAGGTCAAGGTTACTGTGATCTTGAATCTGTCCCATTCTTGTGAATTTTGAATTTGAATTTAATTAATTTCTCTCAGTTTAGGTGCTTCTGACTATAATATTAGTGAACATCCTCTTTAAACCAGCACTTGAAATGTAATTTGAGTTTATTTGAACTTGGCATATTTGAAGAAAATGTGGCTATTGTGGTTCTGTGGGTTGTGGGAGTAGATTCCAACAACCCATATACACTCTAGTCCGAGAGAAAGTAAACACAGGAAGTATTTGCCTGCAATGATTTTTAAGTTGGGCGATCTACAAACTCCATTCCCAGTAAAGTTGCTTGAATATTTATTTATATATTATGTGTTGTAAAAACAATCAAAGTACAGTACAGCCTAGGTATAGGAGATTATGCATGACTAGTTTATTTGGATAGTAAGTACATGTATTTATGTGTAAATGTGTGTATAGTATTTAATTTTAGCAACAACTTGAGCAACACAATGAAGGAACAAATGTATGAGCTCTGGTTTAATCTCTTATAGATACACATGCACAATGTGATTCACACTCCTGCCTCCAGTTCTACACTGTTCTGCTGACTGACAGATGACGGCAGCAACATGCAAAGAAGTACAGCAGGCAAAAAAGCTGTGCAAGTCACGGGAAGAGGCTCCAAACCCCTGTACGCTTTATGACAGTGAAGAGAACTAATAATGCCCCACGATATTGAAACTTTGGAGGTGTTTCTGACTATTGATGGTCACGGATATGAGCTTGGGGAGCAAAGTTTCAATACTAACATCTTGCTAAGTCGAGAAGAAGTACAAAGTGATGTCTGAAGTGTGGACCCATGAGAGTGAAACATTCAAAGATAAGACACTGAGTGCTGAGGTACAGTGAGGGGAGATGTGAGCTGAATCAGCAATAAATCCCCTTCAGGAAACGACAAACACTTGTCACCTTCCTAACAAACGTAATGAATGTGATGGAACACGAATCTTTCTTCATCAGTCATCAACCACTGCATCCATACTGGTCTACATACCAAATACCAGCTTTTCCCAGTAGTTGCTATGGGATACAACCGACTTCTCTGTAATTCTTAAAAATATTGTGAATAATTTGTACTTATGTCTCTAATTATGCAGATTAGTACAGTACGTAAAAATAAGTAGTGCACAGTATCAGTAACTCCCTCGGCAGAGGATTAAGCAGTGAAGGTCAGTTTTACAAAGGAAGACTGTGGAGGGTGTGAGGAGGAGCAGTGGAATGAAATTAGACCTGAATGGCTGTTGTCTAATTTCTTAGGGGCCATTAGGGTTAATATGCAATCTGCATAATACATGACACAAGCTCCTTAAGCAGCACATATGTCTGAGAATGAAGGAGACGATGAGGGCAGTTAACATTTTCAATTCGATTTCAATCAGACTCGTCATCGTCAATAATTAACAGGATCGTGAGTGTTTATTTGAATATGAAAAATAGTTTCCGTGCGTGGCTAAAAAGACCCATTTGAGATGGTTGAGGTTCATTATATAGTCTCATTTAAATGTGGCGACTGTATTAAACAGTGAATTGTTCTTATTGTAAATTTTAACTTTTAAATTATTCTGCTTGTAACATCAGTAAGAGTGTCTTATTGACTTCTGAGAGTCTTAGTTTATCCAACAATCAAGAATTCTGAGCTACGGTCTGACAGAAGTAGTTTAAACTAAAATCAATAGAGTTTGGTTCTGATGAATAACATCAGTTAAGTCATTGTTTTAAAGGTATTTGTCCAGCAGCAGCCATATACAGTAATGTATTAAGCCCATATTTATTTAAGTCTGAGGGTTTGTGTTTCCTGCACTAAAGACAGACACTGAGTGAAATGATGATAAATTCACATACACAGATCAAATAGGGAGGAGACAAACATATCACATTGTTGTAGACAATGGCACTCAGTGACAGCTGCTAAAATGATAAATCAGTGGAGGAGACTCAGAGCCATGGTGGGGGGGGGGGGGGGGGGGGGGGGGTGTCCTTTCACTATTTATGTCTTAGTGGTGCTTTACTCCCAGCACTGGCTCGCTTCGTTTCTTGATGTTGTTCATGCAGATGGTGAGACACAGCACAAACTGCGATGCATTGTGTGAAGAAATGACTTTGTGTGTAAGGCAGACGTACAAAAGATATGATTCATTTGTTTAGACTAATCCACTGTTTATGGAGGAATTACTGTTTAATGAATGAATGGTCTGGAACAAAAAATGGGAGAAGGCAACGAAATAGAAAAGTTGTTACAGTTCAAGGTGACATTTCAAGTTGTTTTGTGAATGCAGCATTCGAAAAGTGAAACTGTGGAAGTGCGGAGGATTTAGTCACACTCCCCAAAAGGATGTCCGATGTTGATTCATCCTATGGAGACCATGAATGTAATGGCAAACCACCAAGTTAGGAGCAGACGAAAGTAAACGTGGTGCAGAGGAATTTCTCTGTACTTCTGTGTGATGTCTTTACTAAATTCTAATTTCAAAGATGTGGAGACAGTCACCTAATGCACTTTATATCACTCACTCACAATAATAGGCTGAAACAGCTGCGGTAAGTCAGAGGGGTTTACTTGTTTATTATCATTCCCTGGGTTTCGTCTCTCAGGCTACATTGGCTCTATTGGTTGAAGGTTGTTGCTGCTTACGCTACTCCATCACTTTCCCACGCTGCCAAAATGACTTTCATTCAATTTAGTTGTCACCACCTCTAGCAAATAGCCATTCTTCCTTCATTCCCCAAGCCAATCAGCTCATTGAGTCCATTCTTTAAACATCACTTTGTTTCTGATCTACGCCCATGCAACCCTCCTCCGCCCCATCAACCATAGTTCGAGCTTCCTCTCCCAGATGATTCCCCCACCACCAGCGTCTAGACTCTTGGGTTTTCATTCTATTACCTCGCTGGCCTGTGAATAGCACAGGCTGCTCTAATAATTAAGGTCTACCCACCAACTTATTCTTTATATTCATTCAATACATGTTCACACACTCTCTATTGATCTTTCATTATTGTAATAGGTCCTATTGTATGAAAAGAGGTTTGTGCATTACTGTGCAACACAGGATTTCTATCTGTTATATATACCAGTGTTTAATTATCATTCATTTAACACTGGTGATTGTGCTGCTTGCAGATGGTATCACTTTATTCTATTCACTTGTCAGCATTTTACTTTACCAAAGGCATAGTTGCATAAACAGTGCTCATGTCTTTTTACAAGGAATAAATAATTTGTTTATCGCAAATGGATGATTTTCCAACAAGTCGGGTTTGCAGAAAAACTGATATAGTGAGTTTTTCTGTGCCTTGGTATGATCAGACTCCACAGTCAGCTGGTGGAAAAAGGGAAATTGTTCCATCTAGGCTTTAAAAGACAAAAACCCAAAAAGCAGCAACAGCAGCAGCAGCAGCAGCAGCAGCTATGGTATTTTTTATATTTCATTGAACTGGCCTGCAGGGTATTGGACCATTACAGTTGACATGAGAGACGGAGATGGAAAGAGAACAGAGCAGAGGTATGAGTGAAAAAAAAAAAAATCAGATCTGGGTTCCCTCGTCCATTTGGCATGCATGGGTGGGTAGGGAGAGGAGCGAGTGTGTCGGTGGATGAGATGCAGAGAGGACAAGGAGAGGATGAGGATGGTGGTAGTGGTGGGGGTTCCTTCACCCCAGGGACACCTATCTGTCTGACCATGAGGAGTGAAGGAGAAGAGGAGGAACAAAAGGTTGAGGAGGAGGCTGAGGGGTGAGGAAGAACAAGAAAAAAAGCTTGATATAAAAGAGGGAAAATGAGGGATGGAGGGCCGGATCAGCTACACCCTTTCCTGGCTGGGAGGAGTAAGAAAAGACCGCAGCTTTGCATGGGCATCTATGTGCGATAGTATCTGTGTGCTGGATGCACACACGTATCATTAGGCATCATTAACCACAAATTATACAGAGAGAAAGAGAAAGACAGATGCTGCTGTTGGCACATTATTTTGCTCCAGTCTCTCCCCCCTGCAATCTGCAGCCCCGGGAAAAAAGGAAAGAAGAGAGGGTGAACAGGGGAGGAGGGATGGAGGAGGGAGAGAGAGTGAGGGAGAGTTAATCTAATACATGTGTAGTGTGATTAAAGGAAGAGTCTCATCGCAGCTGACATTCCTGATGAATGTGACGCTCAGCGAGAGGATATTAAACACACTGAAAACGCACTGAAAAAAGAAAAGAGAGAGGCAGACGTAGGGGGAGCAGAAAGGGTTAAAAGCCCAAATCTATCACAGGGAGATCTCTCTCCCTCTCTCTCTCTCTCTCTCTCTCTCTCTCTCTCTCCTCCCTGCCCTCCATTCCCTCTACCCCCCCCCCCCCCCCCCACCACCACCACTCTCTCTCTCTCTCTCTCTCTCGACCGCTCGGCTGCTCGCTGCCTCTCTCACCACCTGTTAGTGCGGACCCCTCATGCGCTGACATCCACTTGTTTGTGTAGGAATCTCCTCCACTCACATAATCAAAGGTAAGAAAACATTTTGTATCTGCTTCTTCATCTTCATCTGGTGGTTTTTTGTTTTTTTTTACTTTTACCGGTGTGGTCTTCCTTTTTTTTTATTCTCCCCTCTTTGGGATTATTCAATCCCCCCCCCCCCGAGGACAGAATAATCCCAAAGACTTGTCTGTGTAGGAGTCTCCTCTTGTCTTTCTGTTTCTCCTCTTAAATTTGGCTTCACATCAAGGGGGAAACTAGTAAGTACATTTACCCACACACTGTACTTTGTGTATTTTAATTCCTCTACTTCTGCTTTACATGATTTCTGCTTGTTATTTGCACTACACTTCTTCTCCACTACATTCCAGAGGAGCATGATTTATATTTCAGGTAAAACATTTTTATGAAAAACATATAGACATTACTTGAAATTAAACATAAAACAAATAAAAGAAAAAAACTAGCACTAAAGTGGCTCCTTCTGTGTGTTTGTAAGGGCTGTATCTCTTGTTGAGTTTAAAAGCTCTTTTAATAACAAATTTTATGCACAAATAAATGTGTGTTGTCTTAATGTAACATTTGCAGTCTATGTTGTTGTTGTGCTGCTATCAGTTCATTCAGGTTTGACTTTTACGATGTACTATTTTATATAAAACATAAATCACTGTGTACATTTATTTAGAACTCTTCCACAAACCTCCTTAAACTAGCAAACACGAGCAGTAGCTATTGTTCGTAAAGACGTGAAGTGGCGTGGTGAGGTGTAACATCACCCTGTGATTGTTGCCAGTTTGGAACCAGTTTAAAGGCCAGACTCGCAACGTACGGTCCACGCATTCAGCATCCAGCCAGCAGCTAGTGGCTGTCAGTTGCATTGCAGTTAGAGATCTTCCTTCATGTTTCAGCCTTCAGCCCGAGTAGCTACTCTACTGCTACTAAACATTACAGTATACAGCTATAATTAGTTAGTCTCACTTTGGTTTTACGCTTTATGTGAGCAATTATTGAAGTTTTGCTTTTAAGATCATTGTCTAATCCCCCTCAATTTATCTGAAAACGCTCAAATAGATAATTCACTCTATACTGAGTGGTGTTCTGATACTTTAATACATTTTGCAGATAATAGATATGTTCATGTTGTGTTCTCACAACGTGCACTAATGGGTGTGGTTACAGGCTGTGCTGACATGTTGCCTTCTGGTGCAGGGAAACAGTAAAGGAGCAGAAGGGCGTAAAAGAAATAATAGAAATACCACAAAGTCAGGTTGTGGTCCTTTTGAGTTGGGTTTAGCTGAGGCAACAGCTGACACAACATTATGTGATCAATGGAAATAGCCAGATCTCTGTGGGCATGAATTTGATTCACTTTTGCATGACTGAGCCTTGACCAAAGTCCCAAAATCCTTTATTTAGTGCCAAGAAAACCAGTTTGATTTTCTGCATGTGTGTTTTGACGCAGATCTTGATCCAGATGCAGATTTTTAATATGTACGTTAGTGTAATCTGTAGCTTTGGTTGGGGTATGTACATGCACTGTCTTTTTGTAGTACAAAAATAAAGTGTGGGACTTTTATTTACCTTGACTGTAACTACAGTTTTCTGTACTGGGTGGGAGAAAACCCAAACGAGGTTGTGGGGATCACTATTGCCTCATATTTCCTGAACCTTTGTTGATTCACACTCACAGCCAACCAACTTATTTAACAGAGACCCCCCCCCCAAAAAAACGTGTTGCAGAAATTAGGAAAAAAAAAAAGCTATTTCATTTCTCCTTCCAAATGTTCTCGGCTTCTCACTGAGATTTGAAAACATCCATTCACCAAAACACTGCATTATAATTCATATCCACCAACAGCTGCATGTAAATCAATACTGCTTCAGTGCTGACACAGACCTGATGTTACTGGCAGCGGTGAGGAAGAGTTGCATTAAGAGAGAAAAAGAGTCCAAAAGGCATTTTCTGAGGGAGGATCGCAAATAAATATTTCTCTGCGCAACTTCTAACTCTAACCACAGGGACATTTGGTGACGATAATGAAGTTTAAATGCACACAACTGAGAAAGATGGAGCCACATGACAAATCACTTCACTTCTTTTTCATTTTCCAGTTCAAGTGTAAATGTATTATTCTACAATGGTAAAAATCAAAGTACTGAGTACTGTATACTGCACTTAATGCTCTAACCAGAGGAAAGCATAAACTGTGCACACATACTTCCACCACAGGTGTTATGATTCGACCAAGGTTGTGCTCTAGTTTAAATTGTTAAGCACATGTTGTGTGTGAAGTGATTATCAAATTGTTGTGTATTAACCCAGCACACAGTCTTTGGCTTGACCTTAACCCAGAGCTGTGACTGCCTGAACCCAACCTACTTTAATAGGGAGTCATAAAAACTGGGTAGATCTGATGTCTCTGTGGAAGGAGAAAACAGGATGTTGTACATGTACAAAAACATGTTACGTTAATTGTGAACAAATAGTTCGTTTTTCCTTTTTCTTTCCTGCAAAATGTATTTTTAATTGCAGTTTAGTTGTATAGAAATGTCATGTTTGGGTTGAATAGCAATACACAATTGGAGAAAATTAGAAAATAAGAGAATTATAGTTAGAGCTTACACACTTAGCTAACTACAGCTGCTGCTGATGAAAAGACCACAGTAACAGTCAGATGAGCACCAGCTCGAGACTCCAGACTACTCTCTCACGACAACTTCCAGCTGCGGCAGCTACTATCACTACAGCAGCATTTGAAGAAGAGCAAGTGAGCTGAATGTCCACGGCAAACAAATGATCCAACTGTCCGGCAAAAGCAGAGCCTGTTCTTCTGGCTCTTCTAGCAATGTGCGCAAAAAACTTTGCAGTTGTGGCTCCACGTTGGGGTTTATAGCTTTCAACTCAACTCTTAGAGATTCCTCCAACATTGGCGAGATACATTGAGATGTATACAGGTCTTCATCCATACCTACTTTGGGGCTGTTTGGTTATAAAGGCTGCAAGATGTGGCAGATTGGATACATGTTTTGTCATCTCTACCCTTTGGCTGTGCAGCAATGATGTGACTTTGCATGCCAGATACAGACGCACGCTGTAGTGCACATTTAGCAGTTAAAGAGACGCTTAGTCCAGGAGCGACTAGAAAACAAAATCAGAGCTAAGAGGACGGGTGATTATTGGCCTTCGAGTCATCAGCTGGTCCCTAACACTACTCCATATGGATAACCATGCTGTTCTGTATTTGCTGGATGTGAAAACCAAGCATGTTCCCTAAGAGTTCAGTTGTGTTGGGATTTTGTAAAAAAGAAGAAAAAATCAATTAATGATTCTTAAAAGGCGTTCAGTGAAGACACTGATCAGATGACAAGTGACAGATGTGGTTGTGTGAAGAATATCAAGCTCTCCTTTACATTCTTCACACAACTACACCTTGAGAGATGAGTTCAAAGTCTGGCTACTTTGTGACCTTCACACAGCCGAACAATCGCTGAGTGAAACAGTGATAAATGCCAATTATTCCAAAACTTAATGAAAGAAGCCTTACTTTCCCCGACACCATAAACTGAACTGTTCTAATACTGGACAAGATCCCAACACTGTTCAAAGCAGGTGTCCTCCCTGGTCTCCCATCTTTGTGGACATATAAAACTGACCACACAACAATACTCTCTAAACCTCCTGAAATTAATTTGCAACCATGATGGAGCTGCTACATCTAGTGGATAAATCAGTTAGTTGATTGACAGAAAATAAATCTACTATTTGACACTATTATGATAATCAATTAATCATTGACATTAGAAAATATTTGCATTTGGTTTTTGATGTTTAATAAAGCAAATGACTGGTAATGATCACATGAGGTGATGGAGACACTAAAGCAGCATTAGGTTGAGTGCTTTGTATTTGTCTTGTGTTTTCTCGACAGTAGCTAAATGCTGAAGGGATCATCCATCCATCCATTATCTATACTGCTGTTAAGGGTCATGGGGGCAGTTTGACATTGGGCGAGAGGCGGGTCACCCCCCTCGAGCCCCTGGTTGCTAATCTGTTGCAGTGTGAGACTGGATCAGTTCTACACTAATCAAAAATGATTATTGGCTTGAAATGTGAGGTTAGTGGTGCACTATAGATGTGAACCACCTCTCCTCACTCTTTCAAGAACAGAAGCATCTGCAGAAGCCACAAAGGCAATAAAACCTGAGAGTGACAGGCAGGTGAGATAGGCCAAAAAAAAAAGGACAGTGGGGGAGGATGCAGAGAAAGGAGCATTTCATGTGTCCTTATTAGCATACTTTACTGTGCCTTTTTCTCAGCTTAACTCTCCAATGCTAAGTCTCACTAGTAATCCCACTGTGACTGAATATCAGTCACTGGACGTGTGCCAGGCTTCACTTTCGTGTGGGTGAATGTTTCCACTGATAAGCGCAGCTTCCTTCTGAATTATACATGACTACAATGGGCCAACAGCCATGAAATAAATGCACATACCATAACTGGGAATAATTAAAAATAGTAAAGTAGATGTTATGGAAGCCTATCTCAGAATTATGGCTTCTCATTCATAAGTGTGATGTGTAAATTGTCAGTTCATGATGATGTCTGTGCATTTTTTACTATGAGCCAGTAACACACTGTAAAATGGTCATTTAATATACACTGCTCCAAAAAATTAAAGGAACACTTTTCAATCAGAGTTTAGCATCAATTCAGTTAAACGTCTGGGATATTAATCTGGTCAGTTAGGTAGCAGAGGGGGTTGTTTTTCAGTTTCAGCTGCTTTGGTGTTAATGAATTAACAACAGGTGAACTAGAGGAGCAACAATAGAACAGGAATAGTTTTACATGTGGAGGCCAATGACATTTTTTCTCTCCTCATCTTTTCAGACATTTTTTCACTAGTTTTGCATTTGGCCAGGGTCAGTGTCACTGCTGGCAGCACAAGGTGATACCTGGACCCTACAGAGATTGAACAGGCAGTCCAAGTCCCTGCCCCCAAACGTCTGATGTCTCTGCCCTCTCATATAAATCACAGAAATGTGTGTATTGAAATAGCGCCCCTGCAGCAGCAGGTGTCTGTTGCAATGACACCCTACTGATTGCTCTTCAGATTAGGTGAGATCTCCCCTGCCCCTGTGGCAGCTCGGGTCTCTTAAAAAAGCACTATAATAACATAATAATGGCTGCTCTACTATTCCTTTCCTGTCAAACAACATAAACACTGGTTTATGATTATGAAACCGAACAGTTTTGTTACATTTTACAAAAACAACTAAAAAACAACTGAAGTTTGAGTATACTTGACCAACAAGCACAAAAACTACAGCCTTGGGTTTAGTAAAAAGTAGTTTTCTGAAGGTAAAAAGCTAAATATAGCCACAAGGGATTTCTTTCATGTTAATGACCAGGACTCGGGCTGGCTGGACACTGAACACATCATGTGGTGGTGCACTTCTCTGTCCAAGGAAACATGTGCAATTGTAAACAAATTCACACTTACAGTGTTTAGTTTTTTGCTCTTTTGTAAATGTGAGTGTTGCTTTATCCCCAACTTTGTTCATTTCAGTGCAGGAGCAGCACACCCCTTAACATCCATGAACTGAATTTCTAAAAACCTCAAAGTCCAGGAGAAAATGAAATGACTGTCATTGAACTGGCCAGAGTTGTAAAGTCCTGTTTCACAGTATTGAAAATTGCAGTGCTGGTCTTTGGAGTATAAGAAAACCATCAAATAAATTGTTCTGCCACTGAACCTGGACTTCCTTTATTCAGTTTCATTTTCTCAGCAGTACCTGAGCCACATGCCTGCAACACCCTGAGTCTGAATGTCCACTTAGAGATGCTGTACATCATATACTGTTTACAGTAGATAGTGCTAGCTAACCAACCGGAATATGAGAATTTAATTTGTTAATTTTATCTAGAAACACCAAAGAACTCAAATGTGTGAATAAGCATTTATCATACTACTCACAACAGCAAATTCAAATCCTCTGAAGACAGAATTCAGCAATACAAACTTTTATTGCTGAAATTAAGATTAAAATTTTAGCATAAAGTTGAAAGAAACAACAAACTCCTATTCCAGCAACCCCAGTGAAAACACTTTAAATGAGTGTCAAAAGTTGTCACAAAATGCAATGTGAAAATATTCTACACAGAAAAACACCATTCAACATTCAACAACTCAAATATGAACAGTTCCAATATGGTAACAAAACAAGCAAATATTTAGCAAATCAACTGCAACAAGAAAAAGCAACTATTCCATCCAAATTGAAATCTACAGGCGAAATGGTCCAAAACCCCCAGAATATTAACAAAGATTATCAAGATCAGGATTTCTGCAAAAATCTGTATCCTAATTATAATGTAGATGACTCAGATATAGACCCCTTCCTAAAGAGCCTCAAACTGCCAGCACTATCCAAAAACATGCAAACAGTTGAGATGCACCCCTTACCCAAGACGAACTTCATAAAGCACTAAATGAAATTTCCAATAACAAATCACCTGGACCTGATGGATTCCCAGCTGAAGTCTAGAAACACTTCTGGCAAATTTTATCACAGAGTAATAACAGAAATTAAAGATACCTCAAAAATACCTGCACGTATGAACACAGCTGTTATAACACTTCTACTAAAAGCCAACAAAGACCCAACACACCCTTTCAGTTACCGCTCCCTCTCACTTATAAACAGAGACTTTTAATTGTGAACTTACGAACACAAAATTATCACCAAAGCACTAGTCACCAGAATAAAGACAGACAATGTTTATTGTTCCAGACCAAACAGGATTAATCTAAAACAGGAGCCCCTCAGACAATGATCAAAGATTGTTTAACTTAATTAACCTTGAACAACAAAAACAGCTCAAAACCAATTCAATTGTGTCATTAGATGCAGAAAAGGACATTTCTTTTTAGCACCCTGCACAAGTTTGGCTTCGGAGAGTTGTTCATCCATTGGATAAAAACACTATACACCACTGCCAGGACAACAGTAATCACAAATGGTGTCACCTCACAAAGTTTTACTCTTCACTGGGAAACCGGGCAAGGTTTAGAACCACTAGCAGCAACCATTAGACAAAACATCAAAGTTAAAGGAATTTAACTAGACTCCTCTGTTAAAAAAAGATAGAGGATGATCATCATCTAATACAGACACAGTAACAAAGCAGGAAAAAAGTGTCACTTTCTCTCCCTCAACTCCGACTTCTGGATAAAATTCTGTAATGACATCTTTTTTATGACCAGCAACTAAATTACAACTAACACAAAACAAGACCACAAACAGAACCTGAACACAGAACTTCACACAAAGTAAGATGTTTAAAATGAGATTAACCAACACTGACACCTGCTCACGATGTACTCTCCTCCACACCATTTGGGCCAGCAAACCATTTCATTCCCTCTGGAGAGCTGGGCCAAGAGAAACTATTCACCATCCTAAGCTACAGAATCCCCACATCTCCACCTCTATGTTAGCCTGGAAACATCACCAAAGCCTGAGTTAAATACAAAAACCCTCTACTAATTACTTCAACTATCACCAAAAATAGTTATTTTAAACTGGAAATCTACAATCGAATTTCTTTTTTTCTTCTTCACCTGTTCATCATTGTTTATCCACTCCATTATTACTGTTATTACTATTTTTGTCTGCCCTCTGTTAAGTTCTGTAATATATTCTTTTTTCTGCCATCACTATTCTTACTTTTATGTAAACATAAAAATAAAGCACAGTTTGTCTTAAAAGTTTAAAATACTGCAAGAACAGGTCCTCATAAAGTATGAATACAAGTCCCCCAAACTAACTAACTAAATAAATGAAAAATAAAATAACTGTGTAGGAGAATGATGAGCAATAATGCAAAAGAAGGCAGACGGAAAACTAGTGCATCTCAAAACTCATAAAATACAATAATAACAGGAGAACCAGTCCAGTCAAGTTCTGCTTTTCAGTTTGATCAACCCCCTCATTCTTTTGATTTTGGACATGAGGCTCTACCTCAGAGCCATCATGGACACCCTGCTGAGTTTTTTTTTTAAAGAGGAAGGACCTACACACTGGGATGATATAACATCTGATATCAGTTTCTCCCACTCTTTATTGTTTTAGATCACTGTCTCCTACAAGTGACACAAATAAAGCCACGTCTTTAGCTCAATAATAAGGCTAGAGTTTTTTCATTAGAACCAACTGTTCAACATTTCAGGATAACAAGGAGTGCAGCTGCTTTGTGGACAATTAACAATCACATCAGTCATCACTTTGTCAAAACTACTCTATCTTTTTCTCTTATCACAGGCTTAAATTATTGGATTATGTTCTCAAAGCTACACTGTGTGAGTGAGACAGTTTCACAGCTGTTCATCCCTAGCTTACAGTAAGACACAATGAGAGATTTATTTTAACTGGAAGAAACAATCAAGTGTTCTTATATGATGAGATGCAATGCATTCAGTTTGTCCAGCGATTCGTCTGTGAAGGGGAGTGATAAGACACCACAAGCTTGGACTATAAGCTGTTACAAAGAGTGATTTTGACATCTCTCCCACTGCCAACACTGAGCTTACTGAAAGCAGCAGAGTGTCTTACATTTCCCATCTCGCCCTGTAGCATGTCGATGATTTTAAACTAAAAGAAAAGTTGTGAATTTTAATGTTACTCAATTAAAGGCTCATAGTATAAATCAAGAAGATGTCCTGAAGTGTAGTATGAAAAGTAAAAGCACTCAGTGCAGACAAATTGCCCCTGTGATGGTTACACTATAATATACAGACTATTACACAGCCATTAATGTAAAGTGTAACGTGTACTGAAATTAAGGTTGGAAAAAGACTTTATAGAAATCCATTCAATTGACGCTTTGGACCAACTGACATTGCCATTGCTGTCACGTTCCTGCTAGAACGGTCAGGCTGAGAACACGTAACCCGACTGCAGAACACAGCAGGCAGGCAAGAAAAGAGATAATAGCAGAAGCAACTTGCTGAACAACACCGGGAAATCACGAGAAGACGAATCCAGCAGGGAGAGTCAGAGGTTCAGGACGGGGCTGTAACAGGAATACTGACAGACTTTTAGGCCAATCAGTCCAAAGAGATAAGACAGGAATCACATGATCTGGCAGAGTGTGGGTGGAAACAAGCTGCTTATATACAGATGACTTACAAACAGGAGTCAGGTGTTAATGGCAAAAGCAGGGCTAATTAGCAGGGAGTGGCTGCAGCTAGGAGAAAGTGTGTTTGTGTGTGTGTGTGTGTGTGTGTGTGTGTGTGTGTGTGTGTGTGTGTGTGTGTGTGTGACTGACATGGCAGAGAATGAGAGAAATGTTCTAAACACATGAAATCCAGAGAAACCTACGTTTTTGTAAAGAATGTGATTTCAGCCCGATCACGTTTCTGATCCGGTTTAAGCACTCTCAGCACTTGGTTAAGCTTAGACAAACACTGTGGTCTGGCTAAACCAAGACAAATGTGACAGTTGCTGCAGACACAGACAAGTTTATTAACCTTTAAGCCAAACCTCAGTCTTATTCTAAGCTTAACTAAAACGCTTTTCTTGCTTTCGTCCAACCCCAACCACCTGCTTGTGACTCGTCGGTCCAGTGAAGTCAGAGCAGGATGAATCTGCTGGAGTGTTTTCTGCATTAGGGGGGATTCGTTATCTTGATGTCGACTGTTTAAGAAGCGTTGTTGTAGAAGCTATTGATCCATGCTCGATTTGTGTAACTTGTTACGCTCACTACGCCAGCTGCTCTGTTTTCTGTTTAATCCTAATGGGTCTCTTGGCTTCTGAGGATTGTTATTCATTTTCTCAAATGAAATACTTTCATTAAACAAAGTGTTAGATTGCTGGTATTCCTTATTGCACCGCTGTTTGTATTTTTCTTTTTATTCTAGTTTATTTGATACTGTTTGAGTTTGATCTTTTGAAATCACTGTCACATCTCCACAATCGACCCTGCAGGTTGTTGCACTCGTCACATCATGTGGGAAAATGTGGAGGGGGTCCGTGACGTCAGATTTGACCAGTAAATTTACTTTGGAAAGGTCAACAGCAGAGCCTGAAGCATCAGCAGCCCTGATTAATTCATTGTGTAGAGCTGTGAGTGACATAGGGTAAACAGGTACAACTGTGAAAGCCTTGTTTGGCCAGGAGTGATTAAAAGGGGGTCATCACCTGTCACTCAGGTGCAAATAAATACATGCCAGTTCTCCCTTTTTAAAAATTACTATTACATGTAAAAGCTTTGTTAAGCTTAATATTGCTGGCCTATTAGCATAATTGGCTTATATTAGCATTGAGCGAGCATAGACTGTACAAGCTGGCATAAACAAATACAAGTTTTAGTTTATTGGTTTCAGTTTCTGGCAGCATCTCATTGTGAAACACTTTCTCTCTCTTCCTCTGCTGTCTCCAGCTCTAATATGATTCCTGCATGCTATCTTTTTCGCACACATTCAATTCATTTTCTGTGTTGATGTGCCACACTCTCACACATGCACATTCCTCATTAAACACCTGCTGTCAGCCACTCGTACGGGGCTGCAGAGGCTGCTCTTAGGGCTAAATTGTGTCAGGCCTGGTGTCCAAAACAATAAAAAAATAAGCATGGTTCTGCTGTGTGTCCATTAACAAAGGGGAATCGGGTGCTTGTGCCGGCGCGGCGCAGATTTCATGTGATCACTCCCAACCGCTTCAGACACAGTTTGATGATGAGGGAGCAGGGTGATGGTGAAGTTGCCAGGTCTGCACAAACATGGGAATGTGAGCTGTAATGTTTCTGCCAGTTCAGCTTTGGTTTTAAAGAGTCATAGTAATCATTTAACAATGTGGCTCATTTATTCCACATTTCTAATTGTTTAACAGTGGAAGAACAAGATACATCAGGCTTTGGATGCACATTTAATACAGCTCCTGTTATTAAGGGACATTTTGTAGGTTGAATCTGTTGACAAAAATTACTACAAATAAACACCCACACACACACACACACACAATAGTTTTGACTCGCATCTCAATCATCTACGCTATCTCAAACCACCCAATGTAGATTAATCTTCCACTGACAAATGCACTATTTCTTTCTGTTTATAATACGCTGCGGCCAAGTGTCTAGTTATGTGTGAAGTGCAAGAGAAATCACTTGTATTACAGTTCATTACTTGGCGGAGCATTGTACCTCTGTATATCTTGCTCGCTTGTTCTCTCTGTGTTCAGGTCTGTTCAGGTCCGGTGCATTTTGGATTGGGGCTAATTATATTCTGCTCGATGTCTGACTTTTGTTGTGCATTCCTGTTTCTCTCTTTTTTCTGTGTGGTTTCAAATATATTGCTCACAGGTTTGATTGATCCCCCTCCTTTCAGACTCTATGACGGTGCGGAGAGGAAAGAAGCTCAGCATCTCCATCCAGGAACACATGGCCATTGACGTTTGTCCCGGCCCCATCAGACCCATCCGACAGATCTCTGCCTACTTCCCCCGTCTCTCCCCCACCTCCCCCACCCCTATCTCCCCAAACCCTGCCACCTCCCCTCTGGTCCTCAGCCCTGGCTCTGTGGCCTCGGGGATGGGCGGAAGCCACCTCTTGTCCCCTCTGCTGGCCCATGGCCGATCAGGGGGGGGCGGGTCGTTGTCTCTGACCAGCAGCGTGGACACATCGGTGGAGATCAACAGCTCGGACAGTGACGACTGCAGTGAGCTTCGCTGTTGGCATGTGTCTGTGTGTCTGTGTTATTGTGCATCTGTACACATCTGCATAAAGACTGTAACTGCAGGAGGGAAAACTTTTTGCATGACACAGCATGACAGGTTTGGCTGCTCTTGGCTGATTCAAGTCGAGCCCTTTGTCCTGTGAATATGAAGAAGCTGGTCAGCTTTGCAGCAGACAGTTGACAGCTAGGTAAAGAGAAAGCCATCATGTGCAAACACGATGCAACATTTGCACCACTCATTTTCAACAAAGGCACGAAAACCCATGTGTCGTCCTTGTAAAGCAGATACTCAGAAGAGGTGTGTTTGCAGGTGTTATGAGCTATGTGAGCTGGGCAAGCTTTCAAATGTGGTTGTTGGAACTGCTCAGTAATTGGTAAATGAAGCGGTGTTTTGCATTTGACAAAGGCTAGAGTCAGAGCTGAAGTAAAACTTGAGTGTGGTTAAGCATAAAAACAAATGATCTGTTGAGCTGTGTCTCAAAAAAAAAGACCTCCTTGTTCTGCTGCCTTCCTCCAACTACTAGCCCCTTGTAGCATTCCTTTGTGAGTCTCCCCAGCTCTCTAGTTCAGCACTATGTCTCCCAGGAGAAACAACTCCAGTAGCTGGACTCACAATAAAACGTCACCAAAATTTTACACTCCTTCCCCTCAACACCTGATTCAACGCTTTTTCACAGAAGGTTGGGTGAACTCGCTTTGCCTGTGGCACTACCTCTCGAGGCATCTTAAAAGTGGCTCAGCAGGGACCGCCTACACCAGTTGGGTACTGTACCTTTTATACTGCACAGCCAGGCAGTGCATTGCACACCTACTTTGAACGTGCACTGCAAAAGGGGCTTCTGACGTGAATAAGGCATCGGTATTGCTCGTTATCTATTCTCACCGCCTGGTACAGCTTTCTTCAAGTCATTATGTTAACACATAATGTTAACCTGTTCTCAGGATTTAGGACTTGTTCCTAAAATACTCAAAGTGAGATTCAAATTGAAAGACAATTGAAAGAAATAGAAAAAGACAAGACATAGAAAGGAATGGTATTTGGATGACCCCACTAACTGATATTACAAAAACAACAGCAAATTCAGTAAATTGTGGTTTGCACTGGACACGTACTGTATGTCTATAATATAACAGGAAAGCATACATCTGAAAACGTAACCTCCATACATTGGGATTTGTCCAACATGCAGTACTATAGTGGTCTCTTGATATATTAATTTACAGGCTCTGTAACAACTTGTTGGTCAATGCCAAAAATTCTCTCAAATCACTTGTACGTGCCACTTATAATCAGCTCACTTGACTTTGTTCTTTTGTGGTGTGGTCATTTTTAGCTCTTTTTGATAAGCCATATGGTTTTCTTAAGGTGATTGGAAACTGATTCAGGGCTCAGTACCCAGATGTGAGGTGCCTGCCTTCATTTTCTGCCACAGATGTATTAAGCTGAACAGGTTTACTTTCACTAGTTGTAATATGTTACACAAAGCTTTACCTGGAAAAAATATTGTTTCCTCTTCTGATTTTATGATTTAATGATGCTTTAATGGCTAACTCCTATTAGACATGGGGAATGTCATCACAATCTTTCTCAATTTGTACAAATGTAATGGTGTTCTTTCCTGAACTTAACAAGATACGCCACTCTGGGCAGTGGACAGACAGGCTATAGTGTGGGGGGGAGGATGCAGATGCTCAAATGGATTCACTGCAATCAATAGAGCACCAAGGAGATCACTCCTTGGTGCTCTCTGTCATCCCTTTAGTCACAAAATGAGAATAAATTATGATAAATGACTGTGGCTGAGTGCTGGTCTCAGAGCTGCCTTTTCCTCTGACATGTTTTCAAGCCCCTCTGTGACTCAGATCCCCTCCAAAACAAAGACTAATTATGGGTTTTTAACATTTTTCATTTCCTCATCGTGTATTTGTTATCAGATTTTACTTAGAGTCACTGGTCGATGATGTTTTTTTGTGATTTTTTTTAAATAATGAGACTTCACATTCATCAGTGCAGGGAAAGCTTGAGGGAGGAGCAGAGTGTCAGAGTTTGACAGTGTGTCTCATGTAACTAAAACTCCAGGCTTTGATCAAACATAAAAGACACTTCCAATAACAAAGAACTTCTTTTTTTTTTAATCAAAATTTCTGCACAAATAAATCCTATAGAGATTTCACCCCCATGCGCAGATTTCACCACTGCAGAGCATTAGTGCACAGTGATGGTGAAGCACTGCGTTTGTGTAGCGTGGTTTTACTGAGATATTACAGCAGCCTGTTGTCTGAGCCGCAGGCTGCTGTAAGTCAGTGCAGGTGGGTGGAAATCAGAACCATAAACATTCAGAAAACCTGCATGAAACACTGAAGTGGAAAGAGCTCTCAGAGCTGCTTTATTTCTACAGTATGTTGAGCTCAGGACTGCAGTGGAGTCAGCAGAGGAAAGAAATAGACGACATAATGTACTCGGAAATACAGACACTCTGCTGCCTGCCTCACTCTGCATGAATAATTTGACTAAAGACATCTGAAATTCATAAGCTGTGGTAACTAGTATGTGGGCAGTGATGACCAAGGCCACTTATTAATAACATCATATGTAAATTATTGTCCAGTGTCAGTTGGGGCGCTGACATCTGAGGCTTCTGGAAAGTGGTGTTACAGAACAACAGAAACACTAAATACACAATCATATGCCAAAGGTATATTTGTACATCATTGGAATGTAAGTTTAAGTCTGCAGGTCTTCTTCTAAGTTCCCTAAGTATTTACACAACTTCATGGTAAATCATTAAAAAACTGTAGATTACAGGTAGCGCAGATTAAAGCACCTTGAAGAACACTTGCTGCACATACTGCTCATGTAGAACAAGGTCAGCCACAATGTATAATCAAAGACAGGAAAGGCTTCACAGGAGTCAAAAATCAAACCAACAACCTGCCACTTTTCAGGGTATGTCCATAACATGATGGCTGAAGATGTTTCTCTGCCGACCAGATAAAAACTGTATTTTTCTCCCACTGGCTTCAGGATGGTCTGCTCTCAGTGCCTGCTCAGTGGGGAATGAGCTGCTTTTCTGCACATAAACCTTTTCTGAATTCAGGTAACTTAATGCATATTAAGAAGGGTCGACTGTGTGGACGTTACCGACACAACTTTCCTGTGTCAGAACGCGTGACGCATTGTGAGACTTGCTGAGCAGAAGCAAGATGTTATTTGAAGATTTTATTCACAGTGTAACTGAGGATAAACAACTGAACAACAGCTGTGTTTTTAAGAAGTGCATCTGAGGAACTGGAACGCTTCCAATTTAACCATCACAGCTGTCGACCGCGGCTCCACAAACTATTCTTCACTGAACGATCACAGCAAACCACGTCTGACGAGTTTTCAAACTTAAAACATTGTCAGTAAAATATTATTATTATTATTATTATTATATTATATATATAAGAGCATTATTAGATCAGCAGTGCAGTTTGCTCACCCTGAAACATGGAATGAAGTGAAACCCTGTGCCCGCTCATTAAGGTACTTCGAATAAATCAGTGTATTTAGTTACCTTCCAGCACGGCATAATTGGAGCCAGATTTCAAGTCCTGTTGTCACATCTGAGCACATCAATTTGTCTAAAGACTTGGAGGCTGCTGTTGTTGTGTTGCTTTTGATGCACGGTCGCGGTTTTAGAAATAAAATGCAAATGATCTGAAGTGTCTTCCAGACAGCAGCTGTGGTACTGGTATCCATTTAATTCAATTCAGTCACAGAGAAAAGAGTGTAAGGAACCTGTTCCAGGCCTTCAGAAACCCCTCATGGGGGAAACTGCAGTTGTTTGATGTTAGTGCTTGTTTGAGGTTGTTTATTGTCATTTGTGATAAATTCACTCTCCTGCCTCGAGGCTGTAGATCCAGGTCGCTGGGATGCAAAAGCCAAAAGGCCACAATAAATTTCATTCTACACTCCATTCTTCTTTGACTCCTTGAACTTGGTCTTAGAGGGAAACTGCACCTCTGCATATGAGCAGCAGCAACTTACACGCTTAGCAGCCGCATGCAGAAAAGCTCAGTGCGCCCATTGATAAGAAAAAATTGCACATGTAGCATCCGTTGTCGTCCTCTAGGACTCGTGATGAAAAATGAAATGACCAGTTGTCAGGTTCAGCGTCTGATGCCCTACATCTCTCAGGAACCCAGCATGTTGCCAGTGCAGCTTGATCATTCTTACAGTCGTGAAAATCCAACGTGTTTAACCAGTGGCTTGTTTTTATTTTTCAAGAGCCGAGGACTGATAACGCTCTAATCCCTGCGAATGGCACATGCTTTATCTCTCATGTTACTGTACCTAACTGTAATCAGAGCATCAGGCCGTGTTTGGCGTGTGTTTCGTACGTGAACATGCTTCTCACACAGTATGTGCGCATGGTCGTAATCAGCCCTGACAAATGTGTTTGCTGTTCTTTTTAAAAGGCTTTTCCGTGCTGACATGTGATGTGTTGTGTTCAGATTCATGTGACAGGTGCTGCTCCGCCAAATTGGATTTCTATCCTCTGAAAGCATGGTGTAACTGAGATATTTCTCTTGCATGCTTTCAATTTATTCTGACAACAATGCAATTTTTTTCCTGTCTACTGATGCGACATTTGTAAATCATGTTTTTTTATGAGTTATGATAATTGGGTTTCTCCTCTGTGCCTCTGTGTGCTATTTTCCCCCAGCTGCCCTGGGAACACTGGAGTTTGAGCTGAGATATGAGCAGAGCACCAGTGAGCTGCACTGCACCGTGCTCCGGGCCAAGGTAAGGATGCTCTGTTGGAAAGATATTGTGTGTGTTTGGCGTGAAGCCAAATAGGAAAGGCCTCCTGACAATACACAAAAGTATGTGGACATTCAACTCATTCATTCTGCTCGACTCAGGACTATCATAATCATCTCTCGCTTTGCTGTCGCTCAGGTCAGAGGATATTGTGGGTAGTGCATGGCTGGAAAGGCAAAAACAATATGTAGCACTGACACATGCCCACACTCGAAGCTCACCGAGTTGCCACGTAGAGGACGCTGCACAGACGTGCAAGATGAGCCAAACAATCAACTTCAACAATGGAAAGGCGAGACAATGAGTCCCACGCCGTGTTTTAAGTTTCATTGTAAATGTTAGAAGCATTTTTGTTGTTTGCAAATTATAAAGCAGCTCACGAGGATGTTATATTATTCTGTCAGTGTCAGCTGGATGCATGGCTGAAGATAAGTACCACCGCCTGAGCTGAGCCTGTTATCATGAAAACAAACGCCCACTGCTGCGGAAATACATACTCTGGAGATAGAGTTCTGCTCTCCGAGCCCCTGAAAATATCCAGTGTTTAATTTATCAGGTTAACACTTAAATCAATGAGATTTGTCCTTGTTGACAGATGATGCTGAGCTCACTTATAGAGTAAGGAAGCGCCCTGGCTGGTCAGGTGAGCCCTGACGCGAGTGGCAGGGGTGGGCGAGGGCAGAGCTAGAGGAACAGTGGCAGAGAGAGGAGGAGAGTGTGGATCCCTCTGCTCCTCTGGTGTGACTGATAGAATTTAACATTTGCATGACGGTGCCAGCCAGCACTAATCAGGATCACTTCGATCGCTGTGTTTCAAATCCTTGTTGTCCAAATAAACCAGCGGTACATGGACCACAGAGTTTAAACGCTGCTACTTGAACTTTTTAGTGGCTGAAAAGAGTCACACAGAGAATGTTTCTTCAATCTCTGATGACAGATGTCGGAGATCTTATTATTTATCAGAGTAAATGTGTTATGTATTGTTTGTTTGAACCATTTTTCACTTGTGTAAAAAGTCTTAACTTGCACAACAGCGATGGTGCAGCTTAAAGTAGTTCATTCCTAAGTGCTATGCTTCCAAGCATTGTTTTTCTTCCTCCAGTCATGGTGGCTTAGCTAGTTCTGTCCTAAGCCATCCTCTCATGTGAACTCCAGACAATGTCTGCTGAATCAGGAGTTGTCCTTTCAACGGGCGAGTGTCCGTGTCAGATGTGTTTCCACTCAGTGGAAAAACTCACTTACTGGGTTTAGGCAGTGAGGGTAACAGACGTGACACAAACAGGACGCCGCAGAAATCCTAACGGCTGGCTGGAGAAAGCTCCAGACATTTACATTGTCACATACACCACGACTGGGTAATGACTAGATGAATTCATGGCTCCAGTGGGATTGTGAAGCTGCTGATGGAGATGATTAGCTTCTTAAAAGTGGTTTTTACATATTAGTGATTGGCTGAGTCTAGTTTCTCATTGCTGTGACTCAGAGGACATAGTGATAAAATAAAATATTGAAATATTCTATCTTTGGCAGTCAACTTCAATCCTGTCTAATCTGTCCAAGTTTTCCATTCATCCAGTGTCTATCTGTTACCGATCAAAGCTCAGGGCCTGCTCATCACTGCTCCCTTTACCTTCTCATCATTATCATCTATATGGTTATTTCCATGTCTCAAATGAAGCAGAACAGGAGCATCAGTCATCACCTGACATTAAGTGACAGTGCACCAGCCATTCCTTACGCCCAGGATATCACATCTTGCTGAGAACCTGTGCTGCCCTCGACGTCTCATTCATATTTCAGACATATTCATGCCTTTCGACTCTTGTGAACCCGGTATCTTCAGCAGACCTCCACCATAGGTCACAAAAGACATTTTTCAAGTAACAAGTAATTGAGGTTCAGGTAGTTCATGTAACAGCAACCAGATTTATTATTTGAACTTTCTCAACTCAAAAGCAGCCAAATTCACAGATTCAGAAATGATCTCAGAATGCAAAAGGAAATCCATTAAACTGCAGTTTTCTGAAAAGCAAAACCCAAGGTCCCACGTTGCAGTGTGCACAATAATGTATGTGCTATCTTGGGTTTAATTCGAACCTAATGGGTCAAATCAAATTAAGGCTCTTTGAGGGTCAACAAGCTTCCTTCTCTAGGTAAAAGTGATTCGTCCATGTGGTTAGTTATTTACGAGGATGCAACTTTCACAGCCCTGTGTATCATACTTCAAGTCCTGCTGTCACATAGGAAGCCAGTTTGAGTCAGAGACAACAACTACAGCTCAGTTGGGGACTGTAAAGAGACAACAGGCTGCAACACTGTAAATCTACAGCAGACAAGTCACCAGACACCTAATCTGTTAGAGAGCTGAGTGCGAGAGTGTGTGGGTTCAGGTATGTCACGATCTAAGAGGCTCACAGGCAATTCCTGCTGTCCCAAACTCAACACCTGCTCTTCACAGCAAACACACCAGCAGCTGCAGGCTCTGTTGCTTCTTATCTCACCTCCCAACATCTAACACCTGCTCTTTGACTCAGTGTTGACAGGTCAATGAGAAGGACGGTCCGACGCTATTCA
Source organism: Anabas testudineus (assembly GCF_900324465.2). NCBI lineage: Eukaryota > Metazoa > Chordata > Actinopteri > Anabantiformes > Anabantidae > Anabas > Anabas testudineus. The sequence goes on along the minus strand of NC_046617.1, from coordinate 4,825,373 downwards.
GCAGAAACCAAACTGCACCGGCACACGACCACACCGACAGGCGTGTGGCCGCTACGCATATCATTTCCATCTGTTATATTAAGCTCCATCTTCAGCCACATTCACAGTGGATAAAAGTCTGCATTGGAGTGAATATTCCTGTCCAAATCACTGGAAACATTTGAGCAGGTAACCGAAGTGTCACAGTTCTGAGGAGCTCAATAAGTCTGAATTTGCCCTGAAATTGTATTAAGGATTTTATTAATATCCTCCACTGCAGCCTCTGAAGTTCACTGCTCTGTGAAATAAAAAAATCCAGTACTACTGACTCACAAGGCATGAGAGTCCCTCTGATAAACTTACATTAACATTGACATTTAAAGGAAAGACAGCAACAATCGGCCTTTTCTCCATTTTGTTTTGAATCCCTCAAAACAACTCTCTGCATTACAGTATATTTACATAAAGTAACAGCTGTGCATTCATTGTCAATGAAATGCTGACTCAGGTTCAGGGAATTTAAGAAAGTCTTGGCATCATATTAGTTAGTTAGTTTATCTACATCTGGGCGAGAGTCGATTGAAAGTGGTAGTTCGCAGCAGAAAATGAAGCTGAGAGACAGTTCTCTATGAAAAACAACAACACTGCTGACGTTGTCGACGTGTCTGATGGTGGTGGAAACATCAGCATCTGTCCAGCAGAGTATGTAAATGACACTCTCTGCATATCACATCGTTAGAATACAGATTCACCAAAGGCAATGTACTGCTAAACACTTGATGTATGTGTGAAGGTACCATAAAGCTGCCCCGCAGTGTAACTGCGCTCATTTGAATCTATCGAGAGCTGGGGGGGGTGCAAACAGCAGCTGTAGCTGGTGCGAGCCTTAAGAATGTATATTTGTGAGCGTCCTGCGTCCAGTTAATGTGTGTGTTAGGGATTTTCAAAAGTCATTTTAGCTTCATTATCATTGTATCATCCTGCGACTGTGTATTGTTATTATTATCAACCAAAGTACAAAAGAAAAAGTTGAGTCGAATGTATCCTGCAGTAAAATTAAAGTGAGTACATATTTTGGAACACTTTGTCTTATTAAATGAACACATTCAGAGGATGGTGTGGTTTCTCACTCGCAGGTTTCCAGTCTGAGACTCTCATACGGCAGCTACATGTTTTTGCTTGTAGAGTTTAAATCTTTATAATAGAGCAGTATACAGTACAACAACACGCAGAGGTACGACATTAGAGAAAATCACGCAGACAGAAACAGGCGTGAGCTGTAAATTGCTTCATTATCTCAGGAATTGAAGATAATCTGGGCACCTGCTGTCACTGAGCTTTGTGTTCTTTGTTTCCCCCAGTGTTTTCTTTATTTGAGTGCCTACTTGAATGACAATGATTTGCCTCCTGGCATTGACTCATTTCATGCTTTAGAGAAAGAAAACGGTTTCAGACATAAACAGGTGGATCAATTCAGCGCTGCCTGTGGTGAAGGCACTTTTCAGCAATGAAGAGGAGAAGCTTAGATTGTTCACATCTCGACCACCAACAAAGGAAAGTACAGTAAGTGCTGCTTTCACTGCACACGTGGGTCATTTTACTGCACACGTAGTTGAATGATGAATCCCAGACTGGCAGATTAAGATTAAGGTTTGTGTTCTAGCAGTGAATGCTGCTGTTTGCAACAAGCCTCCCTGCTTCAGCGGAGCGGAGGACGGAACTAAACGGTGTTGAGGACGCCTGCAGAGCTTTGTGGCTCGTCATAGGCTGTGTTAGCAGGAAAGCACAAGCAGTCCAAACTGACCAGCCATGCCGTGCACTTGCAGTTTTTTTTTTTTGCACATACATAGGCTGTGCTTCTTTTTGTTGGGCTGCTGCACTAACAAGCCTCAATTCATCATGTTAACTTAGAACTAATGGATCCTGTGTCATGCTCAAGTTTAGCATGAAACATTAAACCCTTTTAAATGCTTAATAGCTGAGCTGCTGCGTCGGGTATACTGTGTATGTTAGGTTACCTCAACAGAGACAACATATCCTAGGTGCTTGTATAAAGAGTTATCTACAAGCATATTGTAAGTATAATTTAATTAAGTAAAACATGCTCCTCAATCGCGTGTGATATTAAATTCTACACCAGGCAAGGTCACAGTCTCTATCTGTTCCCTCAGCCATATTAAATATGCTGTGAAAAAAGAATCTAAGGGGTTGCAATCACTGCAAATGTCAAAGCTGTTGAAATAAATCTGGGAGCAATAGCTCATGAAGATCTGACGTCTATCGATGATGTCAAGAGACTCCGTGTCATTGGATCCTTTAGCTCTTTGAAAAAATAATCCTTCCTGCCATCTATATCAGTCTTTAAACTTCAGAATCAAGACATCTACACCTTCACATTGATGTGAAGGAGAATGGTGGATGTGCCGGTAATAAGAACAGATTACATTAAATGCATATGTTCTAATTACACATCAGCTACTATACAAGTCAGGTACAAGACTGTGATTATATAACTTTTTAAAGAGGGAGTTGACCAGCAAATTGTTAAATTACTTAAAGAATGAATCAGAGCCAGTAATCATCATCTTTATTTAAGATTTTATTTGTAATTTGTGTCTATTTTTGATTTCAAAAAAGACACAAATGCCTAAAAGAAAGGCTGAGCCAACAGAGGGGGCCTCTGTCTTTTCTCATCTCAAGACAAAAACCAGCAACAGAGCTGTATTTCCCCAGGAACAGATTTTTTTTTAATGTGACATTAGTCTGCTAAATGTGCAGGGCAGTGTGACAGGTACAAGGCAGCGTGAGAGAAAGACAAGTAGCTCAAAATCCATCTAGTGTTTTTATGGCTCAGCTAAGGTGGCAGCTGTGGCTGGAGGCATTGTGTATTCAGGTCGTTTAAAACGAAACTATGGAGAAGTGCTTAAAGTGTAATATGTCAGGTTTCATTTGGAGTTTGTTCATAACAGAACCCACAGGAAGCTGTTCCATGTCCTCTACATCATTCAGGTAAGCAGAGCAAAAGTCTAGAGCTGCCTTTAAGTGTTGACATTTGGAATCTAAAGATCTGTCCAGAGATCTGTCACTGCCAGTGAACAAGCCCCCATTAGGCTGAAACTGAGAGATAGCAAAAACCCAGAACACAGTTGGGTTTTAGTAAGACTTTAAAATTAATAACAGATTGACTTCATTTACTTAAGTGAATTCTTTTTTGTCCGCAGGGTCTGAAACCGATGGACTTCAATGGTTTAGCTGACCCCTACGTCAAACTCCATCTGCTGCCTGGAGCATGTAAGGTGAGGACACAACGCTTCACAAGCTGTGAATATGCTTTACACTCACCTTAAAACCTTGAACTGGATATTATTTATAGTAGCAATTGAAATGTGAGTTAAATCGATGTATGTTAGAGTGATGATATTGTGGCTCATTTCAAGTAGGTGCACATTGTGCAGTATATTTTTTTAAAAAGTTGCAGTAGCAGCATCTTTTAAGGGAGGTCATTTAAAAGCTTCTCCCTCACAGCTGACGTGCAGAGAAAAATAAACCTGCAAAATTAAATAACTGCTGCAGTGATTGAACAACAGAATTCATCCGCTGCTCCGGTGATGATGGGAACTGTGTCTTAAACAGTTTATGGAATCAGTTTCCTGTCAGTGCACCAACCACAGTGACGGTTTGGTGAAATATATCACCTAAAAATCTTGAATGTATTGAACTAACTTTTTAATTTAGTTTGGTTTAAATGTTATTCAGCAAAAAAACAGATAAATAAAATTACCAAGATTCATATTCTGTATTTTCTGAACTACAGTAAAGTCTCAGATGTCAAATTAAAAATCTGTATTTGTCAATGCATCTGTCCGTCTGTCCTTCAGGCCAATAAATTGAAAACGAAGACAATCCGTAACTCTCTCAATCCAGTGTGGAATGAAACGCTCACTTACGTCGGAATCACAGAGGAAGATATGCACAGGAAGACGCTCAGGTGTGTGGTTTTGTCCCTGTGTGTGTGTGTGTGTGTATGACTGGGAATAATTCATGACCGGTGTCATTGGATCTCATTTCGGACTGATTACACTTAGAGCCATTAATCAAGCAGAGGGACATCTTGACATTCAGATATGAAGCTCAGTTGTCACCTTTAATTAATTTAACTGTCAGAGCAGGAACCTCCAGTATTAACACTGGATTTAACACCAGAACGCGATTCTTTTTTTACTGGTTTGTCTGTAAACGCCCACAACATTAAACCATCAGTCTGGACTGTGCAGTTGAACATAATCAGTGGAGAAATGTACTCAATGTAGATACTGGGCAAGATTTATGAATGCTGTCTTTTCCATTCTTTAATGTTGAATTGATGTTTCTGCCATTGAAAGCTCAGGGTGGTGGGTGGCAATCAGATGAGGAGTATCCATAATCAAAAGAAGTGTGAAATAACACAGCGGAAACCCTTTAATTACAGAGCTCAGGAGCAAGCATTTAATTTCAAGCAAACATGCAGCAAAGCCAGCATGTAATTTTGAATGAACCTCAGAGTGAAATCTAAAAAGAAAAGTGCTGATGTGTGTTGGCCAACAGGAATCGTTTATCAGAAAACACACACAATCTCTGTGAAAGACTTGAATCAGTAACAACTCTCCTGGAGTAAATTTTTTTTAATCCAGATGCTGGCGTATCAGGTTTGCTCCTTAAAAGGATTCACTGCTCAATGACCCGGCATTTTTTGATAAACTCCATCAGACTGTGAGTGTTTGACAGACAAAGCAAAATGAAAACATACAAACCTACATGGCGACTCTGCAAAGATCTCACGGATTATCGTGTGGTGTAAAAGGGACTGGACATATGCGCTGGATAAAAACGTCACACATAATCCACACAGGTAATTTGTCTCAATTCAGACGTTCATTAGTGAACGTCTTGGACTGGATTCTGTGACGTGCTTCAGTTCTCCCTCGGAGCTTCACGCCAGCGGCCAGATCTCAGCTGGGATTTGGCTTTTTCACTCCTCTTCAGCTTAAAAACAAGAGTGAAAAAAGACATTTTATGGTCTGTCCCAGGGGTCCTGAGTTTGTGTGGAGGGTTATTGTGCTCCTACCTTTTCGAGGACCATTTTCAGACCTCGAGACTGAGTTTTGGAAAGTGAGGACATTTCCTCTGACACTTGTTCCATTAAAGGCATATTTGAGGGTTTCGGTGTTGGTTTTAGGGTTAGGGTTAGAGTACGGTTTTGCTGGCAGGGTGTGGGAACCCATTATGTCAAGATAGAAAGTTGTAGATTGCGGTTTCGGCACGCTGCTGCCCTCGAGCCACGTATAGAGGCTTTGAATTTGAACAGCTCAGCTGAATCGTGATGTATCTGAAGGGCCTGGAAGTGGAAGAGTGGACGGGGAGTCCATGTAGGTCTTGGAAAACAAACACAGATGCTATGAATGGCTGAACCTCTCAATCTGAGGTGATAAATAATAAAAATACATTCTAGATGAGTTCCAGAGGTCAGATTCAACTTCAACATGCACCGACACACTCTCACTTCTTATTTTAGATCAGACATTATAATGATCCTCTCTGTGATTTCATTTATTTAAAATGTCTACAGTAGATTTTTTTTTTTATCAAACTACTGGTGCCCTCTCTTGCCCTCCTCTCCTCTCTGTCTCTCAGCCGGTGCTTCCACATTGTTTACCAGCACATTTAATATGCTGTTTGTGTTTGCTTCAATTCAAACCTCCTGACTGTGCTGTCACTGTTACCCAGCGCTGATTCTGGCTCTACACCTTCTCTACAAACAGAATTAAGCTGCTTCCTCTTTGGTTTATTTGGTTTATTGAAATGCAGAAACAGATTTATTTATTTATTTTTTTTTTTTTTGTCATTTGGATTCGGCTGCTGTGTGGAGGCTGTGTGTTCTCTGCTGTTTTGTTATCTTGCTGTTCAAGCTGTCAATTCAGGTCAACATCAGGGACAGGTAGAAGGAAAGCCTGCTTCAAATTCAAATACACTTTTATATTTGTGAGAATCCTCATGGGCATAACGCTTTCTCCTTTCTAAAGCAAGAATGTCTTCACTCTTAATAAATGTTATCACGTTTCAAAACCGGTATCTCTTTCCACTAAGACCCTTGTGGTCCATAATGGTCCTAACTTGCTATGAAGTCCCCTGTTTCTAGGACGTGTCCTTTAAAATGTCCTCTTTTCTCCTTTCAGGTTTCAACTTTTCAACTCATAGTATTAACATTTATTCTGCATACCGGTGCTCACTGTCCATGAAAGGTCACACTCAACAGAATTTCTCCTCATTTCCAAAATAAGCTCCCAAATTTTACAGAAAGGTTTTCAAAGAAGTACAAGGACACACTATGCTGTCGTGTAGTGATTTCTAAAACTGGTTCCTCTCAATTTCAATTCTTTTCAGACCTTTTTCAGGAAAAGACAGTTTTAACATACGTCTCTTAATATCAATCGTTACTATCAGGACGATGGTACAGAGTGTGGGAGTGTTGAGGAGATGTGCACTGGGACTCTGGAGGCTCCTTTGATCTGACATCCTGAACAGAGTCTGACATTTGGCTCTACAACTGGCAGCTTATGCCGTTTGATCTTCATCACATCAGTGACCTTTATCAGTGCTGTTGAGAGTCCGTGCACAGCAGGAGGAGAAGGATTTCCTTCGCCACCTGCAGCTGCTGATGAAGGCACTTTATCAGGTCATGAGGAAGAACCTGAGTCACTGCTGGAAATGCAGCATTTAGTTTCAGATCATCCAACACGAGACACACACACACACACACACACACACACACACACACACACACAATCCTACAGAACTAAGCTAATCAGTATGTGTATCGATTACGACCAATTAGTGCATTTGCTCTGAAGCCGTATTCCCACAATTGAAATCTGAAGGTATTCCATACTGATACCTCCTCTGTTTCCCTCTCTGTCTCTGTCTGTGCAGGTTGTCTGTGTGCGACGAGGACAAGCTGACTCATAATGAGTTAATTGGGGAGTCCCGGGTGCCTCTGAAACGTGTGAAACCCGATCAGACGAAACATTTCCACACCTGTTTGGAGCATCCGCCTCCGGTAACACGCGAGCTGCGCTTACCTTTTCACTGCTGAATCAGTAGAAGATTATTTTTGCATAATGAATTGGATTGCTGTCATACAGATCCTCTAGGTTACCAGGTTAAACTTGGCATGACCTCACTCAGTGCTTCACAATAGAAAAGCTCCTTTTGTTCAAATTGATCAAATGTACTGTGCAACATGAGCAGGAATAAGTGACTGTAAGATGTTGAACGACTATTTGCTTTGTAAAAGAACACAGTCGAGTAGCATTTGTGCAGCTCAGATAGGCATTTCACTCAAATCTTTCAAACAACACCGCAGCTACTGAAAGCAGCACACAGCAGCTGCTTTCTGCAGCCGTCTGATGTTTTCAACAGAAGCTGAGCACACAACAATAAGAATGACGCACGAAGCTCACTGTATCTCCCCGCTCTCTCCTTTTTCTCGTCCAGCTCCCCTCTCCTACTGCCATGGGTGAGGCCCTTCGAGGAATATCCTGCTACTTAAGAGAGGTAAGAGATACGTCCACATGTCCTTCAGTCTGTCTGTGAGTACTGGGTCTGCTGTCGCTAAACACACAGATGTAGTTGTGCCAGGTATAAAGGTCATGGGGCTGTCCAAAATCAACAGCTTTGTTCCTCGTGAGACACTTCAGCCACAGACCCACAGTGATCACACAACCCTCTGCGCCTTGGTGGTGGTTTTGTTTCGTTATGGATTTTTGTTATAACATCTTAGCATGAGATTTGAAATTGTATTGACATTGGAATTCATGAGAACTACTGCAGTAGCCCCCAAAGACAATACATAGTGTACTGAAACACTACAGTTTCCACAGCTCAGAGAATCTTTGTGATCTCTGCTGTCCCAAACTAAATATGAAGATGAACGCATAGAGGAACTGCTGCGTCATAAATTCACACTGAGCTGCTGAAATCTGGGACAAAAATTTGTCCTTAACTTGGAAAAGGACATTTTGAACTGATTATGTAGCTATTAACATGTATTATATTATAAGAAGAATCCAATCTAATGAAACACAATAGCCCTAATCAGTCCCATATATCAGTATTAGGTATTCATCAGTGTTAATGTTAAAATAAGATAACATATATTATTATTATTATTAGTATCACTAGTTGCACTTTTGCTATTCTCACTATTGAAAACACCACATTATTGTTATCTACTGCCTGCTGCTGGTGCTTACAGTGCACATTAGTGCAACATGTGCAGCACTGAAACTTCATTTAGGGTTAAAATATTTGTTGTGATGAATTTTAAACAATATATTAACAATATATTAATTTGATGTAACAACTGAACTGTTCCTTTGCAAAAAAAAGAAAAAAGAAAAAAAAGCTGTTACTATGGCAAATAAATCTTGTTATGTAAATCCTCATGAATTAATGAAGGTTCATGGCCACTTCCTTGGTGTATTGAGCTTAAACCGAATGGCCCTCACAGTCTGAGATGGAGATACAAAGGATTATCGGTGAGACCAAGAGACTGGAGGAAATATTATTTTAATTAGCCTGTCTTTGTTTTTGGTCTATGTACATTTATTTTTCAGCCCATAAAAGTCAGCAATGCGTGAGTCAGTTTATTCATTAAGCTGCTCTTTATATTAGTTGGTTTTTCAGCTGAACCACTTTGTGCACATTAATTAGATTTGAGAAAACCACCATGTCAGGGTGAAACCTTTTCAGTTTTCAGTGTGATGCATGTTAAGGCTGTTTAAAGCTGCTAATGTAGCTATCGTAGACAAACCCTAGCAATCGCGAGACAGTGTAGGGAAATATTTGGATGTCAACTCAGACCAGCGCTCCCAGTTTCACTGCCTGTCAATTCAGATCTGTGGAGACTAAAATCAGCCTGCAGCAAAGTTCTTCTGATGCGACTGCTGGTACAGTTCAGATCTACTAACCTAAGCCAATTGGAATATGCAAAAAAAGAGTGGCTGAATACATAAAAACCACTAGTGGCACTATAACAAAAGTGTTTTGGATCCACCTCATAGGGTGTGACACCCACTTGCTAGTATGTTGTTAATGAACAGTGTAAACCTTCACATGGCAAGACCCACAATCAGGACCTCCTGCTGAGAAGCAGCAGTGCTGAACCTCTCTGCAGCTGTAGTGTAACCAGGGGAGGTAATTAAATCGATTTTTCTCATAAACAGTGGCTGCTAATGTGATTTTACCCATGACGGTGAAATAATTCACTGAGGGACCATGGTAATCCACAAACAGGCCACGCAATGTCACAGCAACCGAGACTAAATCTGACCTCGCTAATCCAGATGTGCTCCTCACAGCTTGTGGTAGACATGTTCTTTCATTAGCATGAGCATACACATGTACACTGTGGTTTATTTAGACTCAGCCTCACACACAGCCACTGTGCTGCTCCAAATACTCCCCAGAGAACCAAATGTGGATTAATTCACCACTGAAAATAGTTCCCAATAAATGCATTATTTCATTTTGTCTAAAAAATACACCGGCAGACTCTTCTCTGAATGTACAAAATGTACAAAACAATACTTCCTGCACATTCTTCTTCTTTTCCTGACTCCACATGCAAGATCGTAAGAACAGACTAGATCTAGGTGGACCACTCAAGAGTTTTTCAAATAAAATATAGTGTATCGAACAGCAGGGTCAGATAACATGAATCTGGACAAGAGAGACATCTGGATAAATGACAGATAGCTTGTCAAAAGAAAAGTGAGTGACAGCTAGAGGAGAAAGGCAGTCAGGGAGTGTGTGACTGGAGATGGAACGACAGATGATGACTCGCCCAGTGGAGTTTGAACCCACATATGAGTCAAGACGGTCTTCAGGGAACAGAAAATGAAATGGAGGCTTTTATTTTTTGACAAACAGTGTGGAGATATGTAAACAATTTGAAGAAAACCTCTTCGATTCTGCTGTGTTTACAGCTCGATCAGCTTTAGCTGGAAGGCTGGAAGAGTTTGTAAAGTTTCCAAAGATGCAAGGTGCTTTCTGTCAGGCTGAAACTCTGAAAAGACACACAAGGCACAGAGAAGCTTAAGAAACATGTCTGTTTGGATTTGAATATTTCAGTAAAGCTTAGAACGCATCACTGAATTGCTGAAACAAGATTTAGAATGAAGATTCCAGTAAGGGTGAGGTTGGTGTGGGAAAACTGAGAGAGAATGAACTGTGTGTGAAGTGAAACACTTGTAGACAGTAATGACAGCATCAGCCCTGCTTAAACATTGCTTTTCCGACTATTTAAAACAAAATGTAACAAATGAGGACATAGATACATCTAGTGAACTGTTATTTATTATTAAAATAATAACTAATTGTGCACCAGCAGCAACTTGGTACAGCATTTTAAATAAACAGGAATCTAATTTCCTTGTCAACAGTACCAAGAATTCAAAAAATATGTTTAGACAAGCACAGGAACCCTGAGCACATCTACACATTGGCTGTGTGAAATGCATGTGACAACACAAAACACAGGGAACCCACCTCTTAGGACAAAGCACAGCTCCTCACAATATCTGGACCTAATTCTCCCAACACGAGTATACGTTGAACATAAGGTCCAGCAGATTTATGATAGCATGGCCTGAAACCCACTGAGAGGCCCGGTCACCATTCAAAGACTTCATGAGTGGAAAAATTAGAAAGCCAGACTGGAAGTTGAAGAAAAGTACAGAGATGAGCCGCAAAGGTTTTATGAGCTGGTGAGACCAGTATTAATGTCAACAGAAGTGATGAAAAGGCCAAGGAGTGGAGAGAGAAAAGATGAGCTCTTAATCAAAACCATACAAGCTCATCTGTGAAGCACGGAGACGTTAGAGTCTCCTGAAACAGACTCACTGATATTTATTGATGGTATAACTCATGATGAAAGCAGCAGGAAGAACTCAGATGTGTACTGAAACAATTTGTCTGCAAATTTACAAAGAAATTAATCAAAACTAAGTGGGATGAGCTTCATCATGCAGCAAGAAGATGATTGAGTGAAAAAGTCACCAAACCTTTAACTGACTGAACATGCTCTGGTTGATTATACATTCATGGATCACGGCAGCGATTTGACTTATATAGATGTTTTTAAAGGGGAAAGATGCCACAGGTAAAGTCAATGGAAATCCAACATAAATCCACACTGAACACATTTACTTATTCAGAAAGTTTTAAATCTTATTTCCTCTGTCTGCATCACAGTTTATATATGTTCACAAAAACTGTGAAAATACAATAGAGGAGAATTTGCCCTGGTAGATTTCAAGGTGCCAAGGCACATGACATTTCAGTCTAGCACCCTTAACAACCTGCCTGAAGGATTTAAAGTTGTTGACGTCTCCCACTTTTTTCTATTCCTAGAGGTGACACTGAGGCTGTGATGGTCATTTAGAAAGGATTAGGGGAAAAACTCACAGACCACAGTTCTCAAATAACCAAATGGAGGAGTCAGCACAACTTGTTGGTTTTCTAAGTGCCGTGACATGTCATATGACTTTTTTTAGTTAGAGGTGCTTCATATTGTAACATTAATATAACTAAAACCTTTCAGCACATGAGTTGTGAAAATGACTCAGAGTCAGAGGTAAATTGATTCATAAAAAATTCAACAGGTTTGGTGCCAAAGGATTGGATGAGCCCTGTGTATGGGTGTGAGTGTGTGTGTGTGTGTGTGTGTGTGTGTGTGTGTGTGTGTGTGTGTGTGTGTGTGTGTGTGTTCTACTCATCTTCAGAGAACATAGATTCATTGTGGGGACATCCTTTTGGTGACAAATGCAAATCACTAATTTAATGTAAATTATTAAACTTAGCTTAAGGTTAGCTTTAAGCATGTAGTGGTGGTGTTTATGGGGGACTATGGTCAGTGTAAAGGAGAACAAGCTGTGTGTCTGTGTGTGAGCTTGCATTGCTTGTACTGGTGAGGATTAATCACTTTTAGCAAGGACGGCTCTTGTGTGAGCACCTTGACTGGTCCTTGCAGCATAAAGAAACAAGTTAAGGTTCAGGTTACATTTGGGAATCGTGTCAGTGTTAGGTTAGAGTAAGAGTTAGGCAACACTTTTATGATAACCTTTTCTGTCCCCTAAAGTTCGTTAACATGTAGAATAAATTGTTTATCAAAACTTATACACATGGAGGTGTCACAATTAGTAACTTAATGAAAGATACACTTAAATGAAATGAGTTATTTCCAGGGAGCCACTTATTTGCTGTCAGTAAGTAGAGCTGTCTATCCAAAGTTCAATAATTCACCCACCAACAGCGATAAGCTCACCGACTGACACGCTGTCGTTTGTTGGTTTAATCTGCACATAAAAAAAATGGAGGCTATATTTTATGAGTTTTGGAGAAAAGAAAAAAAAGGAACAAAAAAAGTTGAACAGCAGATGGCTGATAGATTTGGACAGTCTGGTCCATCTGTTTACTGTCAATCAGAGCACAGAGTCCAGACTACAGTAACAACCCATAACATATTAAAACAAGTTTACTACACTCAATAACACCGGCTTTTACTGGTCAGTCAGATTTTTGACTGACCTCAAACTAACACTGAAATGAAGGCGAGTGTGAGTCTTAATATTTTTAACAATAAAAATGAACAAACATCACAAAGTCTTCAGCTGAATATAAGAGTAAACCCTATTACATTAGCAACAAACCTGTTCCAGCGTCTCCCCTCTGGTCAGGACTACAGACCACGCCAAAACAATCAGACACAAGAACAGTGTCTTCCCACAGGCCACCACTCAGATGAGTGGTTAATCAGTCATGGACAGCCAATCTCTGTGCAATAACCATGCAAAACCAATGCAACAGCTGTTCCCCTAAATTACTGTGTAGTATGAAATCAAACCGGTGTATATTTACTTACTAATTTATATTATACAAACTGTATAAATGCTACAGTTTGAATCATCTCTATCTCACTCTCCAGCCTGTCTTTGTGTATGTTATAGTGCACCTTCAATGTTACTGTAATTCTTAAATATGGTGAAAGATATTAAAAACTGCAGTCAAATTCCTTCTATGCTCAAATATACTTGGATAATAAATCTCATTCTGATTCTATAACAATACAACTGCCAGCACAGATTCCTGACTCAAGGCTAAAGCATGGCATTGATATCAGAAAAAAAAATAAAAAAAAAAATAAGCATTTTATTTTTTATTATTATTTCTGACTTATTTCTTTAAATTTATGTAGCTTGGTTCAATGAAAAATGTAAATCAGACCTTGTTGACTGGATCAAAGCAGACTCTGAATAAAAAGTGTCTGTGTCTATTTTCATTTTTCCTCCCAAGGAGCTTCTGTTGTCATCATTTCATACTTCCTCCACTCCATGTGGGCAGATAATAGTGGCAGAGTGGAGTAAAAGCCATTATCTGAATTAGTCCTTATTATACGCTTGCTAACCAAGATCATTTCCAGTGAATTAAAGCATCATGAGATGAAACTACTACTCATTTTTCTGGACTACTCATAGACTTCTTAAAGACCTCTGGGAGTCTCTAAACCGCAGGTTAGAATATCACCCTATGACAGAATGCCCTCACGTTCATAACGTCAAGCCTCAGGATGGATCTGGTTATTTGGTTATTACTCTGTCACTTCCATTTACCAAACCACATCTCAACTTGTCCGCCGGGACGGCTAATGGACCAGTGTGTGAGTTTATTCCTGGGTGGTGGATGATTTGTAGCCTATAAATACGTTCAGCGGAATTTTTTACTCACAGATTTCAGAGAGTGATTTTATAATTGGTGAGAAAAAAAGAAATCCCTCCGTGTCGTGTTTTGGTTGATGCTCTGGAGATAATGACGCCAACTCAGGGAGTCGATTAGTCTCATACAGTCCCATGTTTTCCTAAAGCAGGAAAGGTTTCAGCCAGTGGAGTGACATCATTTCCACTATCCAGTGCAGTTTGACTTGTTCCAGGCACTTTTAGAAATGAATTACTGTCAGTATCAAAGCTCTCCTGGATAAAATTGGTTAATTACAACTTATTTCTTCATGTGATTGTCTGACTGCTCATGTTGCTTGACTCGTCCTTAAACAATATCATGTCCTCAGCTGTTAACTTGCTAAGAGCAGTTTGATTATTCTCTCAGCAGCAGCATTAATCGGACTAGTCGTGTTGATTTGACTTTAAACCTGTTAGATCTTGACTTGGACTTATCTAAAACTACTCAGGACTTTGTGGTCTTGACTACAGACTCATTGCTCTTTACTTGGGTCTAGCTCAACACATTTTTTGACGTCCCTTGAACCTGTTGTTTAAGTTAAGCTCTTGACTCAGAACTTAGTACTCTTATTATTTGATCTGTGCACGCTCAGCACAGATGGTGAACAAGATCATTTTTACAGTTAGTCAGAATATTAAACTCTTGTGCGTGTTGCCAGTTTCTGACTTGTTTGGAACAAACAAAAAAAATAGAAATGTGTTTATAAGGCAGCAGTCACCCACCAGGTGCTACAAAGCTGTATGTCCATCACCTGCAGTGCCCCTGGTGTTTTGTCTCTGTCTGTAGCTGGTGACGTGACCCTTTGGGGTCCAATTAGACACTTTTAAAGATTTGTTTAGATTAATGTTGTGTGTATGATACAAGCACCGCTAAGCTTCTTGTTGGTGTCTCAGCATCTGCTGTCCTTTTTGAGCCTGGTGAGAGCTCATTAGCTCCCTGCCTTCAAAACAGCAGTGTACAGGTGTTTTAAGGTGGAGGCAGGGTATGTGTTTTGCCGCCTGTGCAGTGCCTCTGGGGGGGTTTCAGTCGACTCACCTTGGTGTGGAAAGAAGAAGAGGGCTTTACTTAATGGCTCACCTTTCTTTGTTTCCTTTCCTCCCTCTGTGTGCAGGCTGATCTGAGAGCAGCCATCTGTAATACACAAACCTGAGAGCGTATCTCTTTTCGTACAGTGCCTCTGATTAGAGCACAGATCTGACTCTGTTTTCATTGATTCTATTCTGATATAAAAGAAATGGAGACGCTCGTTTGGTTTTAACGTGTGATGCATGTTTTCAGCTGGAAACTTTCATCTCTAGGATGAAGCTACAGCTAAGCACAATTTAGTGAATGTGTTTGCTCTTCGTGTCCCTTACAGGGTTTTTCCACCCTGACAAAAAGCCTAATTAAACAAGCTGATAGTAGCACCAAGTATGTCCCAAAGCATATTTATTTATAATGCATAGCACTGTACTCTAATTAACACGTAATACTTGCTCTCTTGTGAATATTTATTATTTATCATATGTACTGCTGAATTTGTCAAAAAGAAAAACAAAACAAACGTATGTGCTGACCCTTTGATATTTTCTAGACTACACGTAAATTGCTGTATTGACTTAAAAATCACATTGAGTTTTCTTGATAGGCACTTGATACTCTGAAGAAGATGCTACAGAAGTTGTGTTTTTATGAAACAGCACTGTTCGCAATTGTAGTGATTCCCCACAGGAGAATTTTACAATTACAACCGTGTCACATGCATCAAAGTATGATTGAAGTATGGCAAAGTTAAAGGTTCAGTATTATTGTCATTGTACAACACAGGATTGCACAATGACACTCAGTTGTAACCACTACAAAGACATGAACAAATGAGGGAAAGAAGGTGAATAAAAAAATAAAAGAGAAGAAATAAGTAAAATAAAAATAAAAGCAACAGCACATTAGGGAAAATTAGCAAAGACGAATCTATTGTATATTCATCAAAGGTTTGGGAAACATGTGCTTTCATCATCCGTTCACATAATAATTATAATGAGCTGATCTTCCTTTGTAAAACAGCTGTTAATATGCTGTTTGTTGTTGATAATGTGCTGCTTGCTTTAATCAAAAATCAGATGATAGTGTCCCTGTCAAATATGGTTTGATTCGTGGGTGTGTTTTTGTGCATTGTTGAAATCATGGGTAGAACATGAAGAAAAGAAAAGAAAAAAAGAAATAGTAATAGAAGGTTAGATATCTTATTAAAATGGATATTATTAGGTAGAAAATGAATCAGTATCAATTGTGATAAATTAATTATGAGGTTATTTTTCAAAAATGCCAAACTACTTCGATTGTGAGGATTCAATGTTTCTCCTCTGCCTTTTATGATGAACTGAATCTCTCTGGGTTTGACGCACTACATTAAAAGAAGACATCAGAGGATGTCACCTTTGGTTTTAGGAACATATAAGTACGTTATTCACCATTTTATTGTATTGAGTGTAGTACCAGGGCTTTTGTCACAGGTTTTTTAAGTATCTGACTGGTGACGGGTGTTTTCTCCTGCAAAAACTTTGAGCACTATGCAGGTTTGAAACTTCCTCCAAGGTCAGCTATCAGTCAAAGCAGATGTCTGGATGAGCTCAGCTCTTTACTCCTTCACTTCAAATGTCCCAGTAAAACACGAGGACAGAGATGTCACACTGATGGAGTAACATGCACCAGCTGTCCATCAGCCGCTCACCTCGAATGTAAACCTGCGAGCTTGATGACATTTTCTCCTGCAGGAGAACGGGTCTTTGAAGTGTGGATTGGAGCAGATATCCAGAGCTGGACTGGTTTATTTTATTCCAGCCAGAGAGACTGACTTTGCAAACGCTGCTGAGCTGATCTTATTCAACACAGGGTTCATCTACAAAGTGCCTCTCCCACCAATTGGAGGTGGGCAGGAAGAAATCCGGCCAAGCTGTGCTGACTCCCACTAAAAGCCATCGATCTGTTTATTTTCTGACCTTTTTTTTGCTTTTTTTAGCCACAGATTTATTGTGAAGGATGGTGGGACACAGGCGCTCTGGAGCTAAATACCAACTGAATTTGTAGGAAGCACTTAGTAAAAGTCACATGAATTTTTCACCCTCTTGTTTAAGTTCAAACAGATTATGACAAATCTTCTTTTTTTACTTTTTTGTTAAGACAAAGAAACAGGTCAAAGTGTGAAGGAGGGTGGGGAGATCAAAGTGAGACATGCAGGTAGTAAACTCAGAGCTCAGGCAGTTTGCCTGTAAGGAGGATTGGTGCACGGTGATGGAGCGAGATGCTGCAGTCTAATGGAGGCAGGAAGCATCACTGCAGGAAAAGGGGAGAGAGAGAGAGAGAGAGAGAGAGAGTGGCCGAGACAAAGACGACGGATTAAACTATCGATCTTCTCACTCTTTGCTGTGTCATGACCAAAAATATCAAATTAAATACGAACTGTCAGATGCGTTCTAATGAACGCCGTCAGTGGAAGAGGTGCTGGTGTTATTATCTCATTATCTTTGTGATATTGTCTATGTGGGAATTTTAGTCAGGATGGAATTGGATTATAGCTGGACTTGACTCCCACAAACCACTGCTCCATTTCCAGATGGAGCTAAAATCAGACCTAATACCTTCATTATCCAGTCACAGCTGACACTTTCACCCAGAGGAAAACTGCACTGCTCACAACTGTCTTTCCTTTGTCTCCTGAGAAGTAGATCACATTTTTAATTTGAATTTACCAAAGTCTGAACTTTGGGAATCAAATTGGAAACCGTGTAAATGCCAAATAAATATGTGGAGTTAAAAATAACAGTGCACTAGAGGCAGAGTCCAGACGGTGGTATCCAGCTCCAGACCAGATTTAACTTTCAATCATGCAGGTCACATCAATGAATCCTAAGATCTTTTAAACATAAATGTTGACATATTAAGTTCACTAAGCACTGTCAGTGCCAAGTACTGTATGTGCGTCTCAAGTATGTGGAAATACACCCTAGATATTGAAGTATCTCTTTTAAAGGTCCACTCAGTCAGAGAAGAGCTGTTTTCTGATAATTTTTCTGACAAAAATAATTGAACATTAAACATAATTGAAATCTGAGCAAAATAATCTGAGCAAACTTGTTTTTGTGCACAGTGGGAGAACGAGCAGCTTCACAGTCTGGAGGAGAGAGGTCGTCTTCTCCTGTCTCTGCAGTTTTTGCCTCCGGCCAGTTTGGAGGAAAGATACACAGAAGGTGGTGAAGGCCGTCGCAGCGGGGGTCTCTGTGTTGGAGTGAAGCGCTGCGCTCACCTGGCAGCCATGGATGTCAACGGATTCTCTGACCCCTACGTCAAAATGTAAGAACTGTGGCACACTAAAGGTTTTGGCATCTTGCAGGATGATTTAACCTGCAGCAACGACACTACAGTTTTAAATATCCTGAAGTAAAGTAGGGGAGAGTTAAACCGAGGCACAGTAAGCCTTTCACAAGCTGTGTTCTCATCATCTGTATAATTGCGTTGTCATGGACTTCAGTCATGGTCCAAGTACAATTCACACGAAGCCAAGAACACTCAAAAGGCCCTAAAGTGTCCTTGCTCCATCTGTTTTACTGAGGACACTATGGGAACTGACTGTGTGTGTGTTTGTGTGTTGATCAGTGGTGCAGAGGAAATATTCACAGCACTACTCAAGTAAAAGTATTAATTCCACACTGAAAACTACTCAAGTAAAAGCAAAAGTCACACATTGAAAACATCAGTGTCAAAAGTAAAAGTTGCCATACTTTCTCTAAATAGGTAAAAACACAGAAAATAGTGAACAATATAGATGTGTGACTCAAAAGTGACACCTGGACGACCAACAGGGAATAAAAATGATTCAAAATAAATTGTATATTAAAAAGGGAAAGAAGAAAATGTTCATGTTTAAGAAGCTGGAACCGTTAAATATGTGGCATCTTCGCATGAAAAATGGCATTTATGGTTGCCAGTAATTTTCTGACTAATCAACTAGTCATTTTGGGGCAGCAGTGGCTCAGTTGGTAGAACAGTCGTCTACGAATGCCAAAGGTGAGTGGTGGCAGCTGTCCAGCAACAAGGGGATCAATAAAGTATGTCAGTATTATCATCATCATTATTATTAGTACACAGTCATTAAATAAATGTAACAGAGTGGAGTAAAAAAAATCTATATTTTTGTCTGAAATGCAGTAGAGTTGAGGAATAAAGTTGCATGATTATTTTACGTTGGACAATTCTTAACCACACTTACTATTTTCAGAAAAAACCTCGACATTGACCTTGTTTTTACAATGATGTCTGTTTTATTTAGTTTTATTAGACTTTTCCTGAACTGTTCAAATGCAAAAAGATGGTGGCTGGCCAACCACAGCGGGATGTAGTTGACAGGTTGATGGTTAGGGTTAGATAAAGTCACTGGTCAAGTCAGTAAGACCCTAAGGGATGCTAAAGAAAAGTAAACTCCTTCTGTCTGAGAATAATGGTCTTGTGAGCAGTCTGTGATCTATGTCGGCACGTCCTCTCACTTTGTCATTTCAAACACAAATTACCAGCATCACAAACCTCTCTGCTCCTCCCTGGGGGTGCTGACTAAATACTGGACTTGTGCACTAATGAGACAATTAAAATCTGGAGTTTTGCCATCTTATTAACGTCCCTAATCAATGATGCAATTGTTGTTCAAAAAGCCTCATCTGTTTCCCAGTAGGAAGGTTTAAAAGGAAACAGTGTGAGCGGGGTCTCTCATTGGCTCGGGTCTGTCAGAAGGAAACACCGGGGGCCAGAGACTTAGATTGAAGTCTTCCCTTTGCTTTTGTTTCCTGTGGTACTTGAGAGACGCGCTTTGAAGAGGAGGAGAGTTTTCTGTCGCACGCTTTCAGAATGCAAACGGAGCCTGAGCCAGAATAAGAAGGCGACTGACAGCTGAGGGGTCAAGTGAGCTCAGAGATTTAACCATTTTCAAAATGACTGCAGCGTTCAGGATATCAGCATGCTGTGTCACGGCTCTCACTCTGCCAATATATGTGTTTAAAACAGGTCAATATTCCTTTTAAAAACCAGACGAGGTCCAGTCCGTGTTGTCCACCTGTTCCTCTCTGATCTGTGTCTGTCTGGCATTTTATTATTATCTTTATATTCACAAAGACACATCTACAGAGCCAGGGAGGTGCCGTGGGGGGATTAGAGGACCTAACTGTGCACACCATAACTAAATTGAGAGCACAGATCACCGAATTGGAAACACAAGTTAAGTAGTCTGTGCTCATGGATTACTTAACTCACGCTCTTGATTTCAGGCATGCTGCACAGCTCCAGTATCGGCACAGTTTTTATGATCAGGCTGCTAGTTACAGTAACGTAACATCTGCCTCCTCTGTCCAGAACTTTGGGGTGAAGGCAGATGACTTGAAGCACACTGCAGAAGTGGAGATGTGGGTGTATAGGGTGTGGAGCGAATGGAACATGCCCAGTAGCAGTACGAACATGCAAATACCGGTACATCTGTTGCTCCATGTAGATTCTGATATTTCAGATTTAGCTTTTAGTGGTTCTGTTTACGTTTTATGTGTAAAGAGAAAATGTGCATAAAACTAAGTGGAAATACACTTAATGACCAAATGAGAGAAAAGTATGAATCACTGACTCATGTACTATGAAAGCAGTGACAGTCTTAATATCAGGCTACACAGCTGGTCTCTCTATCTGAATAAAACCAGCGTGCAGGTCAGCAGCCTCAGCTGTGGGACATCTTGAGTCAGCCCGAAGTTAATTCAGAGGAAATTAACAGATTCAATTTCCTGCACAGCTCAAACAAAGAAGCCACACGGATACTAGATACATCAAGGGCCCCAAATAGTACGGGGCCCCAACAGTCTTTTCTGTTCTTATTAGCATGCAGCAGTTTGCAGAGGGGTGACTGTGATAAACAGGAAACAACTGAGTGTGTTGGTCCTGGCTCTACCTCGCCTTATTATTTCCTCATGTCATCTGTTAAAATAACTGGTCAGAACCAATTACAGTACAGCTCTGTTTGGTGAAGTGGCTCCAAGATAGCCGCCCCCACTGCTCTCTGCCAAGTATGAATCACTGAGCTGACTCTGTGCATGTGTGTTGCACCGACTCATTGTGATAAATTATTAATTACAGCTTCATTAATGATGATTTACACAAATTCACCAGACTGCAGCGTGAAAATAATCTTGCAGCAAGCTAACGTCTGCTTCGAGCTCTCAAACACTGCCTTAATTAAACACGCTGCATCATTTCCAGGCCCGTCGTTTCAGATTGGGATGTTTTCTATCGTTAATGATTTTCTAATGAAAACTCACAGCGATACACGAGGTCACGGTGAGCAGTTATTAAAAGAAAAGCAGTCAGCAAGTCGCGTCATGTTGGAGGTTCATCTTAGTGCACAGATTCAAAAACACAACACTAAACACATCATAAATCATCAAATTTAAAGAACTTCTCTCAAGGCAGTCATGAGACAGTGTCCATGAGACGTCCTGAAGCCATCATGAGTCCAGCCACAGTGTGAAGACATGAAAATACAAACAGAGATCACAACAAGTGTAAATAAAAGGCAGGAGGAACTAATGGGATTTTTTTTTGCTCTCCCTCTCTCTCTCTCTCTCTCTCTCTCTCTCTCTCTCTCCTGTCAGATACCTGAAGCCTGACATACAGAAGAAATCCAAGCACAAAACATCAGTGATGAAAAAAACCCTCAACCCCGAATTCAATGAGGTAAGACCCACAGCTGCTCCCCTCAGGCTGTCAGAGCAGAGGCCGGAGCTTCACATGAGCGTGGCTCTCTCAGAGGGATGATGTTAACGAGCCCATTCTCACTCTCTTCACTTTTAAAGTTATTGTTTTATTGAAATTCATCCTCATCTGCTTCTCCCTGCGGCTCGCTGACAGTATCGCTGCTCTGTGCCCAATCTGCACTGCCTCATCTAAACACCTGTCGTCCTCACACTGGAAACCTATGGCTAATTTTTTTTTTCTTTTAAGCTGTCAGACAGACCCTGCTACATTAAATTTTAATGTTTTCAACTCCAAAAAAAAAAAAAACGCTTGCCAGTGATGAGAAACGCATGCGCCATAACAAGATTGAGCCTTCAAAGGCTTTCCAGAAGCCAGTTCACTGTTGAACATAACAAATGTGAATATGCCACTAAAAGATGTTCAGCTCAAAGCTGCAGGTTTTCATCCTAGTCCTCTTATTATAGCGATTTAAGTTTGAAATTATTCCGAGAAGTACTCGGAAAAATTAGAAGTACCAAGAAGTATATACTTTATCTATATCGATTTTCCGTGAATTGGAGCTGACATTCTCATCACTGTGAGAACCAGGTGAGACCAGCTGAGCACGACAAAGGAGAAGCCAGTGTAGACATGAGCACGAGCGAACATGACAGAGGCTGAAGTCTGCAGCACCACTGGACACATGGCTGGGGCCCTGTACCATTTCGGGGCCCTGATGTATCTTGGGTCCGTGTGGTTTCTGTTTGAGTGACTGGAAAGCTGCTCAGGAAATTGGAACCTGTTCATTTTCTCATTTCCTCTGAGCTTCAGTCATTTTTAAAAGACGTGTTGACACAGACTATAAAGCAAACACAAAGCAGCGTGTTTGTTTTTAACGCTACGCCTCACAGTCCTGTGTTCAGTTAGAAATCTGTGTCTCTGCATGAGTGTGACTGTGACTGTCACTGCAGGAATTTTTCTATGAGATCTCTCTGTCGGAGCTGGCCAACAAGACGCTGGAGGTGACGGTGTGGGACTACGACCTGGGGCGCTCCAACGACTTCATAGGTGAGAGACTGATCACTGACGCGCTTGAGGAGTTTTCCCTCAGAACAGCACCATGAAGTGAAATCTAGTAAACTCAGGCAGTCCAGAAACACTTTCTTTTTTCCTTCTCAAGGATCTCTCTCTCAAAGTTGATTAGAAAGCGTCTGAAGAAATTTTGTGAGTCATTTGTGGGAAAATGCTGCAGCTGTAAATATTACTGAGTGTAACACATGCTGCTCATTAGTGTTGGCAAAGCTGTTCACTGAATTCTAATGTATGTTTATTGTCATAATTTCTGCATATTTATCATTCTTACCATCTGTGTTACAGAGCCGATCCCCTCTCTCCTCTGTTTTTCACGACTCTGTTTTGTTATTAAATTATTATTCTTGTTTAATGTGGACACAGTACCTGTGCTTTTCTTTGCTAGTGTTTTTTAATGCCTGTCATTTCAAGACCACGTCTTCATCAGGTCTGCATATTGAGCAGTGTTGGGTTTACAGCTGTGTTTGCACTTGTGCTGCGCTGCACTGCATGTTGAACCAGGACACATTCATATGTTTGCATCACACAGTGTGACTGTTTTTAGAGGCTGAACCTCAGCATTTTGCCAGTTACTTTGATATGTATTCATAGTCCTGAGACTTGTTTTTCATAAAGTTCAAATACAAACATTTAACAAACTGCTTTCAGACATAGACATTAAATTATAAGTTGTAACAAGTGACAAGTTTTAAAGCTGAGTCAACACCATTCAATAAAGTCTAGCCTTCTGATGAAAACTTTAATCAAAAGGACTTTGTTGGCAAATATTTTATTAACTAAAGAATAAGGTACTCAAGGTAAAATTGCAAAGACATTTGAAATTTCATCTTCTACATTACATAATATTAAGATATTCAGTATGAAAGGGACAAGGCTGAAAACAACTATTGAGTGGCTGTGAGCTCGAGGACCTCAGGCAGCACAGCAATAAAAAGAAAAGATGAATTGAATGAAAACCATGCCAGTGAAAATGATGTCTACTGTGTCCTGAGTTAATTTAACTGTCCGATGAGCTCAAATTTGACTTTTTTTTTGGGAATCAATGATATATTCAGGATTTGGAGAAACACTCGCTGCCGCCGAGATGATGTCTTTACAAAGAAGGCCCGACATGTTAGTAAGACAATACTGAACCACATGTATTACAACAGCTTGGCTCAGTAGTCAAAGAGTGTGGGTGCTAAACTGGCGTGCCCACAGTTTATACCTGTCGCCAGAGGAGACGAGGTGATGCAACAAAGTGGTAAACACGCCCCTGTCCTGACTATTTAGAAATATCTGCTGGGATCAAGTATTTTTCAAAAACCAATCATACGTCTCAGTTTCAACGTTGAATATGCTGTCAATCAAATATATGTCTTAATTGATTTGAACATCAGTGCACTGGAAAATGGGTTGCGGCTGTGGTGACTCCTTCTCATGGTTTTGTTGTTGGTGTCCAGGTGGTGTCTGTCTGAGCTGCCACTCCCAAGGTGACGCCCTCCGTCACTGGATGGACTGCCTGAAGAACAAGGGCCAGAGGGTGGAGCGGTGGCACATCCTGACCAACGAGTTGCCACGAACCCTCAGCCACGACTAACCCTGCGCAGCATCCTCCATGCACGCAAACAGTCGCTGTCAGGGATCCCGTGCTTTCATGGAGATCCTCTGATTTCTTTTTTTTGGGACGGACTTGAGCAACTTCACCACAGGGATCAGCATCCATCGAGAGGAAAGATGTGTTAATACAAGAGCCACCGTGGAGGTCGTAGGAGCGGAGGGAAGCCAGAGCAGCATGGTGGTGTGCCTTCATTACTGATCAGTGAGTCATACAGAGGAAGAAACTTTGTTGGCTCCATCAACACTGTCGATGCCTCGCCTGCACCAGACTACATAGATTCAGCACATGACAGCTTGGGGTGGAACACACAAAAAAGCAGCATCTGTCTAAAGTTAATTTGCATGCATTATCTCTACAGGTTTGTTTGGTTAATCACATGTCCTGTGCTCTCTTCTGAAGAACCGTCAGTTCCCTCATATCTCTGCATTGACCAGTTGTAGTTTTCTCTCTCTCTACTTAGACATAGAATGTACTTGACATAGTCTGCCCCTTGAACCGTTCCTCTCACGTTTTCCCTTTTCATTTGAGTGACAGGGCTAAGCAGGTTGTTTAATATGCTTGCCTGATAAGGGGATTGTTACGACTTGCAATATGCACGGCTCTGTCCCTTGAAATGACAATATATGAGAAGCACTACTACTACTTTTCCTTTATTTTCATGTATAAGCATGGACATGTCTTGTGTTGCACCTTGACTTGTTAAAAGGACAACAACAATAACAACGACAACAGAAAAGCATCCACCATGAGAAAAGCTGACTGCTTTAGTGAGACGTGTTACGTGTTTAGAGGCTGTGATGCTAAAATATTTGACACCTCAGAAAGTGACACATAAACACACAGACACAGAACAAAACCACTGCCCTGATGATATTGCCTTATGAATTTATAATGGCACTGAACACTTAGCATGAATAGCATCCATTTAAGTCTAGTGTTTTATAGTGTCTTCTAAAAGTATTCCCTTTTTTTTTCCAACTTTGGTTTCAGTTCCACCCTCCACTTCATACTGTACATCATAGTTGATATTCTCAGTGTCATCTGGCTCAGATTGGCTCGAGGTTACAGAAACATGTTCTTGTATTTATTCCCATTTATTCCTGCAATTGTTTCACATAGTGAGTGAAACATTTGCAGTTGGAAGAGGTGGTGAGCCAGCTGGTGTTTAAAGGTGCTAATTATGAGAGAAGTTCCCCAGTGGAGGGGTTTCCACTCATTTAAATAAGATGCTCCTTACTGACAAGAATACAGTACATTGTAACCCTGTGACTGGATGATCAATAACATCTGCATCTTTAAAGCTGCTACAGAAAGCTTCTAAATAGTGTTTTTGCAAAGGCAGTCTGGTTTATTTCATTGGATTAACCTTTACTCTACCAGAAATTTGTGGATACTACACACACAGTTGATATACTTCTTTTCTCTTCTGTAAGAGAGATGTGACCAAAAATATCAACGTACAACAGTCACACATAAAACGCAGCATCAAAAGAGATTAATCCGGTCACGCCCCAGGGGTTTCATGTATCCTTTCACACTTTTTAGATGTGGGGTATCTCTTCTTACAGCCAAATGCGCATTGCACCCACTGTGACGACTTGCAGGTTGCTAAGCTATTCTGGGACGTGAATAGACGCTGAGGAGCATCAAGAGATACTGAAAACAGCAAAATACTACGACCCATCAGCAGCTTCCACCTCATGTTTCAAACCCTCATATTGAGCACATTCTAATATCACCTGAGACAACACAGGCTCAGCATCTTGTCATTCCTGTGATACATGGATTACATCTCTATTGCACTCCTTAAAGAGACTGTGAAAAAAAAAAAAGAAAACACCTGCGTCCTATCTTGCCATGACTGACGACGATGATGATACTATATCAATAAAAGTGGTTCTTCCTTGTTGTTGCATGATGCAATATGCTGATATACTTCTTTATATATCTCTTTCTTCCCCCTGCCTGTTTTCTAACTCGATTTGTTGAAGTGAGACATGATGAAAAATTCAGGTACAGCTCATGTTAAAAAAGAAAATCTTCTGTTTACAGTGTTATTGTTCATTATTTATGCACGACTGAATGTATGAATGTGGCTTTCTATACGGTATCGTTGAACTGTTGTTTACACTGATCTTGTGCTTTTGCAGGTGTTCCTACATTTCTATTCGGTGTTTTATGTACAATGCAACAATAAATTTGGAATGCAACCGGTGCACAGTTTGACTTCGATCTCATGCTGTTCTCATGTGTCCCCGGTGGAGTGGTTCAACACTGGCCCCTGCTGACAGAAAGCAAAAGTACAACAGCCTCTTCACAACAAGAACACAGTCTAGGGAGTTTGTTGAGTTCTGTATCAAACCACAAATCCTGGAGTACATGGAGAACTGCTCTACTGATCCACAGTCACCCCACATACGATTTGACTGTAATAGGAAAGTTTTTTGAAAATCCAAATAAAAACCTTGTAAAGTTTTAAAACATTCTAAAAAATAATACTAATAATCCTACATGGACTTTTAAACATGTGCTATTTAGTGCCCTACATTTTTTAGACAGCTGAAGCAAAAGTACTGGAACATGTGACTAAGTAAGTGTGTGCCGTGAGACTGATTGTTCAAACAATAAGGAGCCCTAAATAACTACGCTTGGTTGTATTTGCTGTTTAAAAGGGTAAATTAATACGAAGATCAGAAAAAGTGTCTATGGGAGAAAAACAGGCCATTTTGAGTGTGAGAAAAGAAGGAACATCAATCCGAGGCATTTCACAAACAATGGGCACAGTCATTACAACAATTTGAAATGTCCTGAAAAAGAAAGAAACCACTGGTGTACGGAGCAACGTGAAGTGAATGGGTCCATCTGTGAAACACGATGGAGGTAGCATCAGCGCTGAGGCTCCTTTGACTGCTTCTGGAATTTTTGATCTTGATCTTTATTGATGTGATAACTGTCAGCAGCGGTGTGCAAAAACATTTGATCTAATAGTTTATAGAGTAATGTGTCAAAAACCAATTAGGAGGAGATTTGTCATGCAGCAAGACCATTATCCAAAACGCCCTGACTACTCAACAGACGGAAAGGAGATATGCACTGTGTTTTCCCAACAGTCAATATTACGGCTGTCATCATGTTTACTAATTTCATGCAAGCCAAATCATCGCAAATGCCTGTGGTATTAGTTAACATCCTATAGGTGATTCAGCAAGAGTATCGTATGATAAACTGAGTTGTCCTGAACTTTCACGCATCAGTTAATTCACGTGCATGGGAAGCAGTAAATGTAATCCTCCAGTTTAGAAGCTGCAAACAGCAAGTTGTGTTCTTGTGTGACCTTTACCTTACTCCTATGTGATAATAATAAGTGTATCTTCCCTAGAATCGGACGTCATTAACATCAGACAGACTTTCATACGTTTGTTTTCTTCTCATTTTCTCACACACACTAACACACTGCTCGCCCACACGAGATAACAATTTATATTCATGTGATTCCAGCATTAAAGGTCATTAAGATAAACTAGTGATTCAAAGTAATAACAAGACGTGAACGCTCTCTTCAGGTAAGCGAGGGGAAAGCACCTGTGTGGCTTGTAGGACAGCGTGGGAAATATGGAGAGATAAAAGATTGTTCTTATGGTAAGACTAAATGTTTAACTTAGAATTTTTCTATAGGGATGTGTGTGTGTTCTGGATATTTTATGTTTATAAAGCGCTTTGCATTCACCAAAGGAGATCTGGATCTCGTTCTGCATGCTTGCAGAGAATTGCCTGAACCAGCACCTCTTCACTGTAGCTTGGGTTTCATATAGCACCCTCTGCTGGGTAGTTAGGACACAGACAGCTCCTCTGAGTGTCAGAAACAGTCTACTATGAGGTTTTACAGAAACCCAATTCCCAACTTGCTGTGGCGTGTACAAACCTATGACAGATTAAACCTACTGTATATGGAATCTGATCAGCTGATCTGGATGAGTGCTCTCTACTGTAGTGTCTGTCAGCTGAATCTCTGGTGAATGCGAGGTGCTTCCTTACATTTCTAACACGTTTATGATTATATATTCAGTTTAATCTAAAAACAGAGACCAACTGGTTCAATCAATCGTTTCACTCAACATTTATTTTATCAAAAAAAAAGTGTTTCACATTAATACAAAACACTGATAGTGACACGGGAAAAAAAAAAAGACTCTGCAGAGATGATCTACACGTTTACAAGCTTCACTGCTGAGATATGTTCTGAATCAAGACCAAGAGTTCCGAATAACACTGATTAAAAAAAATAAGGAAAATAAATAATATATTACTTTGTCTCTAGCGTTGCAGTAAGAGTTCACTGAGATCATTTCAAACACACACATCTGCAGAACATCAGCAGCTCAACACTCCTTCACTTACACCATTAGCCGCACAGCAGGCTGCATGTTCTCACTCTTTTGTACTTGAAGGTCACATTTGGAAACGAGCTCCTTTCATCGCTCAGGACTAGATCTCCCACACACACACACACACACACACACACACACACACACACACACACCTGTCACCTGGGCAGGAAGTGTCGGCCTGCTCCGCTTCACCGCAATATGTTCTTGAGCAAAACCAAAAACTCAGTGGCAGCTCGAGATCCCCGTCAAAAAAAAAAAAAAAAACACTGCTCACTTCTTTTTGTCGTCCCAGATAGATCTGAGATAACATCTATAACATTTTGACTTAATTGTTTCCCGTTGGACACTGTTTCCATGTTCTCTCTATCTGTGTGTGTGTGTGTGTCTGTTCATTTATCTCACCGTCACCCCTGTTTTCCACATATTCATATACATGTGACATTACAATGAAAGAGGTCACACAGGAAATAAGACACTACACTGAAGTAACCTGGTTATTGTAACATCTGTCTTTCTCACCTGCTCCCGCCCGTATTTAGTAAAGTTAGTAACCCAACGTTCACAGCTACTTGCAGAGGTTACTGTGTTAGTTTCAGTTTTAGTCAAACACTGAGAACAACTACTTGAAATATGACGATGGGGTCATGTCACCACTCTTTCTCTGCACATATCTACAGAACTTGAACTCCTATCTTGATTTTGAGGTTTAAAGAACAGTTCTTCTGTTAACTGATCAACAGAAAATAATCTCCTAACGATTTTAATGATCCGTTAAGTATCTGTTTTTACATTTTTATTTCACAAAGACGATCATTTCTGACGACACGCATGGGACTTTTCAACTGCAGGAAGACGGAACTAAACTTTATCCTCTAGGTTCAGGTTCTGCATTTATTTCCACTGCTGTCCGTCGGTTTTGGTTGCAAATGTCTACACCTCTCAGGAGGAGTGTGAATAGTAACAGATACGGACAAAACGTAGAGAAACAACCAGAACTAGTTCAGTGAATAAAAGTCCAAAACATGAGTCACCTCCCGTTGTTTGTGTTGCTCTAAAAATATATTCATTGCTTTACAGATTTAGCTTGAGGGGAAAAAAAGAAACACTTGACCTGTAATTCTAGGTGCTGCTATCACCTTGATAGGGTTACACTCCCTTGCTTTGCCACACAGTGTGTAGGTGAACACTAACAGAACTGTTCTCGTGGCAGACTTCATGCATTTGTTTGGCTACAGTCTGAGATATTAGTACTTTCCATAAAGTATCTACAGCTGGAAACTGTGGTCGAGCAAAAATGTCAAACGTTCTTGTGACATATTTCACTATTTTTAGGGGTTTTTAAGATTGAGTCAAAATAAAACAAACTATTTAAAGACATTTTATAGACAAAGCAAATGAATTAATCATTTATGCATATAGAAACATCGATCTGCCTGATCTGTAACAAAGTCTCATTTGACTTACAATATTTAATGTATCTGATGTTGCAACTTGGTGAAATGTCACATTATTTTAGGAAAGACTAGTGAGGAGATCCAACAAAGTAACCAGACGACAACCAGATTAGTTTCCGAGCTCTGCAGAATCCAGCTGAATATGTGATGATGATGCAAAAACAGGAATTACACTTCCATATTCCATGTTGAGATGTGTCCCTGTCCCCATTTCTGAAACAGACTGTTGTTTGAAAAGCTTCACTTTTTCAACTGAAGCAGAGAAGCGCTGCTGCCTCTTTGAATGGAAAACTGAGTAAAACAAGTGCAGTCTGAATCCACTTCCTAAATGACATGCTTAGCTTTTTCTTTTTGGGGGCAAAGCATGAAGACGCAGCTGTTGTTTCGCTGGCACATTTGACAGCGACACACTCCTCTAAGTTACAAACTTTAACAGGCTTTAAGTGCCTTGAGATCATTTCTGTTGTAAATTGGCGCTATACAAATAAAATTGAATTGAATTTAAGTTAGATTCAGCTTCTGTGTTGTCTCTCCAACCATTCACTTAATTGTAAAAAAGAAAGATAAATAAATAGATAAATAAATATGAAGACACGGGTGCATCTGCGTAGCTGCTCCTTCATGTCCGAGTAAGAAAACAAAAGTGCTTTTAAAAAATGCTCAGCAGGAAGAGGAGGAGAGAGAAGAGTGAGCGGGAATGTAAATACGCTTTCCAGGACTCTTTCGCATTGGCTGCTAGTAGAGGTTCCCAAGATGATCTGTGCTGCCTCTTATCAGAGGCAAAACTATATTTCTAATGTTCTGCAGTTCTATCACTGATCTGTTTTACAAGCCAGTAAGTCACAAACATGTAGTATCTCATACGTCATCAGCCACATTATTACATCTGATGCAGACCATGTACTGTAATTAAGTAATGTCAATCTTATGTAACATTGTGTGACAATGTTCTTTAAGGGTCCTAGTTTACTGACTTGACATGAAATATTTATTTTTACATTCTTTGATTGGAAGGCAATTGGGGCCAGGTGTTTTTTGGGGTCAGCATCTAGCTGCACTTGGTGGTCGGCTGTTTTCTTTAGTGTGATAATACGGCTGAGAGACTACATATATGTTTTTCATTCGTAGCCCACTGGCTTACCATAGCACAACCCAGTCTGAACACTCAGTCACACACTTCTATTAATCATTTCTTCTGAGTGATATGTCTCAATCTCATTTACTCCTGAACTGAGCCATCACGGATTAGCCACATAGCACATGTCCTTCTTTAAGTGTATCTGCAGGCCGCTGGTGCTGGTGAACGACTTGGAGCACTGGCCACAGCGGTACGGCTTCTCCCCTGAATGTGTGCGTTTGTGTTTCTTCATGGTGTCTCCATCGCTGAAGGTGCGGCAGCAGTATGGGCAGCTGTACGGCCGCTCCCCCGTGTGGATACGCAAGTGTCGCCTCAGGTTTCCTCTCTGGCTGAAGCTCTTGGAGCAGAAAGTGCAGCGGTGAGGCCTCTCGCCCGTATGCGTGCGCAGGTGACGCCGCAGGTCTGCAGACTGCGCGAACGACTTGCAGCACCAGTCACAGGCGTAGGTCTTTCTTTTCTGCTCCAGGTGCAGACGGAGGCTGCTGGCCTGGCCGAACGCCTCACCGCACCGGGGGCAGCGATGAACAAGCTCGGGGACGTAGCCTCCTACTGTGCCATCATCAGCTGTGACTGTCAACTTCTCTTGAGAGGATTTCTGGTTTTGATGAGCTTCGTGTCGCTCTGAACGCACCAATACCGTCCTGTCCACATCTGTCCTGGTTCTGAAACTCGACCCTTCCTCTGTGACATGAGAGTGTGCCGTCACTGTCAGCGAGTCTGTGCGACTTTCAGGTTCTGTCACTTTGTATTCCTCAGGTTCGGTTTTAATGAGAGCTGGGGACCGGGGCCCCTCTCTGAGCACAGGAACATCAGTGTGGATTTTAGGGTGTGGGGCAGAGGGAGGTTTCAGGGAAGAATGACAAGGAGGAGAGGAAGCTTTCCCTAACGCCTCCTGCTGAGGGTCGCGCTTCAGTCCAGGCTCCCAGGACTCAGCAGGCTTCTTGTCACCTTGGAGGAGAATTTGCCCCGGGGAAGTTTCAATCTGGACTGACAGTAACTGCACAGGCACCACCTGCTCATGCCTTTGCTTGGCTGTGATAGCTGACGGCTGTCTGGGCTGGTTCAGGGTAGAGTCTGGCTCCTCCGAGCGAGGCCTCGGCTCTGGATCATTGGACTGTTGCTCTGGTGCAGAAAAACCAAGACTGGCCCTGGTGGACCCTGGAACAACAGATTATAACTTAACAGTCAATACAGAAACAAAAAAAAAACTAACATTAAAAAAAAGCGTCACTCAGTTGTGAGTGACGCTTTTCTCAGTAGGCTAAAACAAACAGAAAGCTAAAAATGTATACATGTTAAAGTTTTACTTACAAGTAAAATATCAGATCGGAAGATTAAAAGTATGAGGTAATCAATGCTGCTGATGATTACTTGTGTAATTTATTAGTCTGACCATTTTTTTAGATAGATTGATTTGCTCATCACAAAAGACTAAAGTAGGCAATCAAATATTCATCATTCACATTTTTGCTTAACTGAACAGGCAGATAATTAATGGATAACCAAACCCGTTAAGGGATTAGATTTTGTTGATCATGTATCAATTAAGTGTTTCTAATGAAACCACTACCCTACATTTGCATTTGAATCACAGACTGTGCCTCAAACGTTGGACCAACATGCTTTAAGCCTGCACACTAGCAGTAAGTGATGCTTTACTCTGTGATCACATACAACGTGGATGAAGTTCCGTGTATTTCCTTATTGCTTGAAAAACTGTGTAAAGGTGCACGGAATTCCCCTTTAATAGATACAGGAACAGCTAAACTTGCAAAAATCAAACGTCGTTACCCGAATATTCAAATTAAATAGAAACGTCAACTCCATGAGATAATACGCCATTTCAAATAGTTTTATTTCAAGTATACATCTCAAGTGTCTCATCATTAGTGTAAACAGCACTAAAGGTTACAGGTCATCAGAGTAAAACCTTCTTCAGATATTCGTACGTAAGCTGATTCTCGGAAAGGAAAGTTCCTCTTTTTATCAAGCGGAATGAACAAAATGGAACAAAAAGTCGCGTCTGTCTCAAAGTCTGTCTCATCTAACAGACGCCGGGTGTGAAAACTGACTCTTGACTGGACGTACAAACTCGGAAATCCCCGTTTCTGACAGCATTTACCATTAAATCCCTTCTGTACGACTTAATTGGGCGAATTTTTCAGCGCACTTTGGACCGTCGCTCAGTCGCGGAGCATAGACAGAAAGCTCGCCCTTACTCAGCCACTCGGTCTCGGCCTCCAGCAGCAGGATGTCCCGCAGCTGCCTCCGCAGGCTCTCGTTCTCTCGCTTGGCTCTGGCCGTCTCCTCCCGGTACTCGCTCACCGTGTCCTCCACCACGTCCAGGATCTCCTTCACCACCACCGTGAGCCGCTCCGTCAGATAGGCGTTCAGCAGCTGGAGTTTGGTCATTTTGATTTTGGAATCATACAAATCTGCTGCTGTAGCCAAACCGGAAACAGAACCAGACAACAACAAACGAAACAGGAAACGATACCGCTGTCGTGCGTCAATAAAGTGTTTCTTCATAATAAAAGCCTCCGACTAACCCCTAAACGTTCACGTTTGTTCTTGTCAGCTACACTTCTTGAAATACATCTTTGCAGAATCTAGCAACATGTTACATTTGTTTCTTAAATCACATGTTAAATTGCATAAGGCTTTTACAAAAATGCATTTCTTCACTGGAGAGACGTGGATTGTTTGTAGCAGAACAATCAGCTGATTCACTGCCAGTAAACAGTTTCAAAATAAAACTATCCTAGACGACAGCAGGGCTTCTTATTTTCTGTCCATGTATGTCATGTTGATGATAAAAACATTCACAGAGTCAATATCTATTGTAGGACAGGTTCATGTATTACAAGGTGCAGGGGTTAATTCAACTGTAAATACGCAGATCCTATTAATCAAGGTAATAGGATCTGCGTTTAGCTGTCGCCTTGCAAAGTGGGTCTTTAATGTCAACCCTGTAAATATCTGTACTGGACTCACTGATGAATGTGGTGTTGGAGAATCTACGGTGCATTGTTGGGGTTGTGTTCAGTCAGCAGAAACACAGCAGGGGACACAAAAGGCTGCAGTAAAACACCCAGAGGTAACAGCAACGATACCGGAAGGTGAACAAGTTCCTTTCAAAATAAGTGCTAAAATATAAAATATAATAATACATTAACTGAAATGAACATTTACAGACATGCATCTAATACAGGTGAATAATTAAAAAAACAAAACATGTGTGTCTATGTTCTACATATATTCAAATGGAAATGTCCCAGAAAACACATTAGAAGAATATACAGTACTATGTAAGAAATATGAATATCTAGCTGAAATGTTCCTACACTCTGCACTGATGTATGTAACTCACATATAGTGCCTCTTGTATTAATCTTGATTGGAGAAACACCAAATACACTATATTATTTTTATTTTTATTTATTTTTTCAATAAATTAATCACTATTGATCTTCAGAATTCTTAGTCAGAGTTTCTTCCTTTTTGAAACAACAGCAGGTGAAATAATCCCAGTCCCAAGGCCTAATTAAACCGTCCAGAAAAAAATTATCATTTTAATATCTAGCATGCATTTTCCTGTTTGGTGGGTTCATCATGTAATTCAACCAAAACGCTGAAACTGGGCAGCTACAAAATGGACCATGGGTGTATTGACACTAGTGGTAGTGTGTCATGTTTTAATTGGTGTCTCAGTATTGTGTCTCGCACTCTATCAACCTGTTTACAGACATTTTATACATGAAGAATAAATATAAAACTAGACTTTTATTTTGAAATCTTTAACAGACTGCACTTTCACTTTCAGGCAGCTTCACACTGGAAGAACATGGATAGTAAAGCAGTGACTGTACTGCAAGTGATTCCTCCTGCTCACACACACACACACACACACACACACACACGCACACACACATGCACACACACGCACACACAGAGGGAGACTCTTAAAGCACCCCTCCCTTCCTTTTTATTTCTTGCAGTGGAAGAGACAGGGAGCTGCTGCAGTGACACTCCACTACTCTGCATCATCACCAAAAAAAAAATAACACATCAAGGAAAACAAAACGTGCTATTTTATCTAGAACCATCTATCAGGTATTTTTTCTTTTTTTTCTTTTTTCAGTACTGTGTCTTCAACTCACATCACTGGATTGTACCTCCTGTATCTCCTGCAGAGACAAAATGACCATCACCCTGCAGCTTCCTGTGGACTAGGACCAGCTAATAGCTCAGTGATCGGCTGCTGTGGTGAGAAAATGTTTATTTCACATGCTGGGTGTGTAAAACATGTGGTGCTGCTATAGTACCACGGTGGGTGTGTCGCCTTCACTCAGCTTGGGGTGCATCACACTTCCATCTGGATTCTTCCCTGTCCTTTGTCTGCCTTTGATGCATTTGGTGCATTTATAGTTTAATTGTGTGTGCCTATATGTGTGAGAGAGATAGAGAAACTGTGACATATTTATGCTTTAGTATGTAGTTGTTATGTACAAAATATGTGAGTACAGCTGTGCTGCTCTTATTAGCAGTACTACGCTGTTTTTCATATTTGTAGGTGTTAAAGTATTTTCTAGAAAACGCTGAACAAGACGCAGGGAAGTTAGGATCATTATTATGTTATTGTTCTGTTGTGAAAAATATAGTACATGACATGAGAAGCAGAAAAAGGCTGCAACCAAGGATAGTAAAAAACAGCAACATATTCAATTTACAAAGACAAAGAGACAAAACAGCAAATTCTTACTTTTGAGAAGCTGTAGTGAGCAAATAAATAGTATTTCCCTTTAGAAAATACTTAAAGGGTTACTCAATTATGAACATTTGTGCTAATTATGTATTTTGTGTGTTTATTGTTAGTTAGTTAGTATCTTGCTTGGAGAAAACAAAATAAAAATTTTAAGGTAGATTTTGTTCAAGTGGTTTAACTGCAGCTAATAATTAATCAGATTATCAAGTAGTGCCTGATTTAGTGTATTAAATCCAGTCCAACACGACTTCTAATTCTAACCAATCAGTTGTCCAAAGGTCTAAGACATTAAATTAGAAATTATGTAAACTGTAATCTGTCGGTTGACTAATTAGTGTTGTTTCAACCTAATTTGAATAAATCACCACAGTGGCAGAGAGGAATCACGGTGTGAAGAGCTACACTAACACGGCTGCCTTCCTCCAAAATCTGCTAGGTAGTCAATGTTGTGATGAAGCTGAGGTGACAGTTGTGAGGGACAAGGCACCAACTCAGTCAGTCAGTCTGCGAGTCAGCAGGATAATGGTCTGTAGTGAGGACACTAATACACTGCAGATCCACACACGATCAGGACTGAGGGTTGAGCTGACCCAGCTGACGCTGACCTGCATCCAGGTAGAAAAAAAAAAAAAACACATCAGAAGCCACGTGAAAAGGATCTTTTTTGCTTTGATGTGCCTGTCAGTCATCTTATTTTCAAACAGTTCAGATGTTGAAGGAAAAGTTTCTGGACAGATGTGTTTGAATTAAACAAAACCAATAATAGAGTTTTTATGTTAAGCAAGGCCCAGCTATTTCTGAATAATGATGAAGACAAGGCAGTCAGATCAGAAAACATTGTGTTGGTTCTACATTTTACTATAAAAATATGCATTGTATATGCATATGTAGAATCACTGGTCTTATTCTCATTTTATTCATGTTAAATGTAAATTATTGCTCTTAAAATATTCAGTCTCATAATTTCACAACTGTCGCTTATTCACCTGTAGCGTCTGTGACATGAGATGATGTCTATATATCTCTAGAATTCTCTTTGCACAATGACCAATACTGAGCTGGGGCACTGACATCACTGTATGAGCTCATGAATACTCATCCAAAAATGCAAGTTTAAGCTCTATTGTGCAAAGAAAAAGTTATAAACACAGCTGTATTCTCTGTGCTACAGCTCATTTAAAATGGTCTGTGGTAAAGTTATTAGATCAATCTAAATTTGACATTCGTTCTGGAAACCATGGGTGCTGCTTCCTCTGGACGAGCGGAGGCACCTTTTGACTTTGACTTTGAAAGCCTGCAACTCTGATGCTATGGAGGTGTTTTACAGCAGCATGTTCTCCCATCCAGATGAAGGCTCTGCATATTTCAGCAGGACAAAGCTTAACCACATACAGGGTCTGGCTGCTTAATTGGCCCGCCTACAGTCCAGGACTGTTGAGCAGTTAGAAACCTGAATCTGGCAGGAATGAGACAACGTTCGTCTCCAAAAACTGCAGCAGTGTGATAGAGCGGTGACAGCTGGGATTGGTTCCAGCACCCCAGTGATCCTTAAGCTAAAGGTTAATATAACTGATGGTAATAAACTGGCAACTGAAAAGTTTCCATGTTAAAGAGTGTCAGGAGTTGTTTTAGTAAAACAGATCAGAGCTTTTTAACATTTCTTAATTAAGTGTCTTACAGCTGATACTGTGTAAGTACTATCCTCAATGTAATTTAGTGATGTCACTCAAAATATTATTGTTGTCAAACTGTATTTATTCCACAATTAGACACCAACAATCAGAACAACAATGTATCAAGTCACTCCATCAGATAACTGATGGTCTAACCCGGCACAAAAAACACCAGCATTGAGTCATTACGCTGTTGCTGCAGCCCAGCTAAAAACAACAGACACTGATGCCTTTAATGGTCTCTTCCTGCTAATTTCCCCCCTTGATTCCTAAGTGTCGGACGCAGCTCGATGCAGCTGACGTTAATCCTGCCACTTACGGAAAAAGGACGAAAGCAGCAGCAGGTTAATTGCTCTGGGAATCGGCTGTTTAGACTTTCGCCCCTTTAATGATACTTCAGCGATTCATTAAAGACCTTTCACCCTTTCTTCAGCATCAAAGGTCAATACAAAGAAAGAGCAAGGTTACCATGTGTCTTTAACACAGACAGCTGATGGAAATCCTCAGAATGAAACTGCAGCTTCACACACTCGTGACTTTTTATGTCAAAGAGTGAAAATGACTTGAATGAATTGAGGTTTGAAATTTTCCGACAACAGAAAATAGCAAAGTCTTTGTTTTGTTTGTCACATAAAAGACTAACTATCTGTAAAAATCATATGTGCACCAGTGTTCCCAGGTCATTTTAGCAAACATGTTCAAA
Source organism: Anabas testudineus (assembly GCF_900324465.2). Classification (NCBI taxonomy): domain Eukaryota; kingdom Metazoa; phylum Chordata; class Actinopteri; order Anabantiformes; family Anabantidae; genus Anabas; species Anabas testudineus. The sequence continues at coordinate 4,787,014 of NC_046617.1, read as the reverse complement.
CTGAAACGCCTGGCGGGAACAGGAAATCTCTGCTTTTCTCTTTTGTCAAGTGGCAAACAACAAAATAACTGTCCCAAGATTTCAGATGCTGAGACATAGAGACATAGTGAAGGTAAAGTTAAAGAACATTTCGTGCATTTCACCAAGAAACGTCCAATAAAAGAACATCTCAGTTTTTTTAGATCATCTGCTAATTGCAACAAAAAAAAACTGTTACACACCTGCGTAGCTTCTTCGCCATAGCAACAGATGCTGATGCACTATTTAGCCAATAAATTGACAGAAACCCCCTGAGCTCTCAGACAGTTTTATAATAAATGAAACTGATGATTGTAATGAAAACTTGGCGGCTGCTGCTTTGTAAGCCCTAATCTGGAAGTGTCATTTGAAAGCCAGCCAGCAGATACAGAGATGACTTTGTTCAGGTTTTGTGCTCAACCAAATATCCTAAATATTTTTTTAACATGTCTGTACATACTGGGAGTTATAGATCTGGGTAGTTCAGATATATGCATTTCTCTAGACCATAGAACGGTATATATTAAAGTTTCTTTATCCTCTGTTGTCAACCCCTGATGTTAACAGGTAGCAGTTATTCTCTAAAACATGGAAGGAGTCCAGATTTCCAGAGGTCCTTTGAAAAACAGTATGTTTCCGATTACGCACGTTTTGAATTACACTGCAGCTCGAAGCTCCTCGGCCTGTGGAGAAATTGCAGTGCATCAGGAAACGTACAGTGATATAGAGTGTTACCTCTGTAACAAAAGACTCTGCTTTTGTCAGCTTTTACAGAGTGAGGCAGTGCTGCAGCATGTTGTCCTCGGGGGAGAACCGTAGAAGTCATCAATCGAGTCGTGGCAGGTCATTACAATATTGACTGTGGAGGTGCCGCAACAGAGCTTTCCCCCAAACCCGCTCTTAGAGAAGCTGTCCGTCCTCCTGGTTGTCACTCAGATCAATGTGTCCCTGCGTTCGTAACATCCCACGTCCATACTGTTAAAAGACAAACAGCATTTATCAAACAGTAACATTTATTTAGGTTGAATAAAAGCTGCAAGACGGATGGATGAAGATATAAAAAAGAGCCACAGGGGAACAGCAGCATCGAGGCTACTGCAGTGTCTTCTCTGTGCTTAATTATAATGGTTTTATCAATGCATTACAACACAGAATGTAGCAATGATGCAGGAAAAAAAAAACATATGCTTACAAGTAAACAATTTCCTAGAAAGTATCCTGGAAAAAACTAAATAGTGAAGCCGGATAGCATGTGGAAACATGAGCAGCAGAAGCTGATTCAGATTTCACTACTTTAAAAAATCAGCATTTTATATTTTAGTCCCATCACTCAGGCCAACTCAAGATGATTTCAAGTCTGCAGCTATGTTAACAACCAGCTTTATGGAAGTGCAACCCTTCTGAGTCTGTAATTATGCCTCTATAATTATTCACTTCCACTGTTCATGCAACAGTGTAATGACTGACAGCATAATGTGCCCTTATCCTTTTCATTGCTCAAGAGCAACTCCATCTGTTAACATCGCCAGCTGATGAATTGCATCATTGTTTTACGGTCTCTTTTTATTTTTAAAGAGACGTTTAGTGATTACACAGTACAAGTCGAACTAAACTTTATCGCGGATGAGTGGGACTTAAAAGATAAAAGATAGATACTGGCTGAGCTGATGTCCACCTACACCGGAGACCAGGAGCCAGAAACCCCAGCAGCTGCCAGCATGGAACTGTTGAGTCACAGGAATAAATGAACAACCTTATCAACCCACACATATAGATCTGGATTATAAATATGATGCGCTCGAGGTGATAAAAACTTTCTTCTTCCTTTTGTGGAGGTAATTGTGTTCTACATTTGTAAGATCAGCGCCATAGTTTTGGCATGTTATGACTAATTCGCCTCCAAGTTTAAGTAGAGAAGAAGTTTGTGACATCGTCTTGTCTGTCCTGTCTGTGTCTCCAGTTCTCACCATCAGAAGAATCTGTCACAAACTGAAATTCAGCTCACATTTTGTTTCGGTTAATATCAGAGTCCATTCAGTTTGCTTTGTGAGCAGAGGCCCGGAGAGACGCCTGTTTCTTACAGCGCAGCGAAAACAAATGCGATGATGTTGTTTCATTACAGTGACGCAGTTTTAATATTCTGTCTCAAATCTCCTGACTCACCCTCGAGCTTTTAATAACACCGCAAGTATTACATAAATCATCAAAATATGAATAGAACCGATATTGCAGGCGGTGTATGGTATCTTTGTTTAGGCTGCGAAACAGTAACTCTGCTTAAACATATTAACTTGCAGACACATCTCCTACCAATCACCTCTATTTTACTTCAAACATACAGTGACTTTCACTCACAGGTCATTCAGCCTTTTGCCCCCAGCCTCCCTGCAAAACCCTCCTCTCATCCCATGTTATTCTATCTAAATCCAGCTCTGATGTTCAGTGTTGGTTTGGCTCTGAACATAATATCTATATTTTGACCAGTATAGATTCAGTGAACAGAGAAGCACTCTTTTCTGTGCTTTCTTTTCTTTCTGTAGTTGGTATTTATAGTTTCATTTGTCATTTGAACAGCTCCAATAGGCTGTCTTACTGAGCTCCAATGGTGCAGATGGAGTTGAGCGAGTTTGTCAAAGTAGACACATTCAAAAAATGAATTCTTCTATTCATTCAAGACAAAGTTCATAATGGAAGTTGGATTTTGTTCACTTGCAACTCAATTTTCTTCCAACTCAATCAAATGTAACCAAGTTTCAACAACTGTTTTTTAACCCTTTTCAGACAGCGACCTGCCCTAAGCTTTTCTTCAACACCTCACGCGTCATCTGCACCACCCAATGGCCACCAGTCCCAGCGCTGCCCAGGAATCCCGCAGCATGGAGGAGTCCCAGCAGCCGGAGCAGCCAGTCAGCACCCAGGAAGCTGGAGAAGCCGACCACACCGCTGTCACTTCTCAACCAGCCAGTGCCGAGCAGCAAGCCCTCCCCGCAACAACAGATGAGGCCGAACAAGTGGAGGAGGGAAAAGCCATGGACCACCTGACAGTGATCAGTGAAAACATGGAGACCAGTAAATAGAGCGCCTGTCCACGGGGCTATCCATCCAATACCATCCAGCACACTTTGTTTTCTGTTTTACTGTATAACACGTGTTCATTTAGTGACAGAAACCTTTCATCTTAACACACTGCCCTAAAATATGCACATATTTATTTTATTCTTTCTTCTTTAACAATATTTGTGACAATAAAAGTGTCACCTTTTCACTAAAGGTGGGAACTTTTCGAAACAACAAAACAAACAAGTACCCTAAAAACTGTTACAGTACAAGTCTCAATACTTTCTGATTGGCTTCTTGTCTTCTAGGTAACGGTATTGGCCCAGTGATGGTCGACTCCTCTCCCACAGTGCCCTCTGTGTCGCCCAAGCAGCACGCCAAGCCGGGAGGCCACGCTAATGGTCGGGCTCGTTTGGGCAGCCGGTCTGGCTCGTTAGCGGCGGGCTCACCCAGGCCCTCGCTCACCCGCCAGCCCAGTGCAATCACAGAGGCCGCTGTGGATGGATCCAAGCCGAGAGACTATTTGATCCTGGCCATCCTGTCCTGCTTCTGCCCACTGTGGCCTATCAACATCGTAGCCCTCACGTTCTCCGTGATGGTATGAGACAGAAATGAAAACGTTTCTAAAATTATGTTGGTCTCTTGTTCATTTGCTGCAGCAAACATGTTTTGACCCTTTCTCCTCAGTCCAGAAACAGTCTGCAGCAAGGTAACGTGGATGGAGCTCGTCGTTTGGGTCGTAACGCAATGGTTCTGTCTGTGGTGTCCATCCTAGGCGGCATCGCTATCATCACTGCAGCTATTGCCCTCAACTGGGGATGTGAGTAACCTTTCTCTGAATCAGCTTGTTTTACTCAAACCACCGTGAAACTTGATCAAAATTCTTCTTCTCGTTCCAGTGATTTTAAAATCCTGATAAATTTGGCGGGAATGCCGAGACCATCTAAACCCACTCGACTCCGCCCACTCTCGTTCACGAAGCACTATCGTTCTCTGGAGCCTGCACCGGATGAAAAACAAGTCAAATCTGTTCCTGTTCTTTGCTGTTGTTTCTTGCTGCACGACAAGCATGGTCATGCCTGACACTCTACCTCCAACACGACCAGTGAACCCACTCCCAACGCAGATGCCCCATCTGGATGTGGAATAGGACGTAAAGGATGGATCACTGAATGCTCATTTCATTGTGTGGTAGCAGCTTATCTCCTCGTCAGACTGCTTTCTCTCATTACATTTTCTCTCACCAACGAACACTGTATCTGTTGTCATGGAAATGGACATTTGTCTCTATGGAAATAGGATTAATCTGCTCTATAAATGAGTCTCCATCCCACAGGCCTAGCAATGGAGCTTGTTTTAACTTTTTGATGCCAAAAAAACTGAAACTTGGTTTTAGTTAAGCTGAATCTGGGAGACGCTGCTGCTGCTGCTGCTGCTGCTTCGACATGAACTGAAGATGGACTGTCAATCGTTTTGCTGCGAAGGCTGGAAAGTGAAAGACAAATGGAGTGATCTTTAATCTCAGAGAGTGGAGTCTCACCATTTCACCATTCACCTGTTCCTGTTGTGTTTATTGTCCACACATACGAACACAGAGGTAGAAATGCCCACACTGCTGCTGCCTGGAGGTCACATTAATAATATGAATAAGTCCTGACATCATGTCTGTGCTACGAGCTTCTTATTGAACTTTTTTTTTTTGTCGATTGGTCTGAAAAACTTAAGCATGTTCTTGGAGTTTGCTTTTCATATTCTAGGACTATTCGCCACCAGCTGCACCTGGAATTAGCAACTTAAAAATATAAAAAATAAAAAGAACATCATGTAATGTAACCTAGCTAGAACTGGTCATTTTCTAGCAGTGGCTCCCAAACTCGGCCTTCAGGCCCTCTTGACCTACACACAGCTGAATACCTGGATCAGGTGTGTTCAGTCAATCAGACACTGAGTGTGGAGTAGGTAAAGAGGAGGTGAACGGGTATCTTCCAACTTCTGATTGGTTAAACACACTTAATCTAGGTGACCAGCAGTGGCTAGAGCAGGAATAGTTGGAAAACAGGCAGAACAGTGGGGGGGCGTGTTTGGGAACCATTGCTTTATATTAACCAGACTGGACGCAGTCAACTTAGGTGTGATTCGACTCTGACTTCCAACTTCCAAGTAAATGCAACACAGCAATAGCCCAGAAAGGACCAGGGCTTATGGGAAATGGTGTTTCCCACAAGATGCTTGAAACTAGCATCTTCATCTAACTATATGAAGCTGGCTACATGGTACTGTTAGGAAAGGCTGGATTTTTTTGTTAGCATCTCAAACAGAACCTAGAAGTTTGGGCCTCTGGGAAACAATGTTTGCTAAAAGCTGCTAATATAAACTTGTTATATTTTTGAGTGTAAGACAATAACTATATATATTATCCAGTTTGGGTTGCATGTCATACACTAGAAATGCTGTGATAGCACTGATTTTAAAATTCTCAAAACCAAAACGTGGAACCCCATGAGGGTTTTAAGAAAGAGTGGAAATTAAATGAGATCATAAAGTGGTAGAAAATGATGTGGCAGAGAGAAAAATATTGTGTTGCATGCATGTCGTGCACTTAGTTGTGGTCGTCTGGACGTCTAAGTGCAGCCCTTGTTTGTAACTGACTCCAGCTGAGTCCCTCTGATTCAAATATATTTAATTATTCTCTCTAACCACACAAGGTGCAGCTTTATCCATTTAATGGACGTAAAGTGATGGGCAGTTTGATTCTACTCGCTGTGATCTCAAAGCCCTCTATTCATTTGGGTGATTGAGGTTACAGTTACACCATTTACCATTCGACTCAGAGTGTTCAGATTTCCACAACATGGCACCGATCTGTTTTTAACTGTTTTGTTATCACAGTTCAAAATCATTTCTATTTCCTTTAGTTTTGCGAACCTCAGTTTCTTTCAACACAAATCACAGCATCATCATCCTCCCATTAGAATGTTGAACTTGCTTAGACAGTAGAAGTACTTTGCATCTGAGAGCTTCACTATTTGTAATAGCTACACTATGTAAAATAACTACTTCATTTATCAATCTGCCCATCACTGATCTAATTGTTTCCCCTGAAGCAGCACAGTTTGTCTGATGAAACCTCTTCCTATAGTAGATAAAGGTTAAAGCAAAGTGGAGCTCTGCAGCTGTCAGACTCTGTTGTGGCATTTTATCCAACTTGAAATCTTTTTCTTGTTGGAGAAGGATTCTGGCCAATAACTTAGACAAAACTTAGACAAAACTTAGACAAAACTTAGACAAAACTTAGACAAAGTTTCCTGGAATAAGCTCATTTAGACTGGATGAGCGTAACTCAGGATATGACTATTTATTGGCTGATTAACAGACTGATAATTACTCTAAGAGCTCGTGCCGACCTTGTGTCAGCGCTCTCTCGCCTTTCAGAGCATCGGTGTGATGCTGTGCCAAACTCCAGAGTGTGTGCCAGCCTGCGCACAAAGAGTCCGCTTTGTTATAGCCTGTCTCTGTACGAGTGTGTGAGCGCGAACACGCTTTGTGGACAGATTGTTCTTGGAGTGAACTTTGAGGAGCCCAGTGGTCGTTATGGAACTTAATCAGCCCTTCATCTCCTATACTCTGTGCATGTTTACAGTATTTATTACAGAATGCTTTTACACAAGACTGTAGCCTCATTTAGCTGAAGAGCTAACTGAGTAGCACCTTGTAAATAAATTATATGACAAATGTCCACCTAGTGAAGATATCCCCTTTTTCTCTTTGCAATGCTATTGATGGAAGTGACACCGCTTCTTTTTTTTTTTTTTACGTTATTTTGTTTATTTTTAGAAGATGTGACTGCAGTTCAAAGCAGTGACAAGTTAGAGCTGTGCACCAATCAGACGGCGTCTCTTTGAGAAGGCGAGGTCAGGCTTAGGTGGAGGAAGAGTGGAGGGTTCCACACTGCAGTGTTCACATCATATGAGCTGGATGGTAGACCTAACGTATGAACAGATGTGTGATAGGATGGTGGACAGGAAACGTCTTATTTTTAGGTACATGCTATTTATTGTTTCCCAGTCATATCTATTTACACCTTGGATTTTGACATGAATTGTATCTACAAGTCAGAAACACGTAATTATGATAAGTCCAGTTTGACGTGAATGCTGCATGAGGTCAACTCTAGCCCACTCCCAGCTTCACCCCAGCCTCTACTGTACTGTATGTAGCATGCCTGTCTAATCACATTATGCAAAATAAATGTCAGTATGAATGTTAGCTTTCCTGATTTTTGCTATAGTGTGTTCAAAACACAGTTCTGCATTGAATCTGCTTGCGCTACCTCTCAGAGTTGCCTACAGTGTTTTCTTAGCTGCGCCTGACATAGTTTCACTTTGATGACTGTTAAACTTCTAGTGCTATGGGTTGTATTCTGCTCTGTTGTGTTACTATTGGAGACTTTCACTACTTACGTTGTGCAGGGTTTTATTCGTTGTATTTGTGAACACAGTTCTACAGATGTATACAAATAGAAAAAAGAAGCAAAGTGAACACTAAGAAATTGAAAATTCTTAGAAAGATTCTGGTAGTCGGCAGGGACATCTATTTAATTTAGATATCATTTAAACAGTCAGTAATATCCTCATCAGTCTCTCATCTACCTTTCAGCCAATGGGTGAGAACCTGAACGTTAGAGCACCACTAGAATAATAATGAAATTACATTCACACAAGCATTTGAATTTAAAAAACACTGAAACAATTTAGTGAATTAGAAATCTCCCCTCCAACACCTCTTTTTAAAATTGAAATTGAAAGTATCACATTAATTTCGAGCGTTAAATACTCTCTGCATTGTATTATAGTATTCTAATAATACTCAATTTGTCAGTTGCATGTATTCTGTGGATAGGCTGTTCAATTCTGTTTTATTCAACTATTCTTTAGTGCTATATTCACAAACTTATTAAATTTGACACTTAAATTCAGTGCAATGTTTTCAGTTTGGACAGTGGCTGATATTGGCCTATTTACTGTAAATAAAATAATATGATGTGATGGAGATATGTGGATATACTTTAGATCTTGCCCTTCAGAGAATGTTTCCTCTGACATCCCCAATATAATTTAAAAAATGATTCTCTCTAAAACACTTGTCTGCCTCCATAGAAATGTATGTAGGAGTGGATGAGACGCTGTAATACAAGTTGTAGATGATTCAAAGCTAAGATTGATGCAATATACCTGTAACCAATAACGTATAAAGATAACGTAAGACTGGCTGTAAGACTACAGGGTTTCTCATTTGGAACACACAGAGGACTGTACATGCTGTATACTAGATACTGTTGATTTATTCATTGTTCACAAGTCATGAGGAATCAGATGCTCTTGTGTTTCACATCCTAGTGTCCTGTGTGTTTTTTTTTTCTCCACTACTGTCTATCATTTTCATTTCTTTTGTAAATGCCCTTTTTGACACCTGATTACCTAATCTTTGTATTTTTTATATTTCTATTCTCATTCTCTGGATCTCTTTTGTATGTACATGGTGATGTTTATAGTGCTCAGTATAACCTGCTTCCTGCTTGCTTTTTTTAAATAGCAAGGTGGGGGAATGGTGTAAGCATGAGTATAATGTCAGCTTAATTCATTAAGTCCTCTTATTATTGCTATTGATTGCTATCTCCTGCCACTGGACTCTTTTTTGTGCCTGTGCATGCCTTAAATCGACTGCTTTATGAAGCATACAGAATGAGTATGGGTGTACACAATACATTTATCAGACACTCTTGATCTTGACTACTGATGTGAAGTATTTGATCATGTTTGAAGGGAATAAATCTCAGTTAAATACGACCTCCTCCAAGTCTGCAGGCTCCTGAATCAGTGTAAGAATACGGGAAGACATTTCCTGATGAGGCCCTTCACTTGTGGCAGTGCTGGATGTACTCAGAGAAATGACCAAACATGAGCTCAAGTAATTATTAGAATTACAGGTTTTACTATTGTTGAAGTCCGACTCTCACATCAGGGTACTAGATGGAAATGTGTTGAGTGTTTTCATTCACACGGTCCTAGAATCAGTTACAGGAAGCGTGTTGGAAATGTGAGTCACCACTGACTGAGACTCAGTGTCAGTGTCTATGACTAACCACTGTTTGTTTGTTAGTTTGTTTACACCAAAAACATTTGTGTGGGAGATCAAAATATGTATATGAGATTAGTTTCATACATTGAACAACACAGAAGACAGTATGACCTGTGAGTTTGCAACACCTTCTTTTGATTTGCTTTTCCAGGCTGCAGCCTTCTTCAGTTGTCGTTTGCTTTGGGCAGTTTCTCCCTTTAACCTCCTCTTCTTAGACTGGGGGGTTTCCTTCACAGCTCTCACAACGCTTCTGTCATCAGCTGTTGTTACTTTCCTATGACTGTGTAGGTTGCTCAGCACACAAGAGGCTTCTCTCTTTAACAACTCATTTCAAATTGTTCTGATGGCTGTGCCCAATATTTGTGCCATCCACAGCTCTCTGGTTTTCATATATATTTTTTCAATTTCATTTAAGTTAGTTTGTTTTTGAAAAGCAGTCGACAACACCTGGGAAACAAGACACACCTGTCTGTTGCATGTTTTAATGTTTTATCTCACTTAGCTTTGGGTCATCTGTTTCAGAAGGTGCTGTCTTCTGTTGTTGTTGTTCAGGTGTACATAGCAATGTCTGCATACAGCAACAATACATGAATTAGCTATCAGAGGGGAATGTTTGTCTCTTTTTATATTGCATAAAGATAAAAACTACTGATTTCTTTAAAGGATTTTAACTGTTCAGTTCATGGACAAAGACACTAGTTGGTATTTAGGCTTCTTGATACTTCCAGTTATAGTATAAAGGTATTCAGTATGAGTAATTTGTGTGTCAATAAATTTACAGGTTAAACATGTTTCACGTTTAAGAATGAGCATAAGAAAAAAAGGTGGGGATAACTCACTAAGTGGGAATGCTTTTATTTTCTTAAATCATATTGTGCCACAGGGCTGTGAAGAAGCTTTTATTTTGCAGGGTTTGTTTTCTTTAAATTGGCAGGAATAAGTTAAGAGAGTAAGATGGAGCGAGAGATGAAACGAAGGAGTGGACATTTCTATGTACACCCTGTTTCTAGGACGGGAGAGCGTGTTGTCACGGCAACCATTGGAAAGGGAGTGAGAGGCAGCCGGGGACACTGGGATGTGGCAGAGAGAAAGAAAGAGAGAGAGAGGTCTGGTTCCTTACTGTTAATAAAAGATCTGTGTGTGTGTGTGTGTGTGTGTGTGTGTGTGTGTGTGTGTGTGTGTGTGTGTGTGTGTGCGCATGCGAGCACGCTTCATCTAAATTTTAGATTCTTATAAATTATTAAGTGACTTCACCACCGAGGCTACAAGAGGAGAGATCAAGAGACAGAAGGAGGGGGGGGGGGGGGTCAGGAGATGAAGGAACGGGGGAGGAGAAGAAACTAGAAGCAAAGAGAAACGATGCAGACCGAGGTGTAAAAGAGAGAAAAGACCTGAAAAAAGCAAAAGTGAAAAAGTGTTGGTATCATAGTCGAGGCTTAATTGAGATAAATGGATGAGTCTGTGGGTGGTTCTGGGCGTGGGAGACTGGAAGGAGCAGCACAGAGAAGAGGCCGAATTGAGGAAACAAAAGGTGGAAAAGCAACCAGAGACAGCGAAGATGAACATAGATGGAGGGTGGAGGCAGTGTGTCATAATGCAGCTGAGAGCAGGGAGATGGAGCAGCAGGGGAGGAGGAGGAGGAGGAGGAGGAGGAGGAGGAGGAGGAGGAGGAGGAGAAGACAATAATAACAGAAGAGAGAAAGGAGCTAAATGAGTCAGTAAACACTGCATGAAGGAAATTACTGCTGCACGCTCAGACTGGTTGGACATGTTAGTTTCAAAGAATGGTGCCACAAAAACAAACAAACGCTGTCAGCGGGGTCAAATGTTCCTTCGTTACCACGAGTGAGACGCTGTAGTTTATTCTGACTCATTCCTACGTACACCACCCTGCTGCCCCAACCTTTATAAGACATGAGGGCTGAAAATTAACCTCTGAATGCTTCAGAGTTTTCATTTTTAAATGCGCAGGAGGACGTCATGACTGTTTCAAAGGGCCGTTAAAGAGTAACATGTTGTTTTAGGGTTAAAGCTAAAATAAGAGTTAGGTGTGTTTATGTGTGTTTTATGTTAGGCCAAGGGGCCGGCGGATGAATCTTTTGTGTACGTGCATGTGTGTGTGTGTGTGTGTGTTGCTCGCATCTCCCAGACGTGAGCATGATGACTCCAACTGTTAAGACTAATGCAGCTCGATGGCAGTTTATTATCCGCCAGTAGAAATGTGAGAGAGAAAACACAGTGGGAAGGCCGACTAAGCTGTAACCACAACAACAACACAAGAGAAGATGAAGAGGGAGACAGAGGAGGAAGTGGTGGGAGAGGGAGAGGAGAAGGAAAATGAACACAGCCAACTTTACCGATGCAGTCTGTGCCACATACCTGGCCCCTGTTCTTTCTTATGGGAATTAACAGGTTTGGCTGATTGTGTTGCTGATTATTTGACACGACCCCCGATCCATTGGTTCTCTTCAGCTTGTTGTCCTGGCAACATGCAATCTCCTCCAAAAGCATTGACAGGGATAATTAGTTTGTCTGTACACCGGAGACATTTGGGTTTAACATTAAAAGATGGATGTGAGATAACAGAATCTCAGCTTCAGTTTGATGCCATGTGCACCTCACTGTGTTAAACACCACAGAGGAGTTCGTCTTTTGGATTAAATATTAGAAAAGTATTGGAACAGATCATTTTAAAATGAATTCAAGTTCAGTTTGTCTGGTGATTGACACGTCTCACACTGCTTCTGTCTACAATTGTTTCATTGGTCGACTCGTTCTATGTATGTTGCACGGTGCACCAGTGGTTTCTTTCTTTTTCAAGACATTTAAATTCTTGTATTGTCTCTGCTCAATGTTTATGCAATGCTGGATATTAGGAAACCAGGAAACACCTGAAACAAAAGGCGCCATGTTTATCTGTTTAACGGATTGAGGTGTGTAAACACTGCCTCAAAAAATACTAATTCTGAACCTTCGTCTCATTTCCACATGATCTTAAAGTCAAATGTGTACAACAAAAACAAATGAACCTTACCTTAATACTTCCAATGGTTTCAAGGAGACTCTATCAGCAAACTGAAACTTTAGTCAGGGTAAACAAGATAACATAACATTTTGAGATGTGTGAAATAGTTGCAGAAATTATATATTATGTATTTATTAAACCATGATGAAACTAATGACTGAAAGAACAACAGGTGAGTAACAATAGTAAACATCAGTAAATAGCTTAGGTAAATAAAGTTAGAAAGTGACTTAGCAAAAGAATAACTGACGTGAGTAATCAAAACAACACAGGTCAAGTAAGTAAAAGACTGAGAGCTGCTCATCATCGATTTATTAAAACAAAGAACAGATAGAATGAAAATACAATTCAAAAACAAGTCCAAGTCAAATAGATGAGTCACCAACACACCAGGGGCAGACGAAAGCAAAGGTCCACGGGAAAATCCTGACTAACACAGGCATGAGGCAGGTGCTGCGGGTGCACGACGAGAGGAGAGGTCAACTTTAACGTGAAGATACAATATGCACCTTAAGCAAATAGAAGCACGACACCCACTCTGCCCAAAGCTTCAGGTGCATCCTTTGAATGCTCTGATGGTGCATTCAGTGTCTTAATTAACGTGTTCAAAACCTAAAGACTTATTTTTAAATTACTTGAACTACTTATTTGGTAATTAGCTGACATTTGCTGTCAGTTCACTAATTGATTCATCATTTCTGTTCTGTTTTACTCCCTTTTGTTTTGTTGTTGTTTTTTAGTAGCGATGGAGCTTTTTGGAGCTCTTTAATACATGGAGGTCGAACCCGGCAGGAGACTGATGTGCAGATTGTAGAAGATAAAGAAGAGAAAATTATAAGAGGAGACAGCTGCAGAGAATTACAGTCCACGCAGAGGGATTTCATTAGCCTCCCCTGACTGAATGATCTAATCGGTGAATTGAATTAAAGAGGAGCCACCTCTTCTGCATGATCTGCATCTGATTGGCTGCAGACCGGTCCGTCCTGATGTCTCCTGTGATAACAGTCTACTCCTACTGACAGGATCAAACCCACCGGGGCCATGTATCAGACCCAAATTCAGAGCACTGGGTCATGTTTTGTGCTTGTGTTAATCTGCTTTACATCACTGCCAAACACTTGTCTTAGCATGTTGTGGTGTTTAAGATGTATTTAGGTAAAGATTTGTGTTAATGAAAATGCCTGCTTCTGGTTTTGTGATAAAAATTCTGTGCTCTGTTTTCTGAAAACATCAGATCATTAAGGGAAAATCGATTTATTTCACACACAGTTGTGAGGTCACAGGGACATCGACCTCGTTTCTCATTAGTGTTCACTGTTGGAGCAGTGTATCAATCACCTGACACCTTATTTTAGCTGCTAAAGTAATAACTGAACGACAGCCAGCAGACTAGGCCCCTGTACTGTAGATCATGTGCATCACATGTAAGTGTAAGTGAAACAGTAGCTGAGAATCCTGGGTATTGTAGTATTTAGAATCATCCACAAAACTGAGCAAACAGCAAATAATGTTCAATAAGATTATTAGTTGTGATTTAAAGTCCAATAACTGGAGCCTGTGGACATACAGCACCGTTACCTAACATGTATTGAAGGAACAAACACCTGGAGTGTTGTCTGGAAAGACTTTCCACAGCCTTTCCAGCTTTTCGGCTCAGATCACTCGAGCTCATATAGACTTTATTGACCAGTCCCTATTCCTGTGCTGGCAGCGCCCCCAGCAGCCCATTGGCTGTGGTGACGAGGTTGATGGGTGATGATCTGTCTATGATGAGGGTGGACTTCTGGTTTCAAATCTGAATCCTGATGATGACTCAGACAACAAGAGTGACTCATATCAAAGTCCAAGAGGAAACTTCATGATGATATGATGATACCTTAAATCCTAACATGTTTGGAGGAAGCTCCTCACCTGCACACACCTGAGAGGCAGCACGACACACTGATGTTAGAATAATAACACGGACTCTGGGTTTTTGTTTAATCTTGTTACTGACAAACATGAAGACGTTTGTGCTTTATGAAGCTTTAATATCAATGCTAACATGATCTAATTCATAGGCTCTTGCTTTTAACAACACACGGGCAGAAAGCACAGGCCTCTAACTTGTACCTCCCCACTTTTGGTGTCCCTGACTTAGATGCCCTCGTTCTCGTCCAGTGGGATCCAGCGTTCTGCAGAATCTCTCCTGTAATCCTTTGTCAGGTGCACAAGTCCTCACGCACAAGACCGGCTGTAGAGACCTTCACTCCAGCTCCTCCCTTCACTTCATTCTTTTCTACTCCAACAACTTCCAGGTTATGACTGTTGGCAACCACCAGGTGACAGCATCTCCCAGTGTGATGTCCCTCCATCACAGTGGAAGTGTAGTTTTGTTTTTTTTTTGGGTGTGTGGTGGAGAAGAAAACAGAGAAGTTATCGTGCTCTTGCTCCTTAACTTCTGACAGGAAAACATAGCATATAATCACACAAATACATTTCAGTGGTATATACATGTACGGTATATATACAGGAAATTGTCTAAACAGCATCACCCTCCTATTTGTTCAGTTACAATTTCCTCAAGCCCTCATCCCTATAGGGATGACTCTGTTTTTGCTCTTAAAGGCCGTTGGGTTCAGATCAAGGCACCTGTAGTTGGACATTAACTAAGGTCAGCTTCAGGTGGGGGATCACTTTGTGGTACGACATGTGAAAGCAGACTAAGTCATGTGGTTTACTGACTTCTACTCATACATTGATTAGAGGTCACACAGTCTAATATGATGGTATGGATCAGCCAACAAACCAATAAGATTCTTTGAAAGCTCTTAGAAGTGTTTGTTGAGTGCAGTATGTGGGAGAATTTTGTGTTGGTTGTCCACATAGGAGCTACCTGAATCAGAAGATGATGATGAAGTGATGATGACACGGTGATATCCGCTGGTTTGTATTTGCAAAAGAATGCAACTGTCACTAGTGCGTTGTGTCAATGTGTCATTTAAACATGACAAACTGTGATTGCTTCACATCACCTACATGGCCGAACTACTTCTCTCTGTTTGCTGCTGCCTGATTCTCTTTTTGTATCGTCTCTACATTTTGATGCCTCATGTATTGCCTTACTGTTGTTGACAGGTACCACTGTATGAATTTAACATATTCTTACTGCATTTGTATCGAAAGATGCTGATATTTATGTACAGTATCATAACAGAACAAGCTGCAAACCAGAATGTCCCAGCTAGCACAGCCGCTGGTGATGTTTAGTTTTATATTTATTTCATATTTTTACAACAAACTTGATGTAGGCATTTGATTTCTTGTTTGGGCATTTTGGGCTACTTCAGAGACATGTTGGTGCGACGTGACACTGCTTTGTGGCTATAAAAGACTCATTCTAAGCTAAAGAAACTGCAACAGGTGGTATTTCTGCGTGATTGCACGCTAATGACAATATATGAATACAACAGATCCCTCTTTGTGCACAGTGTGTTTGATATAACATACTGCAGCACAAACGTTTCCTTTTGTCTAATCATCAGTTCTGTGTAACAGTTCCTGGCCGTCAGTGAGCAGATGTGTTTCTAGGATCAGAATGTGAACCATATTCAGCCCACCTGATAAATCACTCATTACAATAGATAACAATTACTATGCTAATGTTTTTTCCTAGATTTTAATTTAATTTAATAATAATAATAATAATAATAATAATAATAATAATAATAATAATAATAATAATACTTTTCTTGTAAGAAAAATTGTGTGTAAGGTCAAACTGATCCATAAAAAAAAAGGTGAAAGGAGTCAAGTTTTAAAATCACCATGTTTAAAAATGACAGCAGAGACAGTGATGAGGGACATGAGCAGCACTTTAATGGCCACACAAACACAGACTTTGGTTTAATTATAGAAACTGCATTTTTAAAAGGTAAAGAAAGGCACTCGCATTATCCCGTCTATTAGAACCACAGTAGTACAACTGTTTAACATTGACTGTTACACACTGCAGTCATTTAAAGTGGGTGTAGTGCAAAGCAGAAAGTATACTCCCTGTCAGTTTGCAGGACTAAACAAACTAGTTTGTAGGCACAATTCTTAATTTCCAAAACATTGCCGGTTATGTATCCAGAAGTAAACCTTTGAATCGTAATTCCTCTTAGGAACAAAAGAAGGAAAAGTGAGGCGAAACGAGCAAATAACATTCACACCTGGCTGATAAACGCTGGTTCAGTGTACATCAGTACTGTATCACAGCTCTTTAATGTATAAGTGACCACAGTGTAAGTGGATGGAGAGATGTGACAGAGGAGTGAGGCACCATCATGAACTCTGGTTCCTACAGTAAAATCATAAAAAACCTTTAAAAAAACCATAACGTGTGCTTGATCAAAAGTCAGAGGTACAAGAAGCCCGTGGAAAACAAAGTGAAGGAGACAAGTCAACTACAACTCCCATGGTGCTATCACAATTAAACTGCTGACACAACAGCAGCTCCAAACTGACCAAACAGACCAGACATGTAAAATACAAATCTGATCAGCATCTTGCTGTAGTCTTGACCATCCTGTAGACTGGAGAATCTGTGAGTTGCACTGCAGCATCATGAGCACCTGTGGAGGTTTACTTCTGGACACTTTCCCATCTGGACCCCCTCCCTCCGCTCCTTCACTGACCCTGTCCCTGTCCCGGCAGCGCCCCCAGCAGCCCATTGGCTGTGGTGAAGAGGTTGATGGGTGATGATCCATCTGTGATGAGGGTGGACTTCAACCCCAGAGCCTGGAGCATCTTCACCTAGAGGACAAGAAACAGATGCTGAGTTTCAAATGTGAAAACTGATGATGAGTCAGAGAGAAAAGTCCTTTAAGTATTTAATAACATACAGAAGTACTCACATTCAGAATTTATTCAGCTAAATTAAACAAGATTAAACAATTAGAGAGTGAGATTAAAAGGCCTCCCACTAATACACAGATCAGCCACATCATTATTACCACTGGGTGGTTTTAATCAGTGTGTAGAAATGCACTGTGTCCTGACTCCTGTTGACTGTGGCCAAGCATAAGAATGAACCTTCAGCTCTTTTAAAGAGGCTTTCAGGTGGTGTTAATGCAGCAGATGATCTCTGTGCGTTTGTTTGTTTTAACTGTAAATCAAGCAATACTACAACCTTCAGAACCCCTTTATGGATACTATTTATTCCCAGTAATACACACAATATATCTGGTTTAACTTCAGATTAATGCTGCAATCAAATGATCCAGTGTTGTGTCATTTAAATAAAATGATGTTGTTGTTTTCCTCAGGAGCAGTGGTGGTACTGTACCTGCAGCTCGGGTCCGGCTCTGGCGATCTCCTTCAGTGTGTCGCTGCCCAGACTCTCCACCAGCTGACTGAATCGCTGACTCTCGATCTGAGCCAGACGCTCCTGCTTCGCCACCTCCAGACCGTCCATCTCCTTCTTGTAGCTCAGCTCCTGCTCACGAGCCTTCGCCAGGCGCTGCAGCTCTGACTCCTGCACAAACAGACACACGGCATAGTTTGTTTACAAGTCAACTCTTGCAGACCACCTTTATAAGGCATGCCAGCAATTCCTGCTATGGTTATATGCTGAAAGGAGAAAGAGGATGTTTGAACGTACAGCCTCGATCCTCTGAGCTTCAGCTTTCAGTTTGGCCTCATTGACAGCAGCTTCTCCCTGAATACGAGCTGCCTCCGCCCGAGACTGAGCTTCAGCCTTCGCAGCTCCTGTGCTCTCCACTGCAGCACTTTAACACACACACACACACAGGTGGGGTTAACAGGCAGCAGAGTGCTAAACACACAATCCACTCTGAGTTTTTAAATGACATGTCACATTAACAGTGTTTCACCTTCTCAACCCAGTCCCCTCCTTCTCACCTGAGAGCCTCCAGCTCCAGCAGCTCCTTCCTGGCTCTCTCAGCCTCAGCCTGGTCAGTGATCTTCTGTCTCTCCAGTTTGCCCCGAGCCTCCTGCTCCAGACGCTCCGCCTCGTGCCTGCACACACACACAAAACATGTCATGGAGATGGACGACAGAGCATACAAAGATCGATTTGTTCAAAATGCTGGTTGTAAATCTGCACACACATCTAGAAACACACTAAACTGTTTAAAACACTGCAGCCAGGTGTGTGTGTGTGTGTGTGTGTGTGTGTGTGTGTGTGTGTGTTTCAGACCGTGCAGCAGCCTCCTGGGAGTTGGTGGTGATCTCGATAGCGAGCTGCACGCTCTTCTGCAGGGCATCCCGCGTCCTCTGGTCGACTGGCTCCACAGACTGGATGTCCACGCTGCTGATCACCAAGTTGTTCTGGGGGAAGCGCAGACTGGTACGAACCGCCAGCTTCTCATCGAAGCCAAACACAGCTGAACAGATGATCCGGTTCGAGTTCTGCAAATGAGCAAGAGTTCAGCTGATCAGTCTTGAAAAATGTAATTACTGTACTAAGCAGTGATAACAGTCAATTCCAAACCTTGTGGAAATCATCAAACTGCACGGAGGCGACGGCTCCTCTGACCCGGGAGGCGATGGCTTTACAGGCGTCACCGACAAAGTCGGGAACTGAAAACAGAGCGGCTGCAACAGCGGAGTCAGCTGGAGACTTCACGTCAAAGTGCCTGGAGGGAAATAAGAAGCAGACAATGAGGATTCCCTTATTAATAATAATAATAATAATTACAATTTGTTAATTCCCTTGGGAAAATTCTTTGTGGACAGGCTGCTCCCTTGAGGAGCCAAAGGTTGTAGACTGACTGGTAGTAACAATGATTTCTACCACATTTGCAAGTTGCACTTTGTTTATGCACAGTTAATCCTATAAAACTAAACAGAGGTGTAGACCAGTCAAATTAAAGTAATGTCTTGATAATGACATTTCAATTCAGTCAAAATGTTTTTGCATTTTATAATTAGGTTGCTGGAGCTGATCATAACATTTTGCTGAAGCATGTTCAGCTGTTTCCTCTGACTAACACCTCTGACCAGACGCAAATAGCAGTTCTTGAGTCATTGTCTCTGATCTTGACATTTAACTTGTTGTACGCTCTGCTGGTCTGACCACGTCAGCGACTGTGCTGTGTGTAGTCACCAGTTGTAGGAGAGCTGCAGCTGCAGTCGGGCGTGGTCGGCCGTCTCGATGGTGATGATGTCAGTGAAGAAGTCTGGTCCCAGCAGGAGGCACACAGCCTTGATGACGTTGGGCCTCTTAGGTTTGTCTCCAGACAGAGACAACACGGTGAACTGCTCGTCGGGTCCCAGCATCACCATCTCTGGTCCAAACACCACCCTGCAGACAAGACAGCATCACCACATCAGCTGGCTTAATTAAGTTCCACTAACCTCTAGCAGGACACAAAACCCGAGCCCCACCTGGCTTTCTTCTCTCTGTAGTCGTAAACTTGCACGGCAGCATTGTGGGGGACCCTGTAGGAGACCACCCTGGTCTTGTCCCTCGGCCCACTCTCTGCAATCATCCTGCGGTCTGAGCGATTGGCCAGAGGGTCGATAAGAGAAGTTAGAAGGGCCTCGACATTTGGAGGAAGCTCCTTCTGCCACAGCTCCTCATCCTGAGTCAGCATGTAGGTGTGACCAATCACTGCGCGCACCTGAGAGGCAGCATGACACTCTGATGTTAGATTAACAACACGGACTCTTGTTTCCACCACAACTATATTTATGAAGCACATTCATTTACATTTCATCACTCGACAACTAGCAAAGATTTCTGTTTGCTGCAAACACAGGTGAAAAGATCCTTTAAGTGAGCACGTTAACAGGAATTAAAGGCCTCTAACTTGTACCTTTCCAGTTTTGATGTCCCTGACGTAGATTCCCTCGTTCTCGTCCAGTGGGATGGCCTGACGCTTCAGCACCACCTCCACAGCAGCGGGTGGGACATACTCGATGGGGCCACGCAACATCCAGCGATCTCCGGGACGACGGTAAACACTGCTCCTGCGAGAACGCTTGGCCCTCTCCTCCATCGGCTCTTCCTCCTCCTCCTCTTCTTCCTCTTCATGCTGGCAGAGAGAAGAGGAGAGAGAGAGGAGGAGAACGGAGAAAAGGGTTAACGTGGCGATGCATTGGAGAGGTGGAGGAGAGGGAGGCAGAGGAGGAGAGGGGATTGGAGAGAGGCACTGAGAGGAAAACAAAACCCAAAGTAGGTGAAAAGAAAGTGGATGGCAACGGAGAAAAACAAAGAGTGGATGGAGTGTCAATGAAAGGACATGGCAGAAGGAGGAGGAGAAGGTGGTGGGATTTGTTTGGAGAAGAAGAAGAAGAGAAAGAAGAAGAAGAAGAGAGCAGTGGTTTAATGGGTTAGCCAGGTTAAGAAGGGAAGATGAATTAGTGAAGGTTGTTGATTTCTCCTGTAGATTTGCTTTTCAGGCTGCAGCATCCTTCAGTTGTCGTCTACCTCCAGCTTCCTTCTCACCAGGTGAAGTGCTTGTTCATTTGGACTAATGTCTGGTTACCGACATGGTCCGTCTAAAAACCTTCTACTCTTCCCCCCCTGAGTGATTTTTAGATTTTCTCTCATAGACAGCTCTCTGGTTGAAGTGTTGCTTTATCCTTTTTAAACCAGAACCAGTCTTGACAGGTAGAGGAAAACCCAAAGGCTAAAACCAAGAGGAGATGCGCCTGGCTATATGTTATACTACTACTTCTGCTTTATTTGGTGAACGATACAAAAGGAGCTTGTTACTATTGCTCATTGTTGGTTTAAATCTGCACATTGCATTTCACAATAATACTAAATACCACCAGAGCTCACAATGTGTCATATGTCTAAACAATATATCCTGTATTCTTTTGTCTGTGATTTAACAGCAGCTGTTTTTCCAACCTCTACAGAGCACGCCCATGATCTCGCCCCAATTCTAGCACAAGTATTCACTTTGCTATACCTACAATTAGCTGATAACTCAACACAACAGTGCACATTTATGACACGGACCAACCCACCAACCAGCGTTACACGGTGCAGCCTGAGCAGCAAAGTACTTTGAACTTTTAACCAGAGAGGACAGAGACACACCTTTAACTTTTGGCTTTATACTGGGCTTTAAAGATTTTGAAATCTTTACGTTGCACATGGTCTTTCACATGACACACCTATGTATAGATAGATCGTTTGCTTTTGCAGTTGATTGCATTCTAGTGGTTGCACAAATCCAGTTTCACAAGGCCAGCTTTACAAATGATCACAGTGCAAATACTGTATGTCTGAGTAGGCACAAAGTTATTCCAGCTCCTCCCTTCACCTGATTCCTTTCTACTCTGATAACGCCCTCAGATAGCAAAAACGTCTTTGAGCAGGCAGGATAAACCATAAAAACAAAATGACAGCATTTAAAAGTTCAAATATAGTGCTGCAGAAAGGAAACTGTTTCTGTATTTAATCACAACCAAACCTCATTTATGATACAATTTATAGCTGCAACACCCATTCAGTGTCATCTAACTATTTTTAGAAGTAGTCCATATCATGTATCCTGTACATTTCTGAATTTAATGTAAATAAGTCCGTGTTTAGATAAGGCAAAGTGCTTTATAGTGCAGGTGCAAATGGGGCTTAGACAGGTTTTTAGCTGCCGTTTGATTTTTAAGATCTTAATACTGTATTTAATCACTCCCAGTTGTATTTTGTACCGCAGAGGCATGCACAGAGTTTGATATATCTGGGACATTTTGTCCCTCTCCTCACCCCCTCTGTGTCGTTGAACGCCTCCACAGCTCTCAGCACCAGACCCTCCTCCTCTGACAGCACGTACACGTCCTGGATGCCTTGTTCAAGACACTCACCTGGCTGCAGGAAAAATGAGCGCTCACCCTGTCGCGGAGAAAGAAGGAAAAGACGTTATGATGATAAGATATCACAGGCATGAATATTTTCCCTTGATGGAAGGCAGATGCTTCTCCTCACCTTCACCACCCTCTTCTGGCCCAGCTGTGGTTTCCCATCGGCTCCAACTGGGTCCATGATCACACAGTACTGTCTGCTGCTCAGAGTGGTCACATCCACCACTCCGACCACCTCCTCCGACACAGAGGGGATGTGAGCCTCCCTGTCAGCAATGGTGACGAGCCACTCTTCCCCCGTGCGGCGATTTCGCCCGCCAGCATCTTTAAAGGGCCGCAGAGCCCGAACGTGAAGCGCTTTCTGGAGACACACAAACGCAGGAGTGAAGGATTTGTTAAGTCTTGAGCACAAATGCCTGGTTTCAATGTTTAGATTCTGAGAGTGGGCTTCAGTGGGCCGCGTTGTTTAACAGTTCTTTAGTTCATATTTCAAAAACGTCTAGTGCCTTGGCTTCCACATTTGCAGTACAGTGTCTGAATCTCCAGAGGCATCTGTTTGACATCTGATTGTGTACATGACTCAGGATATGATGTTCACATGTTCAAACATACAGTGGCAAAAAAAAGTATGTGAATCTTTTAGCTTTTCATTGTTTTCTGCATTTGTTTGTCATAAAATGTGATCTGATCTTCATCTAAGTCAGAAATATTAACAAATATGATGTGCCTAAAATAATAACACAAAAATGATCTTTGATTATTGAGAACAAACATAGAAACCTCATAGTGCTTGTGGGAAAAGTATATGAACCCTTAAAATTAATAACTGGTTGGGTTGAGGTCTGGGCTCTGATTTGAAAAGGCAGATTTTGTTTTTCTGAAGCCATTCTGTTGTGCATTTTGTTGCATCACCCAATGTCTACAGAGTTTCAGCTTATGTACAGACATTCTCACATTGTCCTGAATAATTTTTTGATATACTTGGGAATTAATCTCCCCCCCAATCACTGCAAGATGGCCAAGCCCTGATGCAGCAAAACAGGCCCAAATCATGATGTTTCCTCCACCATATTTTACTATTAGGACCATGTTTAAAGTGGATGCCTACTTCTTGTTAAAGTAGTCACAGTCCCAAAGTGTTGCAGAATGTCTAACTGCAGACTGTTGAGTTTCAAAAGTCACTTTCTAACCCTTTCCAGCTTTGTGTAAATCAACAATTCTTGATTGTGGATCCTCTGAAAGTTTTTTTTGGCTAGGCATAGCTCACATAATCATACTCATCTTGCGGAGCAAACTCAAATAGTGTTTTTTGTCAGTCTAAGTAGCTCTAGTCAACACCTCCAAACTAGAGACATATGCTAATACCTGAGTCCAATCGGGTTTTTGGAGGTTATTATTCCAAGTGTTTACATACTTTTTCTTCTTGTTGTTCTCAATAAAGACATGAAAGTTTAGAAATGATTTAAGTTTTCCAAATAAGACTTTTTCTTGTCACTCTAAGTGGAATATGTGACAATAAGGTCACAGAAGCTGGAGGGTGTAATATCTATGAATTATTTCACAATCACTGCACAATCTGACCTGCTTCAAAACAGATATTGAAGACTGCCATATTTTGAGATCATGACTTTCTTGGAGCCATCTGTTCAACACAATAAACCTGCAAAACGGGTTCTGCTGAACTGCTGTTGTTCACCTTTAAAAACAGAGCTGGTACTCAAACAGTCAAACAGGATCAAGTTTGTCCTCCAACTTAATCTACTGACGTTTGTACAGGTTTTAATCCAGAAAGCTTTGCCATGCAACATGTTTTCCCACCCTCTGCACTCAGCAATATGTCTGTATGCTTTAAAACCTTGTAATAATTGTTGTTTGAATTTTCCATTTCACAGTCGGAGCCATCTATGACAGCTAAAATCTGATCACAGAGACAGAAGGAGACAGACACTGATGAGCTTAGTCACCTTGTCGTTGAGGATGAAAGCGTTAACGATGTCAATGACCTCTTCATGGGCACCTGGAAGGTACGCTCCTACTTTGCTGACCAGCCACTCCTCACCTGAACAACACACACAGACACACAGTCAGATGCCAGAAAAAGCACAATATAATTGTGTCTTAAACTTTATTTTACTAAATCAAGGCTGTTATTCAGCCTTATTATTATTAGAATCATTATTGTAAAGACATTACTTTACTGCACTTTATCCTTCAGTAATGCTAAAACTATTCAGACATACACCCATGAGTTGTTACTGTATTTTGCTTTGCAAATATAGTTTGCAGAGGACAACCAATGCAAAGGCCTACTAATATACAAACAGTAATGAGTATGTCTATTATCCATCTGTGTGTGTGTGTGTGTGTGTGTGTGTGTGTGTGTGTGTGTGTGTGTGTGTGTGTGTGTGTGTGTGTACCTGTGACTCTGCGGACTCCTCCTCTGTCCACGCCTTCTTTGCGAGCTCTCAGTCTGATGGCCTGGTTCTCTCTAATCACTGTGGCCTTAATGGTCTCCAACACTATCACCTCCTTCCTTGGGATGTAGGTTCCTGTAACAAAAAGACATTAAGCCCGAAATACACAATCATTTGCAGCCAGCTTTATGTTCCTTAAATTATGATACAATGCTATTATTAATTATGAAACAATACTATATTACAACACCCAAACGCCAACTTGAAAACATATTACATTTTTAAGGTTCTCTGTGCAAGTTGTAATTGCTGCATAACTTAGTAGAAAACAGTTTTTTTTAAAGAAATATTCTATCGTGTTTTAGTATTTATATTTAAAGACGTGTAAAAAAGTTTCCTATAAATCCACACCTGGTCCTTCAAACAACCACTCGTCTCCAGCCACTCTCTTCTCTCCTCCCTCCTCCTCAAAGTCCAGCAGAGCCTGCAGACGCAGAGCCGTGTCCGGATACACAATCTGCAGCGGAGTCACATCCTGGGAGACGAATACAGGATTTCAAATATGTCTCAGACACAAAAAGAAGAAAGCACTGTTCTAACATTAAAACGTAGTTATTACTTTAAACTTATATATCTGGTATAAATGTCCCAAAGACAGATTTTTTTATTATTTGTGAGACGCCTAAGTTCCTAACAGACCTGCTTGATCTCCTCTCCAGGGTACAGGGGGAATGGGTCCTGGGTTAGACGGATCTCCAGATCAGCATGGCGGAGTTTTGCCTGACCTGACTGGTCAAACAGGATCTGACCATTATCATCCCGGGCCACAGGGTTGAGCACCACGCAGTAGTGACGTGGAGGCACCATGATCATGCGAACTGGTAAAAAAAGCACTCTGGTGGAAAAAAATAAAAAATAGGAGAACCTGATGATTTCCTGATTTTAACTGCTTTATATTGTTGACTTGTTAAGATTTGGATTTCAGCCAAATCTTATAATGACCTTTAACATTAGGAACTTCTGAAGGCATCAACTTAGTATCTTGGAACTTGGACTCATTGTCATTATTAACTATTTTCTGAGATTTTATCAAATAAGCAAAGAATGGAAAGTTCAATGCTGCATTACTTCTTGACTCAGACTCAAATACTTTTCATTGCTGTCATGTGCACATCTGTCCCAGAAGACAAGGATTTACAATTGTCTTGCAGGAGAAACAGGCGCAACTCATAAAAAGATGATGCCTGACAAACATCATCAGTAGATCATGGCAGTGGAAATGTAATGATCATGAGTGGATAATCTGAATTATGAGCAAGGCATCATGTGAAGAGACATGCCATTCACTAAGGGCAATGACTAACTGGGAATAACCTAATATTTATTTGGAGGTGAAGGTGCTGACACTAATTGGGTTAAGAACTGGCCAATGGAAGAAGGTCATGTTGTCTGAGGAGTCCAGATTTACCCTGTTCCACTGTGATGGCTACTAGAATATTGTCTGTGACGGCCTGGCCAGACCTGAACCTATCAAGCTGGTGTGGGAGAAGCTGGACCAATTTAATTGAGTAAAACCAACAAAACATAATAATACATAAGCATTTAAATGTTTCCATAATTTTACTTGCCAATGTACAGTACGAGGCTAAGATAATAGATAGAGTAAATGTATTCAGGCAAAACAATCACAACAGCAAAAAGCAGCTGATCAAAAAAAAAAAAAAAAAAAAGTATTGTTAGATTGTACTGTTCTGCTTGGATAAAAGGCTTTTTAAACACTAAGACTTAAAGACGTGATCATAGAGAGATTACAGAGAGCATAGCCACAATGATAACGCATTGATCCAATCCAGATTACACAATGACACAGCACAACTATACAATAGATTAGGTCATTGATGAATGGCCCTTTCCTATAGTCAAACACATGTAATCAGCAGGTTTACGATGCAATCAGCACATTTTGTTTACGAGTCAGTGTGGGTCAAGCGATATTCTTTGCTGTCGTCTGCTGAGAAGAAACTGAATACAGTGATCAGAAAAGCTGGCTCTGTGCTCGGGGCTTCTCTGGAACCTTTAGAGCAGGTGGTGGAGAGGAGGATGCTGCACAAACGGCTGAGCATCATGGAGAACAGCTCACATCCTCTCCACAGCCTGCTTATCAAACAGCGGAGCAGTTTTAGTCAGAGACCTCTCCAGCTCCGCTGTGACAAGGAAAGGTACAGGAAGTAATTTGTGCCAACAGCCATCAGCCTGTACAATGACTCCCTGACAGAGAGTCAGTGTCCACGCTGATGGTTTAACAATGTGTGACTAAGTCACTTTCCATTCAAGTTCTACAGTGTTTTGTTGTTATTACTGTGTGTTGTTCTTGTACTGTGTTTTGTGTATTGTTGTTGTGTAGATTATGTTACTTATTGTTCAAATATTTTTGTGTGTAATGGCTGCTGCAACACCAAAATTTCCCCTTGGGGATCAATAAAGTATCTATCTATCTATCTATCTATCTATCCATCCATCCATCCATCCATCCATCCATCCATCCATCTATCTATCTATCTATCACAAGGCTTATGAGACTTTCTGACCTTTCATTGTCCTGGCGGATGTAGGTGAGCGGTCCGATCTCCACTCTGGCGATGTTGGTGTTTTGGTCCAGTACATGGATGTAATGATGGGGTGGGATCCGGATGATTGATGCCTCCACCATCCTCTCAAACTGGTTTCCTCCGGCCTTAGACATGTTCTAAACTAAACACAGCAGAGAGGAGAGAGGAAGCTTCAGCTACTTGACATTTCATTAGTTCTTCTTATTTCGTGACAAATGATTTCCACAGGAATTATTTTAAGTTTGTCCTTTATCTATTTTAAAAGACAATGCATGTTAATATGAAACCAGGTGGACTGTAGCTCTAAGTGTACACATAAATCAAAAGCGCAGGCGTGTGAAACATCTTTATTGAACCTCCTGTAAATAGTGAGCTCATTGTGAACTCAAAAAGCATGTGAAAATGTCAACAAGATGAATGTTGAATGAAGAAAATGAGCTTTTCTTGACATACAGTATTATCTGTTTAATGACCCTTTCGTAAGGCACAT
This sequence comes from Anabas testudineus, assembly GCF_900324465.2. NCBI lineage: Eukaryota > Metazoa > Chordata > Actinopteri > Anabantiformes > Anabantidae > Anabas > Anabas testudineus. The sequence goes on along the minus strand of NC_046617.1, from coordinate 4,759,462 downwards.
GCCAGGTTATAAATCTACGGTATGCACAGAGACACACCTACTACACAAAGACAAGTGCAAAGACACACAGCTACAAATCAGATGGAAAAGGTAGCAAAGGTTACACACAAACACTGCTCTGTCACTTCAGCAGCATCAGACTTCTTCAGTTTTTCCTGCAGGTCTGCCAGCAAAATCCATCTGTTCCAACACGGAGTCTCACAATAAATGCTTTCACTTTAATCTATTAGCCAATTCATGCACATACAGCAGGCCTGGAAACTGCTGTGCAGGACAGTTTCTCCTATCTCATTTGTTTACTGCATGAGCCAGCTTCCTGGTTCCAAACTAAACGAACGCCCTGTCGTGCTAGTTGAGATTCAGACTGAGTTTAACGTTAATTCTCTCCATGAAAACTGCACACGGTCAACAGCTGGCTGGGAGGAGGGCTGGGCAACTTTAGTCGACATATCATCAAATAACAAGCTATTCGGTGGGATGTCATTATGCCGATCTTAAGTCTGACCCTGATTACTTCAGAAAACATTTTCACTTGTTTCGTACCGCTAAACTATTTGCCAATCAGCGAGTGAGTTTTAAATGCTGACATATCTGAACGGAGATCTGTTAGCAGCGTAATGGTGAAGTAGCTCTTACCTCGTCCCTGTGAGACACAGCACTGAGAAGCAGACGGCTCGCTCGGTCTCCAGTGACTCACGGTGGAGATAAATATGGGACAGCTGAGGCGTGTTGGGGTTCAATATGAACGAATCTTTTATGTGACTCGGGAGTAATGAGTCCTCTCAGTGAGCGATTCGTTCAGTTTCGTGCGGTACCTGCTCTCAGCTGCAGAAGCTCAGTCAGCGGGACAGGAACCAGAAATGATTCGTTCACGACTCACTCAACTGCTCGTCAACAGCTGTAGCTCAGCTACAGAGCAAACAAGGAAATGAATGATGTCCGATATCTGACGTTCATTAATTTGTCACCTGGCGCCCGACAGACATTATTTATTCATAATATCATAATTAATGAATGGACTTTGATTCTTGTAGATGTGTGTAGTGTTATTGTGTATATAATGTAAAGTGTGTTTGTAAATAAATACTTTCGAAAAATAAAATATAAATTATAAATTATAACAACAAATATAATAACATTAATAATAATAATAATAATGCCACGTTCTGGACACACAAAAAATGTACTATGTAAATATTTTAGGGAACTTATTGTTACTTTTTGCTTTAAAAATCTCACTAATTGTAAAAATACGTTTTACTTGGACTCCTCCTCTACCAGCCTTCACCTGAAAGGCAGTTCGTTCAGGGATCGGTCTCTCCTTCATTTGTCAGGTGACAGCTACCAAGTCACTGTTGCGCTGTTAAACAACAATATCAGAGTGGATGCAGGAACACAAGTCACTTTATTGTGGAGTGGATTTGTTTTCCTAGGTTTTCACAAGGTTTGAATTGCTTTTGTGTATTATAATTTGTCAGCTGAAGCAAACCATGCTGTCTTCAGTATATAGCGTTTGAGAACCACGGCCATTTTTACAACGCCCACAAGAGGGCTACAGCGCCACCTGCTGTAAAATGAACGACATGTCTCAAAATCATTCGTTCAATTTACTGTTCGAGAGTTAAAGATTTGAGTCAGTAAAAAGAATCGAACTTCCCATCTCTACCGGGAACCAGTTGTCAGGTAATTTCCCGAATCAGGCACGCGCCACACTCACGCTCTTTCCAGTAAAGCAGTGGTCCCCAACCCCCGGGCCGCGGTCCGGCACCGGTCCGTGGGTCAATTGATACCGGGACGCACAGAAATAATACATAACTTACATTATTTCCGTTTTATTCATTGTCTGATTCTGAACGAGGTTTTATTTTGGAAATGACCGGATTCTCTCCTCCACATCTGTCTGTGTGTCACTCTGGATGCCTCGGTCACGTCTTAACCTACTTCCGCTACCTTCAGACAAGCCAGCGCCTCTTAAAGGGGCCGCTCCGGCTGAAACCCCCAAACTGGCAGCGTGATATTATTAATATTATTTGTACATAGTTATATCTGGGACATAAATAACGAAAATGACCACATTGTGGTTGTATGCTTCCACTGGACAGTCATGGTGTAGTTTACCTGTATGTCTGTCCATACTCATATTCTAATAAGTTTATGTGTGAGTCTACACAGATGTGTGGTGTGTGTTCACAAGTAAGAACTGGATGTGAAGTCAGCGAATCCATCTGGTCATTCAGTATAATCAGGTAGTCAGCTGACCTTTATTCTTTGGACACATAACGTTGCTGAACCTAGACCAGATCAACTGCAGCAGCCCCAGATCATAGCACTGCCCCCACAGACTTGTACAGTAGATACTAGACATGATGGGTGCATCACTTCACCTTCCGCTCTTCTTACCCTGATGCTCCCATCACTCTGGAACAGGGTAGATCTGGACATATCAGACCACATGACCTTCTTCCATTGGACAGTTCTTAACCTAGTTTTAGTAGTTCCATCAATGTCCTTAGATGTTTTCTTTGATTGATTCCTATAATTTGACCTTTCTGAAACAGATTAATATCTTTTCCTGTCTTCAAATATGATTGTTTAAGAAATGAGAAGCTACTTACTGTATCAGTTAAATAACGTGTTGCCAGCTGAAACATAATCATCCAATGGGAGGCTCTTTTTTTTGGACGGGCGGTGTATTTTATCATTGTATTAAATATTTTTCAGTGAAGAATGATTGTAAAAACACGCAAGAACAGTAGCATTATAGGTATTTAATGGTTAAACAAATTATACAACTGAGAAGACAGAAGACAGCCCACACACACACACACACACACATATACACATATACACACTCTGACTACATCCAATACACAGCAGTTTGAGTAATTACATATTCACTGCAGGACTGATCATTTGGTTTCTGATCAGACTATTCATTTATTTTAATTAGCACTTTTTTATGGGCTTTCTCAGTCATTTCATCTTGACAAGTATAGAAATTTTTATACTTTTGGTAAAACATAATCAAACGTGTGGAATGTGGACGCTGAAAACAACGGACACACTCATCACTAAAGACGGTGTCAGCACTCACAGGTTGTTAGCTAAAGTTGGCCAACAACTTAAAAAGCCCACTTATCCCTAAAGATATGAGGAAGTGTTATAAAATATAGCACTTCAATGGTTTTCCTTTTAGTTTTGTATCCATTGCTGTTAAAGTCTCTGTGGAGTTCTTGGTTTCTGTTTTAGTCTTCATAGAATATTATGTGTCCGTTTGTCTCTGTGTCCAACTTTATCTAAGAACCTTCATGACAGCTGGGAGTGTGCTCAGCTCAAACAAAGACAATCTAATGAAGGGCAGGTCATAAAACATTGTGGAAGCACCTGTAATAGTAGCTAATTACTAATTCGATTCTTCATACTAGGAGCAGGAAAACACGGAGAAGTCAGTGTGTAAAAAACAACAACAGAGCATCTCATTCACACAAGGTCACAGGACAGAACATAAACACAGTGTTTTTTTTTGTTTTGTTTAGTTTTTTGTTACAAATTTAACAGATACATGCTAAATATGGGACCTTTATCCATACACTGCAGGCTGGACATGAGAATAACAGTTCATAAACATCTTACAATAACAAGCAGGACAGCAGCTCAGCATTCAGTATTTTTTTAAAGGAAATGTCTGAGAAAATATCTGAGGAGAATCTGTACAAAGACCTTTGGTTGAGTATCTCCTCCTGTATATACCTTAAGTGTACAATATACATATTTAGATAACTCTAATTTAAATACTATCTGGCTAAAATGAATATCAAAAAATATTATGTATATTACTGACATGTCACATGCCGTCTCCCACTGTACACAAAGACTGATTCCATAAGTGACATTAACTGAACATGCATCTCTTCCCTTTGCACAAACATCACAACTGAGGACTCACACTGGGGTTCTGGAGCTTCGTAAGCACACACATCTGCAGAAAAGGTCCGTTTATAAGAAAACGAGCACGCTGATGCCACAGTGGAAGGTTAAGATCACTCGGTATAAAATTGATTTTCTGTTAAATATCACAAAGGTGCATTTTGAAATGGCCTGACACAGTGAGTAGAGAGCTGAAGTGAAACCGGATTGTCCATATTCTGTTCAGATTGACAAATTACTGTGCAAATCCAGGCTTTACATACTATTTAATACAGCTGTTGTACAATATCTTTATGCTCCTAGTCGTCGTTTTTTAATTGCTCATTATATTCCAATCTAAGAGCTGCCATATCTGGTAAAAGGTTTTGCCTGATTTTATTTTTTCATTTCTTTTCAATAAACCTGCAATAACGGCGCTCAGTCAGTTTCAGCTTTGAAATGATGACAACATCAAACAGATTTGATCTTCATTCACTTGAGCTCTGTTTGCTTTTGGTCTCTAACAACTCAATACAATATAAGAATAACCATAGTAGCAGAGGAAAAAGAAGAATCTGATGACATTTTTCTGTGGGTTCAACAAATTCGTCGTCAATAAGTTTTCATGTGATCCATTATTAAGCAGTATAGAAATATTAATTATAGCAGCTTTCAGACCTGAAGGGTTTAACTTGTACAACAATGTCTGTCAGTAGGTTTTCCTTTGATAGCAAAAACTCTGGATGAGAGTTTGGATTTAAACTACTGGAACAGAGGCTGCACAGGACGTGACGTCACAACTTCAGCTCTCGATAACAATAAAAAGATAAAATTTCATGATACATTGTTAGTTTTTAACAATAGGAATCTGCTCAGGAGTTTCTCCTGACAGTGGGCAGATGATACACCGCTGGTCCAGCTGTCTCTTTGTTTAGTTCATGTTGGACACAACCTGAAGGTTAAAAAGGTTTGTGCTGGGTTGACTTGAAAGAACTCCTCCATACAGCAAACAACTGGTGTCAGCTACTCGTGAAAGAGTAAAGAAGCCCAGTGGAGAATAAGTGCTGGTATTCAGGCTGTCTTTAACTCTTTCCATCGTGTAGTTCAGAGTGAGGGGGTAAATCCAGAGGAGTCTGTCCATTACTGTATCTCTGCTGTCCCCCTTTTCTCTTCCTGTGTTTCACTTCCTGAGGTTGAAGGTGGCTGCTATGTTTATTTCAGGGGTTCAGGACACTCTTCAGTCCAACATGGCATCCAGCTGGTCGGCCAGGTCATCAAACATGTTGCCGATGTCGTCCAGAATTGTCCCAGCAGACTTCACTGTGTTTGTTCTGCTGCTGGGAACAGACGAGAGACAATTAACATTAATAAAACACTAATAACAGGAGACAAACTCCCGCTGATGTGCTCAGTTAACCGTCGAACAAACATTGTGTCTTGACTGATGTCTTACCCATCTGCGTTGTCCTCCAGGTTTAGTTTTCTCTCGACAGCCATCAGAGCTGCTTCCAGAGATGTGCTGGTCTGATCCAATCTCTGCTGAACCACCGCAGTTCCACAGTGCGACTCGGGGACAAGGCCCGGACCCACCACACACACCTGAGGCCTTGTGGCTGTCATTACGGGGCTCTGTGGGGCTGATCCTGGAGCCGCAAGCAGGGGCCCGTGGGAGGGAGAGGACGGAGAGGTGAAGGCCACACTTTGAACCACACTGACACTCACGGCTGGAGAGGAAAGTCCAGGTGCTGAGGAGACAACAGCAGGTGATAAACCAACAAGTCTCGAGTCAAAAACTACTGTAGTCCTAGTCCTGATCAAGAACAACATTTTCATGTTTAAATGGCAGTTCCTAAAACAAGATCACCTCTAGATATGAGGAGTAAAGCAGAAAAAAGAAGATCACAGATTTTTTAAAAGGGGCTGAATCGCTAATGGTGAATTCAATGTTGCCAGGGCAACACAATTCAAGCTGATCAACAAGGCTGACAAATGTTCACAGTGTCCTGCTTAGATTTCCGAGCTGTGAGGATCTTACCTTGTGCAGCCAGCAGACTGTGTCGAGCAGGTTTCGGAGCAACAGCAGGTGGTTTTGGGGAGAGGGGAGGTTTGATAGGGGACCCTGTAGCCGGGCTAGCTGGCCTCTCCAGAGGAACCTCGTTGATTCTCAGACTGACCTCCTCCTGGCTCTGGGATGGAGGCCTGCTGCTACCGGACTCAGACCCAGGTGCTTCTGCTCCCTCTCTGCTGGGGGAGCCTAATCCCTGCTCCTTGTCTTTGGGTTTGTGTCGGCGTTTCACTGTGTCCGACTCCTTCAGATTAAACTCGGGCACCTCCAGATTCTTGGATTCTGGTTTCTCTGGAGGTTCCAGCACTGCCTCAGCTCTGGGAGGTCCCGGAGCTTTGGGCCTCTGCTTGATGGTCAGGTTGCCCTCTTCTGCAAAGGGGATGCACTCGCTGGAGCTGTTCTGAGGGGATGAGGAGCCCCCTAGTCCACGACCTTTTGATTCTTCTTCCTCTGAGTCCGACTTTACGCCTCGGTCTGGCTCAGTACTGCTGCTGGTTGGGGTTGGAATACACTCGCTTTGCACTCTTCTCCTCTGCCCTGCAGCCTCTTTGGGCTCCTGCTTAGCAGAAATGACAGAAGAGGGAAGTGGGTCTTGTTGGATAATGTTGGGTTTAGGTCCTGGACTGTTCTTCCCCTCCGTGCTGCCTTCCAGAGAGGCTGTAATGCTCCTCACGCTACCTGGGCTGTCAGTCACCACTCCGCCAGCGGAGGACGTTGTGCTGCTGTCGCTCAGCTCCCCACTGGTAGTGCTGCTCACTGAGCTCAGTCTCTTTGGAGGTGGGGGAGGGGGACCTTTTTTCCGGGCGCGCACTGCGAATGACTGGCTGCGTCCCACGTTACCATTCTTTTCTGAACTTGACTGTAATCGAGCCAGCTGGCTGCGACCCGGCTTGCGGGTTAGGGTGGCGTAGGACTGCAGGTTTCCAGAGGCAAGTGCGGGCTCGTCGTCATCGTCATCTGGCTCTCCGTCAGACAGAGCGTAACGAGTCATGCTCTGGGTGCGCTTTTTGGGCGGTGTCAGGTTCATGCTGTGGTCCTCAGGCCTGTGGGAGGAGCTCAGGTCTGTGGAGCCACAATGAGAATGCAGGTAGCTGAAACCCTTCAGCGCTGGGGAGCCATGAGGCGAGGGGCCATGAGATCCGGGCAGTTTGGGCTTGGCTGGGATAGCCGGGTACTTAAACACAGTGGCTGTGCCCAGAGGCACCTGCTTGGGCAGTGGCCTCTGGTCCCAGCCCTCTGGGAGGTTCCTCTCTTTTGCAGGGCTGCCATCCAGGCTCTCCTGGGACCAGCTGTGAGGTGTGATGGAGGCTGTCGGAGGCTCCTGGGACCGGCCGGAGCCTCTGGACCTGGTGTCTATACTCTCCTGGCTCTGGGACATCCCCACTGCGTTCTTTATAGCCAACCCTTCCTCACAGCCTCCATAGTGGCTGGACAGAGCCGTCTGTAGCTCGGCACTCAGCTCGCTGTCCTGAAAGGTCAGCATCTTTGGGGTGTGAGGCGAAGAGCATTCACCTCCAACGTCTGGCGGCTCGATGGCAACAAGATGGAGGGCTCCGGGGCCTTTGCGGCGCAGCGTGCCCTGGCTTGACTCGGCCTGAAGGATTGCTCTATGGATATCACACAACTTCTTCACTGCCAGCATCAGCTTCTTCTGGTGGCCTGCAGGCAGAATTGAAAAAGTAAAGTAAAATAACACTGGTGCAGACAGACAGACTGATGTTTATGTGCCTGAACGCAAACAACTCACCCAGCTTAGTGATACCGATCTCCTGCAGGTCCTCCCATGTAAGGTCTTTGACTATGGTGATCGAGTCATAGCCGTTTTCTGAGAGTTTCTTGTGATACTGAGGGAGGGCGATGGCACTGAGCCACTCACCCAGATCAGACTGTCAGAAAGAAAATATCATTCAGATCAATCGGCACCACATGGTACTAAAGGTATTCAACAGCAATCAGCTCAGAGTCTTACTGGGATGTACTCAGGCAGCCACTCCGGGATGTTCAGGTTGGTGATCTCCATGGAGATTTTTTTGCGGTGGCCTGGTTTGGTCACTCCGATGGCAGTCAGATCCTGCAGACACAGCAAGAGAATAAAACACACCAGCAAGTCAGTCAATACGTTACCTGCTGGCAGATCACAGCTCTCTACTGACAATGCTTTAAACTATTACTTTACAGTAAGAACAGAGCCCCTTAAATAAAAACCAAAGTTAACTGTAAAATCCTTAAAAAGACTTGTAACTTGTAACTATGGTGAATTTTACAGGTTAGCACACAGCAACTGCGGACATACTGAATCTGCTTTGCACTGCATTTAGTTTATTAGCCAGCATATATCATCATGAAGAAGCTGGACAAAGACAATAACGCCTTCGCTGGTTATAGGAAATGTTCTGTACAGTAAAAACAGAGCTACCTTATCTAGTCCATCAATCTGTGATGTCTAATACACACAAGCGACAACCTTCTGATAATTGCTGCAAAAACAAACTACATCTACTTTAATATCCTGAGTTTGTGTTTGTTCACCTCGGGAGTCATCCTGCTGATTGTTGGTACATCATAACCAGCGCTGATAAAGTTCCCTGTGTACTGCTCCAGCTGGAACTCACTCAGCCACTGATAGATGGCCTCAGCATCCTGAAAAATAGGCAAAGTTTAAATGAACCTAACTACAGAGAGCTTGACTGATTATGAGTCTTTCTGCACATCTTTACCTTCCCCTCCAGCAGCTGCTGAGGACGAACAAACTGCTGAGAGAAACTCTGCTCTGCAGGTCTCTGCACCGTCACCGTCTGTCGTCGAGGTGTCCCACCTGCATCACAAAAAAAAAAGTTTAAAATGAATAAATGTGATCATTTAATGCCGAAGAAAACCTGATTAACCTAATATCAGTATTTGGAACTGAACTGTATAAAAGGTGTAATAATATGGTAATATTTCTAACAGTATGATCCTTAGAGATATGTGATGGAAGAAAAGATGTGTATTATTTGAAGAAAATAAATATTTTCTATGTTTTTTAAGAGACAAAACTGTGACAAATCGATGAAGAACAGCAGATACGTACCTGCAGCATCAGGCTGTTTGCTGAGGTCTAAGTGTCCAGAGTCAACAACAGGGGGCGCCAGCTGCACACAAAAATCACAAAACAACAAACTGAGTGATTTAGTTTGAACTGAAACTGTGTGTTCTGTCCTGCCATTCTATGCTGATGTCTGATAACCTGATTATCAGATAGAGATATTTAAAAACTGACATTAGAATTGATTTATGCAGGACGACAATACTACAGCAAATCCTAGAAAACAAATGTAGACATATTTTTGTGACATTTTACATATTGTATATGTTTTAAATTGCAACAGTGTGGTTTTCAAATCAATTACTGCTGACATCTGAGATTTAAATACTGCAGTTAATGAACAGTAACTTCAGTTTGAATATGGCTGTGATTTTATTTTAGTTTTATATATAATTCAGATGTATAAATGGATATGAAATCAGTCTTAAGACCTCATGACACAGTCGAACACTGGTGAACACTTTGTCAACCTGATGAATCAACAGATGTACTGTGTCTGACTGTACCTTGTTGGAATTATCATGGTGGCCACTGTGGTGTTGGAGTCCGTTGGGTGCGTTGTTGCTCTCGGTGCTCTGTCCACTCCCTGCGCTGCGGGTGCTGCCCACGCTGCCGGTACTCCCGACGCTGTTTCTGTCCCCAGCTGCAAACAAAACAAAACTGAATTAATGGTGTCCAGGAAGGGAGAGAAGGACTGTCAATCACAGGACTCTATATCAATAAAGAGGATCAGCGTCAGACTGTAGGAAGCAGCAGATGCTCTTTGTCGAGTCACAGCAGGCCGAGGAAAACAGGGCCGAACAGCCTGCAGGGGGTAGGGAGTGACGATGGGAGCGACGACGGGCAGGGTGCATGCTGTGCTGTGGCAGAGCAAAGGAACACAGCTGCAGCCAACAGCATCAGGCCTTAGGAAAGGGGGATTAGCATACGTCTCGGGCCTGGGGGGGGGGCACACTCACTGGGCCTTTAAATCAGAGTTTGTTGTTAAATTGACGTAAAAAAAGTTTATCATTTCCTAATCTTTCACTCTTCCATGCAGAAAAATCCCCAAAACCTCTGAATTTGCGCTGCCTGAATATCTTCCACCTGTCCCATTATAGACAGAGACATTCACTACTTTTTAAACTCACAAATCGGCTGCTCATGCACAAGAAAAAACAAAAAACAGCACTAGTGACATGCCAATAAAAACAAGCATAAATACAATTTGTCTATTATTGAATGGTTTAAGTTGTACCTGCCTCCCCTGTCTTGAATTTCACAGATCCTCACTTACAATTGAGACATGATATCCTGATTTAAAAACCTAACAACAGGCTCTTTACGCTGTAGACATTTAAAGCACAAAGTACGGAGTGATCTGACGTCACTGCTGTGGCAGCGGTGCGGAGAAGACAGGGAGTGACTGACTTGTATGTTCAGCCTGAAGCAGTAAGGAGCGTTTGGACCCGACACACCGAGATGACTGTCCTCTGCTTGTGGCCTGTTTTTAACATGGAGGAGGGGTAGTGTAGGGGTCTCTTTGTTGTACAATAGTAGAGAGTTCCAGAGAGAGATCAGCAACTAAGATTGTAAAAAACTTACACTGACAATTAAAAAATCAAAAAAGCATTTCCTGACTTTGCACATTTGGGCAGAGGAGGGGACTTTTCAATGAGTTTCACACTGCCGTGACAGTGGCTCAGTAAAAGCATAGCCTACTGACAAGCTATTTTGTGTCAGTCTTTAGTGTCCTAAAGGGAAACTTTTAACGCAGGATGTGTGGTGATGTGAGGTGATATAAGCAGAGCAAGGCGACACGAGGCGATGCAGCTGTCAGATTTTGTCAACAGTAGCTGCTTTTAGTGGTCTTGGTGTGTGGGGTCCTGATGCAGAGCGTTGAGCAGGGCAGCGATGCAGCTTCAGAACAGCCGGGGGGGGGGGGGGCAGTAGATGTCGTTTAAGGGGCGCTTACCATGACACGCGTCCCTAAGAACCCAAATGTCCTCGAAGGGACATCCAGACTGAAACAGGCGGCTTGGAGACAGACCTATCACACACAAAGACTCAAATGGACTTTGCTTTGTCGTTTGAGGGGTGGGGGTGGAAAAAGTTCTGCTAGGTTTCAGTCTAAGGAGGAATCTGTGGGAGGAAGTCTTTCATTTTGGATTCAAGTGAAGAGGAATGTACCGTTGTGGCACTTCTTGTTGTTGTCAAAGCTGAATTTTACTTTTTGAAAGTATGTTGTGAATTTAATATTCTCTTGGATGATATTCGTTAAAATATCTTTACACGGTCTAATGCATTATCCAGGTTTATGACACCTTTCCATTGTCTGTAGCTGCAAGTCACTTCTCAAAGCCGTTTGGCAGAAGGCGATGAACACCCTCATGTCAAATGTACATTCACTCACTCCCATACTGTTTGTTCTGCCTCTTTTCTATTTTGTGTGTTGGATTTCACCCACCGACATAAACACTGCAACATTACGGACGTACCTGAGCAATCACTGGACACACCTGGTATTTACTGGCTGTTTCTTTGTGTGGAGTGAAATCAAAACCTAGAAGTTATCTCTCTCTACATTATGTCAGGGTACAGAGAGTCAAAGTCCTCAGGTTTTGTCCTCATTGCCTAGGGCACCACCAGCTTGAGGGACATCAAAGAGGAGGAAGAAATATTTTGAAAAATCAAATGGTCCACACCAGGATAATTCATATCGATAATGACACCGTTTGCCCTCAACTGTAGCATTGAGTGAGTTGGTGGGTTCAACAAAAGGAAGCTTGTAATGATTCAACGATCAGCATGGTGACATTTATGTAAAGTAACCCACATCCCTCTTTTCAATCATTGGTTCTTTTTTATCTGCTGTGAAACTTGATGTTTGCTTATGAAACAACAACATCAACAACAACAACAACGACGTGCTGAACCAGAGAACACTACTGATCTATGTAGTATCTATGAGTATTATAGAATATATTGAACAATAAAATTGGTTGGAAACAATATGTCCTGTTAATCTATTCAGCTGGTAGACGTATCTAAATTGATTTACCAATGTTGATGCCGGTACACTAGTGTTCAGGTAAAGGTACTAAAACTAAGGTGATACAGATAGATAGGTGTTAAAGACATGGCACATAACAGTAGACTCAAACTAAATAAATGAAATAATAATAGGAATTAGGCACCGTATTTCAGTCCTCTGTCCATAAACCATCCAGCATGTCATCTTTCTGTCTTGGGTAACAAAGTCAAACTAGTTCCTGTAGCTAACTATCCATAACCATAAGATCAATGAGCTTCTTCTACACACTGTCATCATAATTTGGTTAGGCTAGTAGCCATAAAACTCGGCAGCGCTCTACTCTGATGTTGTTTTTCTAACTTTTGCCTGTAGTCTCTGTTCTCTAAAAACAATTCATCCATGGACTCACGTCAGCGAGTCGAGTTGCAATGTTTAACCAGCAATCGCGGAGCCATAATGACTAAACGTTACATTCTTCAACTTCCTGCTAAGTGAGGTTTTGTAATGTTAGTATTATAACTAGCAATTACTCTTTTTTTTCAGTCACGCTAAAGGAAAAAAATTAAGTTTTGGAGGCTGCACATTACAATGCTTTATCCGTCTGATGTGTGTCCTGAGTGTGTATACCTGTGCTGGTAGTGAGGCCGTTGGCCAGTGGCAGCACCACATGCATTGGGGGGGCATATAGAGTGTAGGAGTCGTCGGTCTGAGGGGTGGAGCTGAGGCTGGAGGAGAGGGGGGCTCTGGACAGCAGCTGCTGGCGCTGGGTGGGCAGAGAGGCGTGCCGGGACAGGGTGCCCCCTACAGGGCGAGACAGGGGAGGACAAGAGGAGGAGGAGGGGGAGAGGGAGGAGGTTATGAAGCTGATGGTTAGAGATGGAGGTCAGTCATTATATGGTATGGATGGAGAGATGGTTGCAGCAAGGAGGAGCATGGGGTGGAAACGTGGGATGGTCTTGAAGCAATATGGCGTTTTTTGCGCGCTCTAGTTTTGGCATTGATCTAACGCCATAGGAAGATTAGTTCCTAACTGAGAAGGAGGGACGTCCTACATGAGCTGATAACAGTCTCTGGTCTGTAGACACCTACTAATGAAGTGAGGTGATATGGAAGTAAACCATACACCATGGCCATGACCATCAAATGGGTGGAGGTGTTGACACAATGCTCACACCAAACACATACGCTAGCAGTTTTGGTCTATATATTTTTTTCCATGTACAGATTCTAACCAACACTGTATGTGTGTGATATTTCTTGTCCTCTTTGCCAGAGAGTTTAAAGTGACATGACTCTTAACTTGATTCAGTCCTACACAGGCTTATATACTCCCCAAATGTGGATTCATTCGCCACTGAAAATAGTCCCGCAAATGTGTTTTCGGACATTACTGAGCTTCTTTTTTTAATTGTTGTAAAACTGTAAAAGTTGTACAAGGTAGAAAAGTCTGAGTATTTAGAAACCAACACATAATTAGATTGATAGTATGTATCTGCACAACACCAATGTGTTGGTATTAAGAAACATAAATCAATACGTTAAGTTGACGTGCCACATCTACCTCTCTGTTAACAGTTCTCTGATGTTTTCCACATCATCTTTGACATTTACATCAGTATCAAACTAGTTTTATTCCTATGTCCTCTATGTGGAACTGACCATTCCTTCTGCTGATGACCTCCACAATGGACGGCGGGAAGAAGCCAACTCTGTCTGTCCCTCTCTGGCTATCGTGGATGTGTCCTTTCCAGCGTCCATCCACATGCTGTTCCAAAACCTGTAGGTAACAAATGGGTTTTTAGAGATGCCTGGTATCAGCCCCCCCCCCGTCCAAAATTAATAACTAAATGATTATATATCAACTTTCGTCCTCCGTCTCACAAGCTTGTAAAGCCTGAAAGTGTTTTCAGACGGTCAATTCAAAGAATGAGAACAGGTTCACACACATTCATAATCAAACAGCGACACTGTTTATAAAACAAAAAGGATTCATATTAAAAGACACTGAGCAGCCACAACTTTTGTAATCCCAACACAGTCAACACTGCCAATTTCACACTATGAGAAATGAAGTCAGGTGGTGAAGATCTACTCAGAAGAGCTTTATATTCAAAATGCAGCTGGTGTATGTATAAGCCCTCATTTCAAACAGAGAAAATGGTAACAGTGAGGGACAGTCTGCTGTCTTTGTTGGTAGACAGCTGGAAAACAAGAACATGGCAGTGTCTGGATTTTTCCTCTGTTTATGTAAGAACAGAACTCACTTGATCTTTGGTACACCGCATAGAGCTGTTCAGTGCTTAGTGCAAGTTCCAACACGAAGCCCGCAGACCAAAACCTGCATCACATCCCTGCAGCTTCCATTAAACACCTTCAGCTTTACTCACCTCTCTGATTCACTCACAGGAAGTCAGCTTGGCTGATTTACAGGTTAAATCTGGACGGGATGTTACCAGAGCCTATGTCTAAATAGCATTCAATGAGCTGCATCACACTGAAATATACTGTAGTAATTTAGGGGAAACATAAACTTTAGACTGAGCTGCAGTATTGCATCATATAAGACACTGAAACAAACTTGTCAGGACTCATACATACAAACAGAAATCAGTCACTGCATTAATACCATCAGGTGAGTTTATTGGTGTAGCTGCCTGATCTATGTCTAGAAAAGACTAAGAGTCTACAGTCATGCTAGCAGCTCTGCAGTGAAGGTTTTCTTTTAAAGATGGGCCAGAGAGTGCTGCATCACAGGGAAAAAGCCTCTAAACGAACTCTGACAAATCAGGTGCTTCACACAAACCACTGACACACTCCATCTAAAACCTACAGAGGGGAAATACAGGACAGAGTTCAGAGGAGGAGTGTGTGCTGGTTACAGTGTGTGTGTGTGTGTGTGTGTGTGTGTGTGTGTGTGTGTGTGTGTGTGTGTGTGTGTTGGACTTGTTTCCACCTGTCTCTGAGAAAGCTGACGGAGAGGTTCCCACATTAAAGGTTTGCATTGCTCGGCTTCAAATGATGAAGTTTAAACAGAGCGGCTCAGTTCATGATGTGAGTGTTTTGTCAAAAGCTTCTCAGCCTGTGTGGTTTTGGTAAAGTTTAAACATCTCTTTTTAACCTCTAAAGGTACAAATATAAGAAGAAAATGAGCCTGGTTTAAAGGGAAAAGTGCAAAATTGCAAAGATCAAAAACACCATGTGTTGTACGAATGTTGACTAGAGGGCTAATCTGATCAATCTGGTAATCTGATTTTGTTGTTAGATTTTCTGTCTGGACTCTTCATCCCAATTTAAGAAATATTCAAGTTTGGAAATATTCAAGAAATCAAAAATACAATTAGTTCTGCTCCAAACCAGAAAGAAAATGTGTCCAAACAGCCACCAACAGCCGAGAAAAGATCAGGGAGGAAGAGCTCACACAGTCATGTACAGTATTCGAGAGGAGCTTGTCTCACCATGATGACGTCTCCGGCTCGGATGTTGAGGGCGGTGGGATCGTGGAGGTTCCAGTAGTCCTTCAGTGCTCTGACCTGCAAAACACCTGTTGCATCTGTGAGGAAAACATCCAGAGTCAGAGGTCGTGAGGTCGCGAAAGTGGGGCAGAAAAAGGTTATGAATGCATCCTTTCCCAATCCACCTACTTTTTAAATGTAATTATTGATATTCAATTCATGTCCAATTGGACTTTCAGTAAACTTGTTTTCACACTGCTGGAAACACAGTATTTAATAAATCTGCTGGAGTAAAATATAAGTTTCATATCATTTAATGATATGAGCTAGACTGAGCTAGATATACTGATAACATGGCCCAATCATGATGTTCAGCAGCTCCCAAAGCTGCTCAAATAAAGAATACTATGATTTAATGTATTGATTAATAAGTCAATAATTCATTACAAATGCACACCCATGTATACACTTGTAATAGTTTGAGCTAAAACTAAGTGAGGCTTTATAAAAAAAAAAAGAAACTATGTATTTATGAGACGATTTCAAAGTTTGACATCTTCAGTAGTAATGAGCAAAGGGCTTGAAGCTGGAGAAAGTGTTGAGAGACGTATTAACACATTCTTTTGTGGTTTGGATCCGCACATGCTATTTGTTGATGAAAGGGAAAATACTGTCTAGTCTTATTCGTTAAAGCCCTCTGGAGCGCTACAGTATTTTAAAATCAAACGGAAATCGATGAATTATTTGGCTTCTAATCTTCCGTTTGTGAAGGAGCACAAAGGATTTTTACATCTTTCATTTCAGTCAAAGCATTCACTTTTAACAGTTCTGCTGCTTCCAGACATTTCCAAATGAATCGCATGGTAAGACGACAGAAATAAAAATATAATACGTCATGGCAGTGCTGCATAACAAAATAAGTAAATACTGTTTTGTTTTGTTTTTCGCTCTGTGGAAACTACAAATCTGAATACATCCGGCAGATCCACAATTCTGTCTGTTGTAAGGCTCAATCATTCCTCCCAGACAGTATCCACAGAGAACTGACTGCTGTATGCAGCCACAAACACGACACATCAATAATTAATCCGCAGCGCGTGTGGACTGAGTGTGTGCAAATTATTCATCTCTCCTCTCAGCACCAGTAAACAAGACAGGAAAAGTCTCTCCATCCATGTTTAAATCAATTCTTCAACACAACCGCTCATTATTCCCTCAGTCTGTGCCCACAGGGAACTTCAAAAGACTGCAGGATTACAGAGCAGGGAGCGTGTGCACACACACACACACACACACACACACACACACACACACACACACACACACACACACACACACACTCATGTACTGTATATACAGCTCTGTTAAATTTGAGGCTGAATGTGAGAAGTCTGGTCTTTGAAGCTGTGAGAGCCAACAGATGAGAGTTTAACGTTACATAACCCGAAATTTAAACACAGCTGCTGTTTGAATTACAGCTTATACAGGCAGGTGAACCTTAATATATCTTCAGCACAGAGAGGACCCGGAGCTCTGAGGCCTGAGCTTCCACTGAAAAAAGCTCATTTTTTAACTTTTTTAAACTACACTCCTCACACACCACATAAAAGATGTTGAAAACATTCCTTTCGGGCTAAACCACTAAAGAAAAGTTCAAGAGATCTTTCATTTTATCTTGCACTAAATTACATTACAAACACCATTTTGAGAAAAGACTAAAAATGTTTTAAAAATGCAATAAAAACTAAAAAAAAAAACCTTTGTTTCTTTGTCGGCCAAAAGTACCAGGAGAAGATTTTCAATGTTTCCACTGACTAACTTGTGTTTAGTACATACAGTATATGTAAGCAAATCTGATGCCTGTAACACATACACACAAAAAAAAGGGATTGGGTACAAATGTTGGTGGTTTTGTGAGGACTGTGGTTCACCACTTTGTGCCGAACGTCATGAGAGAATTGTTAGTTCCAAAAGAATATTTTGTCAATGCTAGATGGCAAAGGATTTAAGTCTCACCATCCACAGTATGTAATATTGTAAAAAACTGTAACTGTAGAAATCTCAGCATGAAGTTCAAGGGTGAAAACTGATGTAAAAGCCCTCAGGTGGCACTGCATGAGAAACCGCGATGCTACTGTGATAAACTAAACAGCCACATGAACTCAAGAGTAATTTGGAGTGAGCTGTCAGTTAACACAGTCTGCCCTATAGTCCAGAAGTGTATGCTGACGTACACTGGGATTTTAGAGAGACATACGCTGCCACCAAAGCTACATCCTTTCAGATATTTCAGAAGGACGTCAGGCCTCATTCTGCACATGCTGTAACAAGCATGGCTTCATAGACACAGAGTGTCTTAGCTTGACTGGCCTGCCTGCGGTCCAGACCTGTCTACTACTGAAAATGTACATATGGCACATCAGGAGGAGGAGAATCAGAATCAGCGACCACAGACCACTTGCAGAGTGGCAACAATTAGCATCTCCCGGTCCCAAACAATTAAAAGGAATGATTATGTAAAACAGTAGTAAACACGTCAGCCCCAACTTATTTCTAATGTGTTGCAGCATCAAACTCTAACTGAGTAACTGAGTAACTAATACTATTAAGTCGATTCAGTGAAAACACAGAAAATCATTTCTTTGTATGTTTGTCAGATAAACAAAGGCTCAAACTAATTAAGGAATCACAGATTGTAGTTTTTAGTGCATTTTAGAATAAGTCCCAACTTTGCTTGGACCCTGACCTCGAAGCAGCTGCTTGATGTCTTTGCTGGCGTGTGACGTGGTGAACTGGTTGACGATGTCCAGAGCCGTCTGGTTATAGGTGTTTCGGATGTTCACGTCCACTCCGGCCTGCAAGGACAACACACAGACACGGGACAACATTTACGGTCTATACAGTTTGTCCTTCAACCCGTTTGTCTCTTTGATGTCCATTCATTTATCTTTCCATTATCCTAACTGCTCTTTCTGTTAACGGCTAATCCCATCTGTCATTAATATCAAGAGGTTGCCTGTACAGGTCATCAGTCTATCACAGGGTTTCTCTAAGTTATTCTGCAAAGACATGTATGCAGTATGATCTCTAATGAACTCACGTCCAGCAGAAGTTTGACAACTTCAGTTTTTCCATACAGAGAAGCTTCGTGCAGAGCCGTTCCAGACTTGGTGGTCTTGTTGATGTCCATGCCTGCCTTCAGCAGTAGCCTGAAAAAAACGGAGAGACACGTGATTCACACCCTAAAGTGAGCAGATATTTGTATTGAGCTCAAAGTCAGACTGATTAGGGGAGTTTGGCGACAGAAGTCTGCAGAGATGTGAGAGGGCAGAGTCGAGATGAGTCTCATTAGGATGCTGAACATATGTGAAATAAGGACCCACTTCTTACTTCCTGCTTCTCAAAGGTTACAAAGTAGCTTTCTAGTAGCTTTTTTGTATCACTGATCTGTTTCAGAAATATTTCAGGTCTTGAAATGTAGACTAGTATCATGACTACATTTCTTGATCCACCACCACCCTTCCTTTCTCACCCTCTTTTTCTGCTTGGAGAGGAGGCTCTTTCAAGTATCACAGAAAATAACCAGGGGAGAGCTTCATGTCACACTCATCCAGTAAATCTTCACCCTTAAATCTGATCACAGTGTTATATTTAGCAGAGTTGCCGAGGCACCAAATCTGAAGAGATAACTGCAAACTCAAACCTCCATCAGTGTTACTGACAGCTCAGTTGTGAAGATCCAGTCTTTCTCACACAACGGGATTCATTCTCTCTGCAGTAATTATTCATATAGTTTTAGTTTGTTAATAGTTTTAGACGTTCATTCCTCTTGCAACTATTGTATTATTATTGTATGCAGTTTATTTACTTCTCAGAAACTGCTGTTATTCATTATAACAGCTCTGACACATTTGCGTATCTCTACTGTTTCTGGTAGGATCTGGACAACGTATCGCAGAGCAGGTTAATGTTAAAATGAATAAGCGTGCTTGCGAACGCGCGCACACACACACACACACACACACACACACACACACACACACACACGGACGCACGTGTAACAGGGATAAAAGCGTTTTAAAACTGGGTCACAGGGATGCTGTAGTGTATTTTGGATCTCTGCAGGGAATGTGAGGCATGAAGAAGAAACAACCTCGCACAAAACACACACACACGCCCACACACTGCCAGCTTCAGAGTTCATGCTCCCATATCCCCATACAAACGTGCCGGCTCAGTGGTTAACAACCACAAACCACAACGAGCCCTGCCCTGTGCCTTCAACGTGTACACAGCCTCTACACACAGAAGATCACAGTGGGAATCACCAAAGTTGCTGTCAACTCTGCGAGAAGACACAAGACTCTGAGCTGTCTGAAAACAATGACTTAGAAATGGAAAAACAAACATTTTTTTAAAGATATTTCAGGTGTGCACAAGTGACTGTTATGTCTACTCATATGCTGCAGACATTCATCTCTTGGTTCACTACACCTTAAAGTTTAGACAGGGACTCTTTGCAGTGTGGCTCATCTCTGGCTGCTGATACACTTAAGTAATTTAAGAAAAGTTAAAGTTAAGCTAATGACACAGTAAGTGCAGTGATGCTGCTTGTCTCCTTTGCTAATCTTATCAGGATTTACCTGGATAAATAAAGGTTACATAAAAGTAAAACAGATGCTGATGCTGCTAGTTATTTTTAATCTGTGCTCCACCAGATGTGATGGTGGAAGTGTGAAACAGTGGAAAGGTTTGTGGAGCTATGACAACACCTCTGCCTGTGAGAGAGAAACACACAGCGACACTCACATAACTCCACTTTTACTCCAAACTGTCTTAATTAGAGATATAAGAGGTGAGGAGTGACTTATTTAGACTATTCTATGTGGAGCTCTGCGTTGGTTCCAGCTTTTGAGGCTGTGTCGCTCCATGCTCCTCTCAGGTGACTTTATGGTGTCTAAATGTCTGTATTTGTCCTATCAGACAAAAATACTGCATAGTCTGCATTTGACACAATACAATGGGCATTTGAGAAGGGATGCCTAAACTACATCTTCCACAATGATACGATGACATAACGATGAATTGGCTCATCTGTTGCTATTAGTGTGGCTGTGGACCGTGATGAGGTATTTAATTACTGCCACCTTTGTACACACCACCACTGGTTTTTCTGCCAGCCCACACCACCAACGAGAGGCTCGAGACTCTTCATACACTGAGGCAGAACTAGGTCATAATAACAACTGCGGATACGAGAGGCTGATGGGAACAAACACGGAGCCAACAGGACAGTTAGGCCAGAGTATGGAGCTAAAAGTCTGACCTTGCTGCCAGGTCAGAGGCTTTTCATTGCAGCATAGTTTCAGAGTTGATCTATTTAAACATCATGGCGAAGCAACAGTCTGCGGTTTTGTTGTTGTCAATGCCAATGAATACTGTACATAACGAATCCATCGGAAATCAACTGCTTACAATCATATTGCAATTTTTTTAGGTTACTCAGACACAAAAACCTGCTTGGACCAATCAAACTTACCGTACAACGTCTTTATGTCCATTGCGGGCAGCAAGGTGCAGCGGGGTGGTGAAGGCTGAATCTGTCTGCTCCTTCCTCTCTCCTTCTAACAATGCCACCACCATGTTACTGCTGAGCAACAGCTGGGCCACCTGAGGAGGCGTAGAGGAGTCAAAGAAAGAAAGAGGCCAAAGTCAAGGCAGTGACGAGACAAAGCTCCATGTCTGTCAAAAACAGCCAAGAATATAAAGCACACGGGGTTATGGACCCCACAGGTGAGTATGAGGTAACGCTTAAGCTTTGTAAATGAATCCAGATGTTTGGCAGTCGACAATGACTCACAGCTGGAAGCTCAAGTTTACTTTAGGGATAAAAACTATGTGAGAAAAACAGATTTTCACTTGTTCTGTCACTATGATTTTAGGTTTTACTAATACCAGGCAACAGGGAGAGTTTGTTAGCATAAGAGAATGAGCAGATGTTTAAGAGCTGTTTGGAATATTAGCACATGAAAATCTGTTTTTCTCACATAGTTTTTATCCCTCAAGTGAACTAATTCTCATGTCTCATAAAACAAACATTTTTTCTCGAGCCACTTCAGTTCACCTCAAATATCTTCTCCCTGACTTGATTTGTTGCTTGCTTTGTATCTCAATTCTAAGTTGCTTTGGATAAAAGCTTCTGGCAAATGATGAAACAAAGTAAACGTGAACTGTCACATGTGTCTTAGATCCTTTGGTCAGTGTTAGAAATGGAGAAATATTTTCTGTGCAACTGTCAAAAGAGGGACAGTTTGATATTTCTGTTAAATTAATTCATTAATGAGGCTTCTGAAATGTATTACTATTCATAAATTTCTATAGTTTGACTTTATTTACCAATTTTGCAACATGAATGCAACTTTTAGTTGATAAATTGATCAAAAGAAAATGTATCATTCAATGAATCTCTTGAGGCAAAGCAACATGTGAAGATGTCACCTTAATCTGTGGGAAAGGATAACACTACTTTTTACCATTTTCAGGTATATTACAGACAAAATATTGGATGGATGGAGATTTAATGAAGTTCTAATGAAGCATTAGTGGAATCATTAACATGGCTTGATTTGTGCCATACCGTATCTACACTGAACAGGAACAGTAGCTGCTGCATTAGAATATTTCAACAGCTGACACTTAATAACTGTATAAACATGGCTTTAAAGCCCACCACTCTCCTTAAAGACAGGAGGAGATGAAACTGTGTGAGCTGAATGGAAACACAGCAGCTGCCATCGACACACCCTGACATCACTGAGTAGCAGCTGAGGCTTTAATACACACACATACACACTCTAAAGATATCTCACTCTGAATCAGCTGTGGGGGATCAGAATTCACTTTCATGTCACATTTGACAAACTGACAAAACCAAAATCTTCTCTGACCAACTGAGAAGGCGACAATATTGTCAGCTTGATAAAAACCTCTAATTAGTCTAAACTTTCTAATGAACTCAAAAAGAGTTTGTGTTTCCAGTATCTTGGTATATTGTTTTGTATTCAGTACCTATGCAACTGAGATTTTGTGGATTTATGAAAAACATATATGATAACAAGGTCAATTGCAAAGACTTAAAACGCACTTTTCTTATGAGACTATTGTGCTTGTGTGGGACTGAGCTAAAGAGAAGAAAAGAAACTTCAAAGATAGAAACAAAAGAGAGAAGACACTTTCTGACAGAGTGAATGGATTCTGTAGCTGGCAAACATTCATTTTTAGATGTATGAAAATAGAAAAAAAAAAGATGGGAAACGACAAAGAGACAAAAAGAATGAGACAATACAAAGATGACACTGATATTTACTGACGGAAAAGTAGCTGTGGCAACGCAGTCAAACTTGTGTGTGTGCGTTTGTGTTTGTCCAGCTGTGACTGTGTGTTGTGAGCAATGAAGAGGGTCAAAGAAAAAGAATCAGTTAACATTCCCAACACATGCCCTGAATCTTACCTTAAAGAGCAATTTCAACAATTTTAAACTTGCATTCTAAGTTTCTTACTTAAAAAAACTGCTAAAAAACAAATGACATCATCTGGAGGAGCTCTGTTGAAAATCTGTTTTCAACCTCCCCTGAATACCACAAGTTCTTGATTTGCATTCTCGTGAAGTGAGCACAAATGTCCCCAATACAAAACGCTACATGCTCACCTTCACTCTTCCAAACTCACAGGCCAGGTCCAGAGGAGTCTTTTTGGCTTTGTTGACCATGCACGGGTTGGACTGATGCTGGAGCAGCATCTCAGACTGAAACAGTCACACAACATTGTTTTAATAATTAGTATGAGGTGATAACAAAGGTAGCTGCAGGCTGTTCAAGGATGGGAACAGAAAGTATGAGGCAAATTACTGTATATGTTCATGGCATGACAATGTTAGCATGTATTAGTTTGCACCTGTGAACAATAAAAATATAAATTCTTGTATAATGAAAGGTTTAACAGAGAGTGTTGTTCAGCTGAATATCAATCTAATGTCTGTTTGTTATGCACACAGTTGGATTCAGAACATTGTTAGTCCAGCTTAGCATAAACACTGAATACAGAGGGAAACAGATAGGCTATGTTTGTCCAAAGTGATAAAATTCACCATTTAGCAGATAAAACAGCAGCAGATTGAGGCAACACTGCAGCCATCAGCCTCATGTTATGGCAACATTGTAATGTGGATAATGTTTCAGTACCTCTCAGCCAACAAGGTCATGTCAACTTTTATACACTCTGCACTCACACTAGATGGATTAAACAGACTGTGTTACAATCCACAGAAACCCAATCCACATTTAATGTGGACATTTACTGCATACAGTGTCTAAAAGGCCCCAATCTTAAGAAAAGAAAGCATTTATTTGTCTCTAACAATCAAAGCAGACGTATGATGTACTGTCAATATGCTATGTGGGGTCCCTCAGGGCCTTAATCCTGGTCCATTTCGATTCAAAGTTACCATAGCTAACAACATATAACTTCTTAACTCACAGTCCCATGACAACCTGACTTCAAAAAATGTTTGATTAGATGCTCAAATGACATAAATAACTGGATGGCTGAAAGCTTCCTATAGCTGAGCATGGCAATGAAGACGGTGGCTAATACAGTCTTCAGAAACAAGTGACCACATTACAATTTTAGTATTTCTGGATGGCTTTTATTATCACTTCAATGAAAATGTACATGCTGAAGTTGTCCAATCTGATACATTTCCTCCAAAAAATGACGAGTCCCTGACAATGTGGCCACTGTCAGAATGGTAAGATCAGAGTTGTGTTTTTTATTTTTGTGCCTTGGCTTCGTGTGCATAGGTGTGCTTTCAACAACAACAAAGGAGGAAGTTTTGAGGAGATTTATGAAAAAGGGGGGAACAGCTTTAAGGAAATCTCAATCTCACAATTTTCTCCTCAAACTAAACTAACACATAAACTGCAGCAAACCTCCACCTCCACTGCCTACCTGTTACCTTTAGAGTCCAATGTAAATTAATTACCTTGTTGCATCCAGCTGCTGATGACCTCACAGTGAATTGACATTTAATGTGAAACACAACAAACAAAAACAAACTATGAATGTAGAAGTGGGGGAGGTGGGCCACAGAGACAAACTGAGACCGTTTGAACTCACCTAGATTCAATCTAATCCTAGTCTGAAAAATAACGAGTGGTGTATGATGACAGAAGGAGTCACAGTCAGATCTGACCTCAGGATTAATTTTAAAAAAAAAACTGCAGTGTTCATTTCATCAGTCCAAACATCCCCCTCTGCTTCTGCTCACATCTGTCCTTCTGAGACAGACAACACACAAACAGGGTCACTTATAATCACCCAAAAAGCTGAGCACCCCAAATCTGCCCAACACCCCTCCTCGAGATCCTCCTCACTGTCACCATTTAGGTCATGCTGCAACACAATCAACAACACCCACCCACCAGTTTAATCAATTTACCCTGAAGGTTTACCTGTGTTTCCTCAGCCCAGGGATGATGGAGTGATGTCAAATGGACGCAGCAATAAGTTTATAATGTGGTGCGCAGCCACACACAGAAAGCCCTGACCCATTTTCAAATTTCCACATCTGACTGCCAATTCTTTCTTTATGTGTGTCACTTAAACATGTCAATAAGAATTCACTAATCAGTGATAGATATAGATATATTAAGTGCTGACTCACCACTTCGTAGTGTCCATACTGAGCAGCCAGGTGCAGAGGGATGTGTCCGTCATGGGAAACTCCGTTAACTGAGGCTCCAGAGCGAAGTAGCATCAGGACAGATTCAGCTTTTCCCTGCCAGGCTGCGTAATGCAGAGGACGCATTCCTGTATATTTCACACAACAGCAAACAATGTAATGTTCTTTTTTCCATTGCTGGGTAAAAGTACAAATACATACTGTATGGTTTTACTCAGCAACTTTTAGTTTTGTGTCACTGGATCCTGCTGCCACCAGGATCATCATCTTTTTATCACATCTTATTTGATACGGTTTAGTCTGAGTCTAGTCACTGTAAATGTTCTTCATTAAGGTTTTATCCAGATTAGTCAGTAAACTGTGCGTGTAGAGCAGTGACACCGTAAAACAGAAGCACACACACACCATCTGGCAGACACCAACGAGCTGCAATGAATGCAGCACGTCAGCTGTTAATCTGCTGTGATGTTCTGAGCAAGACACTGTACACACACACACACACACACACACACACACACATCATGTGACTCGTGCTTCAGTGGTGAACAGAAAATTAAATTTGCTTTTAGCCAAGAACTACTTAAATGAAGTAGTCTGAGTCTTTCTCTGAATGATGTTTGTTCAAATAAAATCTGACCATGAACTGACTTGATCCAAAGTGTGTGACACATAAAACTACATTTACACAGTGTACAGGCCATTAGACACAGCAGTAATTAGGTTCAAAAGTGTGTTAAAATCAAACACGAGACAGTCTGAGAAAAAGAAAAGAAATGTAAATGTCATTTTACTATTTATTGTATTTGTTTTTAACTGTTAATCTGTGTTTTGTTTAAGATTTTACATGTACTTGACAACCAGTGCAGAGCTTGAAAAGAAACTTTCACAGACCCCCACAAATACACAGTTAAAAAAAAACATCAGTATCTTCTTGAAACAGCTGGTCACCAGTATTTTTGTCAAACAGGAGGAAACAGTGCATTCACTGGGGACTATTTTCAATCCTCAGAATCCACATTTGGTGTGTGTGTGTGTGTGTCTAACCATTGCTGTCCTTAATGTCCACGGTGGCCTGAGCCTCCAGCAGTGCAGACAGCAGCTCTGTGGTCCCTGTGAGAGCGGCGTGGTGCAGGGCCGAAAACCTGAGACAGGAAGGTCAAAGGTCAAAAAGTAAAACAAAGACAAGACATGGCTGATACCGGCAATTAGAAACAAGCCGCAGCAAACATGTTTTTTAAATCCCTGCTGTTGACTGATTTCACCACCAACCACCAGCTGCATCCAGTTGTCGTCAGAAGCACTAAAACAAACCACATCACTCCAGATCACACGCTCTGCTGTCTGCTGAAGGTTTCATTAAGAGATCCTCAAATGAGACCATAAATACAGTAAATACAGTAAATACAAAAAAAAAAAAAAAAACATATCAGAGACTGTGTGGAACACCAGGCTCTTGTTTAAGAAGACTCACATAAACTTCACAGACAAAATAACAAAGTTTGTTAATAAAAAGTTAATCAGGGCCACACAGAGACAGACCTCCCTCCTCTACTATGACTAAAGATAGCAGTGTGGCAAAAAACAAAAGTAAAATAAGAATCTTTCTTTTGCTAATCGCAAAGCAAAAGGTTAGAATAATCAGATAACAGCGAGTCAGCTGTTTTTTTTCTGTGTTTATGCACAACAGCAGTAATCCGACAGCAGAATGAGCATGTTACACGTGAAAAATGAGTTTGGTGTGTCTATTGTTATGAGATTAAGACACTGCAACAACATCATTGAAGAGCCCCTATACACAAAATATAATAAATTTGCAACAAAGGACAAATCCCACAGACTGTTTGAGATCAGTGGCTGATGTTTATGTATTACTGTGTGTCGAGAGTACTTCAGATGAAAAAATGATTCAGCAGCAGTAGTTTTCCATAAGGGGTGGAACGGATGCAGTGATGTGTTCCCAGGTGTTTTTGTAGTAGAGTATACCTGTATCTGCAGGTCGGCGTCTGACTCACATAGTAACACAATGATCAGACTCTCCCTCATGGTAATTCATATTAAAAGCGGCAAGTCGAGGCAGACCAGAGAACATCGCTAATTCAACCTCATGTTTCTTATACACACACACACACACACACACACACACACACACACACACACACACACACACCTGACAGTCTTAACATGTCCGAAGGTCTTAAAGAATCCACACACTGATGACAGATGAAAGTTGTCGGATTTAAAAGAGGAACTATACACTATACACTGCTGAAGGGGGACACATAAAACACGGCGTTGAAAAGGAATTTCATCATCCTCGGGGTAGCGTGTTAAGTTCTCACTAGAACAACCACCAAATGATGACGTCATTGTAGAGTGCATTGGCGTTTGACACTAATAAAAAATTTGTGGTCAAATGCCTACCAGATCATGTTTGGTGAA
Organism: Anabas testudineus; assembly: GCF_900324465.2. Classification (NCBI taxonomy): domain Eukaryota; kingdom Metazoa; phylum Chordata; class Actinopteri; order Anabantiformes; family Anabantidae; genus Anabas; species Anabas testudineus. The sequence continues at coordinate 4,731,763 of NC_046617.1, read as the reverse complement.
GGAGTCTGTAACTAAGGAGTCTGAGACTTTGTTTGTGGCTTCATTCTTTGTTATTAGTAAAAAAAAAACAAAAAACTGACAGACACAGCTGCAGACATTCAAGATTAATAATAAAACTGACACTTTTTAATGTTTAATTAAAGATTTCTACACTGGTGAGGTGAAATATTGATTCACAGAGAACTGACAGGCTGGAAATCGGGGTCTCTGTTGATTGTTTAATGTCAGAGTTTCCATGCTTCTCTGTTTTATATCATAGTAACATGACTAAACTGCCAATCAGACAAGACAAGACAACTGCAGGTGTTGCAGTGACTATGCTAAGAAAATTTAGCCAATTTTCAAGCTTCAATCATGCGATAATGCAAACTAAACTAACATACTATAGACAATTTTCTATATTTTCTGCCCCTACGTTGTAAAAAACCACATATGCACCAGTCTTTACATGTAACCACCCTCCCCCACACATGAAGCACAGACAGGAGGGGGAATAAAGCTACAGGCTACATGTGGTCGTCTGTAAATACACCAGGCAGGCAAATCAAGGCTCTTCACAGGAGAGAAGAACGAAAGAAACAAATAAAGACAGAGAAGGGACGAGGGCTGATTTTTAGTGCTGCTCTTCGTTCCTTTTGTCCTGTTGCGTAATGCGGGCAATGGCATTCATGTGGGCACAGTAACAGACAGCGCCGGGGGGCGCTCCAGCAGTAATGGATAGATTACTGAGAGAGGTTATAAAGAGCAGGAGAGAGTGAGGACAAGAAGGAATCCTTCAGTCATCACAAAGACTTTAACATCAGGAGTCGCTCTCTGAGTCAGGACGTTTTAAATCTTCAGAGGATGGCTGCTGTTGTGGGTCAGTTGTAGGAGTAAGATAATTAGTTTGAAAAGGAGAGCGGAGTCCCTGAAGGCGGCTAATGAAGACTCCCACATGCTGTAGAGACTCTTCATTATCAAGAGGTGATCACAGAGACAGAGCAGACAGTCAGACGGAGTTCAGGATGAAGGTGAAGTGAGGACGAACAGTTGAGGCTCTTAGCGCCTAACAAAAGCTGCTTCTGTTTCTTAACTGAACTAAAGGTGATTGTGGTCACCTTGGTTCCCAGAATTTGAGACCTTACCCACGACCCCTGCAGTACTGTCTGGGTGTCTGCATGGTTGCTAATGCAGGAGCTCTTCCCAACTGCTCACAGCTTGTGGACAAAGACAAAGTAAATATGTAAACCAACAGTAGGACAAACCCACAGACAGAACACAGCCAGTGTGTACAGGACGTTTCAAACATGCACAAATCTCTACTGGGGAAGAGCTTTGGTCTGTGGACCAGAGGCTCTACAAGAGGTGACGGTAACATTTGTTGTTGGAAACTACAAAAACACATAAGATTACCATAATGAGATACAAAACAATGATCTGACAATAAATGAGCAGCCAGGCAACAAAAAAAAGTCAAAACAAGTAAAAATAGGTGTAAAGAGGGACAGAGTGACGATGACTAGAAGTGATGACTAGACAAAAATCAACTACAGAGAGATGCAAAACAACAACTAAAAGACACGGAATGACTTGTGTTTCTTTCAGGGTGGTTTTCTCTTATGCAGGCAGGATAGAGCCACTGGCTCACAATCCTGAAAACCTTTGTACATGATTTAAATGCTGGGACATTCATAAGTCCCAGTGCTCCTAGTGTCAAAAACCTTATCAAGGACCCGGTTCTACAACCTTGTCTTTAATATCCCACCCGTCCCTGAATGCCTTGATTGAAGATGCAAGTGCAATTCATTTTATAATAAGGTACTATATGAATGCAAACTAGGAGAATGTCCAAAAAAAAAACTATCAGGAACTCAAAACCACTGCTCCGATCAGGTCCCAAGTAATAAGCCAGTTGCTGAGCTGTTGAAGACTGCTTCCATCTGGTAACATCTCCTGAACCAGCTGGAAAAACCTATAAACTGGAACTTATTCCATGTTGATTGGCTGACTAATGATGCAGCTGGTGTTGCTCTTATTATCAGATTAGCTGTTTTGAAATAGAGTTTTTTTTAACTCAGCACCTGGACATGAAATGTGTGCATGTGTTTGCACACTGGTTGTTTGGAAATAAAGAATTAGATGCTCACTTTCTGTTCGACCTCTGAATAAAGTGGTTCACATGATCTGTATTTGTCTGCTGTTGCCTTATTCCCAGATCACAGTCTAACTATCTAACAGATCTAATGTTATTATAGCCTGGAAGACAACGTCCTAAATTGTAGTTATAATCTACAACGCTAAGCTGCTGGTTCCTTTATGAGGCTGCAGGCCACTACGCAGGGTGGTTTCAGATCAGGATCATTACAACAGAACTCAACGCTGAAAGACACGGCAGAGACACAATCTCCCATCTGTCCTGGTCACCTGAAAAGTACACGAATCTTTACTCTGCTTCCCATCTGAGTGAGGCCCTGTATGTGACCTCACCTCTCATCACCACCACTCGTCATCAAGGAGAAGAAATGGGGGGGCTGCACAGACAGAGAGCGAGCTGTGACCCCCTCCTTCTAACCTCCTTCACCCTTCCGTGCTGCTGTCATCTGTGTAAGCAGGAATGCACTATGGTGGCATGAAATACAATGAGCCCCCCCCCCCCCCACACGCACAGGCACAGGCACTCACAAAACACACACTAGACTGGTGTTCAGACAGAGAGGGATGCCTGTTGATAGTGTCACATTCCTCCAGAGATTCAACCAATCTAACAGGGCTCTAAATCTTCATGTGACTGCCGCCTGGTTGCAGGAGTCATCGAGGCAGGGCTGAAACAGCGGGGCGACTGGGCGGGGCAATCGATTAGCTTGGAATGTGTAAATATGACAAATTTTCAGCAAGTAGAGTTGTTTTCTCCTTTTAAACAGAAAAGTTATTTTATAATCCACTGTACCATGTTCTGCTAACTATGAGAATATGACACTGCCACCACCCCTATGCCTCTTGATGCTGTCTGTCTCAATGAGACATCCTGAACAAACAGAGCTTAATTTACCCAGTAACAAGGATTCACTGCCATTCTGGAAAATAAACCTCTCAAACAGGAACCAGGCCCTCATAGCATGCCAACTATTGAAAAAATCATTTTAAAAGACAATTAAATACAAGTAGTGAACTAAGAAATAATTTAATCTTAAGTATTTTAACACACATTCAGCATTAAAGCCTTTAAAAACTATGCTGTAGTGTTGCAGGATCATATATCATATTGAAAGTGAAAAACACTGATCTTGTGATACTTTCTGTCTAGCAAACAGCCTGTCCATCAGTCTGTCTTTACTTTACATAAAGGCCTTTCAATGACCTGTCACAGACCGGATGCTAAAACCACACTCCCAGTCTCAGTTCAGTGCAGATGAGTTCAGTAAACGTGACTCTTCCCATGTGCAGGTGTCAGCACTCAACTGACTCGAGACATTTACATTTTCAGATCACGTGTTTGGCTCAGTTTCTACTCTTTTACAAGATAAAAGTGTGTTTTTTTTTTTAAATTTTTTTATTGTTTTTAGTGGCTCTTTACATTTACAGGGGATTTTGTGAATGAGGGCAGGTTCAGACATGAAGTTACAGTAAAAAAATCAGCGAAAGATCCCACAGATGTCACCACACACTGCACCAGATGTGGTTTAGACGAAGCCTTGTTCTGGGCTTGAAGAAAAAAAATATGTGTGTATTTTAAACCTTTGATAATAAGGCGCTCAGATTGTTAACTGTGATGTGTGAACTATTCAAATCTAGTACTGACTGATATTGTTAAAATACTACAGTTGTCTTTATTGTTAAAGGATTATGTGTACACATACCGCATTTAAATTTTAATAAGTTGACTACATATGTATCATAATGAAATGCATTTTACCCATGGTATAAATTCAGAAAAGCAGGCTGAAGCATATTTTAGCGCATCCTGGGTTTTACACACATAACTACATTGGCTGTGGTTTGAGTCTAAGCCTTCAGTACTACAGCTTGTTGACAGTGAAAGAGTTTCAGATATCGCTGTCCATCTCAGGAGCATCTGATGGGACAGACACACTCCTGCTTTAATCAGTGCAAATCTTTGCACTAACCATTTTATAATAATATTAATATTAATGATGAGCCATACTGCATGTATGACTGATGTGTCTGTTTCTGTCCCAGCAGCCAGCTGGTTTCTCTTCCCTCCTGCTAGGAGCTCGGGTGTCTCCTCCCGGACAAAAGGCCAGAGCTCCCACCACCACTACAATTCACAGGGACCCATTCCACCTCTGCTCTCCATAGAAACACAACCAAACCCCGAGCCAACGGGTTGCCGGAGACGTCAGCACAGTCTCAAATACTAATTTGCCTAACAGGGACGTAGAAAAGAACCCTCTTTTATTCCCGGCGTGTTTGTTTCTCACAGACGGACGAGTAGGCACACACACACACACACACACACACACACACACCAGCATGCAAGACAAATATTCTCAGTGATGAATGGCTAACCTGCACAAACAATAACACGCCCTCAGTAACACTGATTTGTGTGTAAGGTCATGACTGATTTTACCTCCACGCCTTCCTCACGTCTGTCTGTCCAAACACAGTCCTACCTGTACTCTCAGGACATTTTCTTTGTCTTCACACACAAACCAAACTGTTCCTCCAATCACAATACGAGTAACACAGAACAGACTGCAGGTCTGCAGATACACCTGGAGAGGAGGGGCTGCAGGTTCCCACACATCATCAGTGAGGGTGTAATTAATCTGCAGGGGAGGATTGGTGCTGAAAACTTGGCGAAATGTAAAACTATTTGAGCCAGGAGGAAAGTATGTCAGCTATTGTTCAGACAGAATTCTGGCGAGGCTAGCTGGATGCCTTTCTGTTTCATTAAACATAACCTCCGGCTCTGTTCTTCTTCTTCTTCTGCTGCTGAGAAGGTATTCTGAATGTTACTGTTTTATTTGCTCGCTTATTCAGAGTGTTCCTCTGTCTGTCAACAAGCTGCTCGACAAAAGGCACTGGATCCTCCAGTGGGTTTAATGAGCTGATGAATAAATCAACAAGAAAACACTCAGAGACCTCAGAAAGCTGTACAACTTTGATGCGTACATTTGTTATTCTAATGATAGCACAAAAAAGTTTCCTCTAATTCCAAACTGAAAGACCCAAAGTGCCAAACCAGTAGTAGAAGAGAAAAAGAAGACAATGTTGAAAAATGTTCTGTTTCCAAATGAAATCTCCCTAAATCTGCTACTTAACTTGTTTCAGCCTGTAGACTTTTTTTATTCAAAACAAATGCTGCCAGCCAGCCCAACACTATCTTGTAAGATACCTTAATAGACTTGGGATTTACTTTCCCCCTCCACAATGGCAAACTGTGCAGGTCCAGAGGCAGACAGAGCGGCTCAACGCTACAGTAGAGGAACACGTCCTCCTCTCCATAACAAGCTGCAATTACTTTACAGAAAACAACATAATAACAAAATAAACACTACGTAAACATGCAAATGACAGTGTCATAAGTACAAAACTAATATGTTGGCCAAAACAAAGCTTGATGTGACTCTGATGAAAAACCTCTATATATTTTCTCTTGCTGCACTGTGGCTGCTTGGTTTGTCTGCTAGTTGGTCAAAATTAAATTTTCAATCCCAACAGACATTACATTAGACAAAAAGCTTCTCTCCATGTTCAGCTGAGTCACAGAAACCTCTGGATGATCTTAGTGCAGCGACAGAACAGAAAAGAAGAATACCCCGTCAGGACAGAGTCCCCTGTTTGCTGACTGTGTATAAACATGATCTGACATCAACAAGCGGAGCTGCTGGCGTGCCAGGCATGCACCGAGGCATTGTGGGAAGTTGTGTGTTTGGGATGTTGTGTTTAGATGCTGTACCGTGATTACTGCAGCGGAGGTGGAGCTTTGTCTGAGCTCCATCACCCGGCGAACTGCCAGTGGCACTGATGAATAATAAAAAACCTCTTCCTGTCTAAGAGCTACTGTCCCTGTGGAGGCTATTAGTCCCAACACACACACACACACACACACACACACACACACACACACAAACACACACACACAGACAAAAGTACACGCTCAGTGGGAGAAAAAGCACCGATTAGAGTTGAGACATGCTAATGCTGTTCCCAAACAGATCACAGGGTTTGAGTCAGAGTTCTCCTTAAAATATAAAATATCTCATCACAGCAACCTCTCTGTTGGCATATAACCCACATAGAGCTGAAACCATTAGACTAGTCAAGTAGTCAATTAACACAAACCTCTTGGTAGTCACTCTGATAATTAATTCACCTTTTAACTATTTTCAACTTTTCTGTGTTTTATATCAATTGAAAAACAATTATCTTTATGTTTTGACTCTTGGTTGGACATAGAATGACTAAAGGCGTCTGCTGCTGTAGGACCTTATTCATCCTTATCTGGCGTTTTGTAGACCAAACAACAGGCTGATTAATAGAGGAAATAATCAGCAAATTTTCAGACAGTGAAAATAACTGCATCCTGGCTGTCAGCATTGCATTAAGTCATCCAGGCTCTTTGTAAACACTCCTATCTAATCAGTCATAGTCTATGCCTCTGCTCCCTGACCTATGACTTCTCCAGGCTCCTCTTCTGCCCTCTGAAAGACCAACAAAGGAGTCCAACACTTGATGGTGTCTCAGGACTGATGTAGTGGTCTACAGTCTTCTGTTTTACTGCCCTCTCAGACTCTTAGCTCGTCGTCTCCCTTTGAGCTTTTGTTACGACAACAATGTTGTCCTAAAGCTGAAAAGGCTCCAACAGATGTGTTAGCAGGAGGTCAATAAAACATGTAGCATGTCAACTCTAGCAGGAGATTTTTAATATGGACTTGTTGATTTAACAACATAACAAGACTAATTTTAGTTAGAGAGTAATAACTGAGGTCGCTCGAGTTTTGTGATAGATATCATTATCGTTTTATCCCCCAGCCCTACACAGAACATCACTTATTATTCTGGGTACATGTTTATTCTATTTGGCTTACTTTGTAGATCCAGAGATGATAAATAATGATGACAAATGTTACATTTTAACCTCATTGGTTCCAGCTGAACATTGTTGTTAAGCTTGGGGTTGATAAAAATAAATATTAATATATTCAATGTCTAAGCGATAGAGATATACTGATGAGGCAGTCTACACAAATAAGACACCTCAGACTCTGAAGGGAGATGCAAGATATTACACGGAGGATAATAAAAGCTTTTAACAAAGAGAAATATTAATGAGGAAAGACTAAATTGTCTATTTCTCCTTCCAGGCTCATGAGTTTCAAGGGGAAAATGTAACCAGTCAGCAATCTACCAGCTGAAGCGGTAATAGAGAGTAAAGAGAGTGAAGATGAGGCTCAGGATTCAAAAACAGAGGGTAAAACACAAAGTTTTAAATGATGTCGTGACACCAGACGTCACTACCACCTCAGTGAATCTGCTGACTCAGCCGAACAGTTCCACAATGAGGTGACCGAACAGCAGCCAGACCTAACGAGCCATCTCACACCTTAAACCCTCTGTTATGCAGTTCTGCAGCAGCAAAAGTTATTGCAGAGTGGAAACTGTTTCATAGATCCAGAGGGAGCAGAGCACTGACTGGAGACAGGGCAAGACCTCCTTCACTGTGAGAACTGTGTCCAAAAAATGTCTTTTTATAGTGTTGACTTCATCACTCACCCATCCGAGTCCTGGAAGTTCACATTCAGTCTCTTGGTGGAGCCCAGCAACTCTGAAAAACACAAAACAACACCGAATATCAGTGTTTTGTTTTCTTCATTTAGTCAGGTATTTTAAGCATCATGCAGTAAAAGTCTCATAGATAAAACTAGACATAAATCATGAGAATGGAAGAACATCATCTTTGAAAATATCTGGCAAAGCTACACAAAGCCTGTAGATAATAAAACTGACAGAGAGAAGTCAACTATAACTCAGGGTGCATTTCACTAACAAACTATCCAATTGCAGAGCTTCAACAAGCTGAGGGTAAGCTGAAGCTTACATTTTGTAGAAACATTTAACAGCAGCAGCATTCAGCAGCAAATGCTAATTGGAAGTATCAATTGTAGTATTTCTATATAGTACAATTCAGTCTTTTTGAAAGTAGAAAATTCTTTTAAGCATGTTTGAAGTTTAACTAATTGATTTGATTCACCTGGCTTCACAAATAAATACAATTTCTAATGATACTGCCTGTTGTTATGTGAAATGTCAGTTATGTGAAATGTCAGCGACTGGTGTAGAACACACAGGTCTACTACTAGTACTACTGTGGATTTGGTTTACTAGTGTATATGTCAGAGACAAAATAGTGAAAAATGGCCATCGTGAGATAAGAGAAATACTATGATACTTTATAAGACAAAGCATGAAGTGTTCTGTGTTGAAATGCAGGGAGTTACAAAGGTTTGGTGAAATTGAAGTACGCCTTCACTCACTCACTGTGTAAATGTGTAACATCTATGGGGGGTTGTATAACAACGTGAGAAAAATAAAGTGTGGCTGGTTTAATTGGCAGGGTGTATGGGACAATAAAGACACTGACACAGATAAAGTGACTCAGAGAGAGAAGGAGACAGTGTCCCAGCTGGGTAGGGGACAGACTGGAGACGGCAGGTCCCCTTAGGCTCCTGAACTCTCGCTCTCACGAGTGGTATCACTGGAGGAAATCCAGTCAGTGTCAGGGAGGAGATATCTGGTTGTTTCCTGCAGAGAGTTCATTCAACAGGCGGAGACACCTGATCACAAATTCTCCTGTGTGTCTATCTGCTGGACCTCCTGAGGAATCTTCATTAGCCTCTGACCTGGGCTTGACCTTCTCTGCTGGGTCACAGGATGGTTCAGTGCTAAGACGCTGAAGAATAAAACTCCACCACTCTTTGATCTTCTCCCAGACAAAGCTTCCCTGCTTCTCCTTCTCCCACTCTAGGCCTTTCAGTCGTCACTGCCGTGGCTACACCACAGACTCCCAGTTTGCACAGTTTCCGACCTCGTGGACGGAGACATCCTGCAGCTATTCCATTTCCCTTTTCACTCAGTGGAATTCTGCGGCCTTCAAACTGGTCAGACTCTCTGACAGGCTGTGCTCTGTTTGGTACAGTGGTGGCCTGGCCTGTGACTAATCAGCATACTATTATAATGCCACGGTCACTGACTCTGCACTGTAAGTCAGAATACTGCATTCACTCCCGCAGCCTCTCAGAGTGAAGGTCGCGCTGCTGATTCTGAATCATCACACAATCACGGGTCTGTGCAGAGACAGAGTCACTGCTTCATGTAAACCAGGTTAACAATTACTAACAGTTACTGTCAGATTTCTGCAGTGGCCTCGTTTCTACTAAAACCTGGCTCCTGTAATCAGTGAGCAGGGAAACACAAACTGTTTTCCAACAAGGTTTTTATATGGAAGCTTGTGCATGGCGAAGAGACAAGTATTACACTGGCAACTGTGCAGTGAGACAGGAAACATCATTAGACACAGCTGTAGAGCTAAAATTGAAACTAACAAATAGCTTGTTGATCTCTCTCTTTAATTTGATGTATCAGCATGATCTACCTTTTAGAACACAAGTAAAATGTTGCCTTGGCTTTAGCAAACTGATCCCTGTTTTTATTTCATAATTACTTTTAGCTTTTATCATATCATTCCCATTAAGTATGCTGAATGGGTTATTAGCAGTTCCCATTTGCACTAAACCAATGGATGCACAAGCTACTGTACTGGACTGGATTATACTGAGGTTACTGAAGAAAACTTAAAAACAGGATGCAAGTTGTGCACTTATAAAAAGTGTATTTGCTTTAAATCATTTGCAGCTGATTTATGGATGTTTGTTCGTGATGGACATCAGAGAAAAGGACTTTTTCAAGACATTTACATCAGGAAGTTTAAGATAGCTTATTATTCTCCACTTAATAAAACTCATTTTTTGCAGTTTGATTTTATTTTAGATTCTTTACAATGTAATTTAAAGGATCCTTGTCAAAGATATCTGCCTATAAATCATGCTAATACTTCACTGCAGTGTAGTGTGTGTATATTTAATAGTTTAATTTTTGATGTGTAATCAGTCAAGTCGCTCAGAAACAAAGAAAGGACACTACAACATAGTCTTAAAGTAAATATGTCGTGCTTTTAAAATAGGTTCAGGTGTAGAGGTGTAGATTTTACAGTAATAACAAACACCCAGATTCTAGCTTATCCCAGTAACCAGTTTTTTAATGCATGTAAAAGTGAATCTGACCCTGTTGCAGTTAGGTCATATGAGGTTAAAGGTCAGTCAGCAGGGGCTTTGCAGGGGAGGATGGGAAAGCTGGACCCACCCACAGGCTGGAGACCATCAGAAAGCAGCACAATACTGAGTGAGTCTTTAAATTTGGCTGCATGAGGCGGTATGTCAACTTTAACATCCATGCCCCCGCCCCTCCAAAATTAACCACCGCCACCATCCTCACCCCCTAACAATAGCTCGTTTGAAGTTTTTAACATCTAGGGGAAATGCAGCAGGCTTTCCTTCTGGGGATTGGAGCGCTGCTTTGGTAATTATCTGGATTTTATAATTAGGTAGAATACATCAGCAAATGAAGCCAAAGGAAAAACCACACACACACACTGATCATACAGGGAAAATGAGAGCGAAAACTCTCTGCTCATTAAAAGTCTTCTTTTCAACATGCTTTATGACAAACACCAACAACAAACAACACCAAAAACCCTACTGGAGGAAAGCCAAAGACTGGTTTCGCTACTAGAGTTTACCAATTCCCTTCAAATGTGCATAAGAGTTAAGAAAAAGAGGTCAGGTAGGTAGGTTTCAACATGAAGCAAAATATAATGTTGAAAAGTTACCTGCATTTGGCGTCAAAAATCATCTTGGACTTTTTATTAATGAGCAGATTGGATCGCTTTAGGAGTCGTAGTAAAATGCTTTGTAAGTTACTGCTAGTTTGGAGTGGAAAAGTTTAAAATTAAGAAATATAATTGTAATACATAAAACAGTGTTCCTCTTGTATGAGGCATAAAAGTTGGAAACAGACTTAAGGACCAGCATACTGGCCATACTTGTTTGTCAAGTGGCATATCGGGTCTTTGCCATTACGTGCAGTAAGGCGTCCTTCGTCTACATGGTTACAACTTTAATCAAGATGATTAAAGTTGTGGAACAGCCAATGTCTGATCAGATTCAGGCACAAAAACAACTTAATTGGCTTTAGGGATCATGGTTAGGTTAGAATAAGCACATCATTAAGGTAAAAACCCCTGTGAACCAAGAAATAAATCAACAGTGGTGTCCTGTTTCAAAGTCCTGCATTTTTTTCATCCACCAATCCACTCCTTTGTTTCCATCATAAGTATTGCAGGTCGCATGACAACACAGGACTATGCATTAGACTATCCACAGTCAACCTACAGGACAGATGATACCACATTCACACCCACATCACTCAGTGACTCAATAGATCAGAGTTCACTTTTTTCATTTCTGACATTTTTAATTTCACTCTCAATTTCAAGAAGAGACTGCCTGAAAATGTATACTGCCATCTCAATTTCCAAACACTAGTACATCTTCCTCAATCTCTGTGATAGCCACCTTCCACGCCACTTTCCAGTGTGGTTGCTCAGACTGCATATAAACGGATGCCTGAACGCTCACAACTTAGGCACCATAAATCGACCCTCAGTTTCTGATTGTTTGCAGATTGGAAGTAAAGCATCCCTAAAAAAAGGTCTCCCTTTCACTACGCATTGTTTGACTGACTGCTCGAACACAGTGACTTCCAACAGCAAACACCCACCAGATGATGTTAAATCTTGTAGCCAGCCATTTTCTTCTAGGTTATCATCATGTGCTGCACATTTGTTCAAGGCTATTTTTACTGTCGTTTATGGAGTAAGGCGAAGAGGCCCGAGCAGAGCTAGAGTCTGTTGCTCGAACATTTGCAGGGACTGAGCCTCTTGGTATAATTTCGGCTCAAAGTTTAACGTCCCATGGATCGGCTGCCACAAGAATGCAGCGCAAGGAGGAGGTTTTTGCAGCAGTCTGCAAACTTGAGAGGTCTCGTTGGAATCAGGCCCATGGACCAGTCTCGGGCTGAAAGGGAATCTGTTGTAAAAATCCACCGACTAAAATTAGATGACCACTGTGAGTATCAAATCTATGATTATACGTCTACAGGCAACGCCTCATTCACCATTTTGTTTCTCAGGGCTCAAACTGCTGTATTTGGGACAAAGCAATAAACGAACGATAACATGGCAGCCCGTCATTTTCCTCTCTCTTCTCATTGTGGTGAAGTGCAAAAGCTGAGCACCAGTTCTGCACTAAGTCTACGTTTTCTTTCATGAAGGCTGGCCTCCCTCCAAACAAGCCACAACAGACTCCAGTCAGAAACTGTTCCCTGAAAAACAGCAGAAGACCCAGTCCTACCATGTAAGATTTATACTGTAGATTACATCTAGTAGTCTAAATATAAACAGTTCTAGTTTAAAAGCAGCTGTAAAAAAAACAATTCATGTTTTCAGCTGCTTAATAAAACAGGACTGAAAGCTTCCAGCTGGTTTCTGACCTCACAGAGAACTGTTTACCGGGTTACCATATGATCATACACACGACGTACGGAAAGAAGCAACATGTCATGACAGTGGAGCACTCCCTCCGTAATTCACAGTCTAACATGTGATGCATGTTGTACCTCCATCAATGTGCTGCTCCAGCCCCACTTTTCTGGTGTCAGACTTCACAACGGACACTGAACGTGGCTGCAGAAATCTGAGGTGACCAGCTTCTTTTCCTTCCTCAACCCTTCCCTTGTCTCTGCTGCTCTTGCGGACGCCTGACTGCATCATGTACCATACAAAATGTGTGTGACACGTTGATACATAGGAACCTTTAACATGTCCCACATCACAGGTTTAACTAAACTCAATTTTGACTTTTACTTATTTAGAACTTTAGTTATTTGCTAATGATGAAAGCTAATGTTAATTTGTTGATTAAGAGTCAATAACTGATGCTATAGTAGAGCAGGTCGTCCACTAATTGCAGGGTCCCCTGCTCTTGTTCAAGCAACACCTTTGCCATAGTGCCTGAAAACATAGCAGCTTCACCTTCAATGTTGGAGACAAATGAAGTAGTTCAACTTAATTTGAAAATACGAGTATCTGATAATGGTTTCACATTTAATAAAAAATATATGAATCCCCCTAGACGTCAAGGGATACTGAATATAATTTGAAAATGGGCAAGTTTCACTATTATATGATTTAAAAGTCAAAACTGTGACTTTGTTTCAGCTCAACACCAAATAATACGGCTAATTTGTAGAATTATTAAAGAGTCACATTTTAAAAACTTAAACCACAGTCTTAGTTTATGATTTGTCATTTCTTTAAATGCCCCTTTAGTCAAACCTCGACTGTGTGATAGTGCGTTTGTTTGATGCAGCAGGCTTGTTTGAAGATTTGAAGGTCTCAGAGGGAAACATGGGCACCAATCACCAGCTCTCCTCCCTTCTCTGGCATTCACAGAGCCTGGCACAGGAACACAGGAAGCTCTGAAGTGTTTGTCCAAAGCAGGAGTGGGACATGTCTGTCTCTTATCTGCTAGCTGAACGTGGACGGCGGCAGCAGTGCAGTACACAAATGAAGATTAGTTCTACTTGTGTCTTATCTGCCGTGTTTTGGAGGGACAAGGACGTGGTGAAGGTTTGTCCCTTTAGCTTGTCCTCAAGCTCAGTCTTGTTGGACAGAGATGAACAATAGAGAGACAAGAGCAGCTCCAACCCTCCACAATCTAGTGGCAAACTGGAGAACAATCACACAGATGCAAATACAGACTGGTTTTATCAGTTTACTTAATGTCCCTCTGTAGTAGATAAATACAAACTGCAGGTGTTGAATTTTAAACAACTAGTCAGAGAAAACTGCCGTATGTCGTTATGGTTCAATAAGAATAAATGCTATTGAATGGCTTTCAAACATTTTAGTAACAGTACTTTTAAACTCAAAGTCCAAATTGTACTGACAGAAAGTTAAATCCTCTACAAACATTTGGACAGACTGCGAGGGGAAAGCCCATCCGCGAACAGGTGGAAGAACTCTTTGTTAATAAATCGCTTCTTCCTGGGATGTTGGTCGTTAATCCTTGATCACTTCCTGATCAGTAAGCAGCTTTGTGCAGGGCATCACAAGAAAGGCCTACTGTATACAATTTGGTATTAGCCTTTAAGTGTAGTGTATTGCAATGAAGTGTGATTCATTCCTAGTCTTAAAATACAGTTAAGGCTCTTTTCTGGCACCAAGTCAATAACTTTCAGACATCAGATTATCACCAGTTTGACTTTTTTGTTTAAAATACACAGCCTGCCACAAGTGATGAATCACCTAGCTGCAGATTGGCGCTGTTCTCTGACAGCCAGAGCAGTGAAACCTGTCAAACCCTCTGATTTATCAGCTCTGAGCAGGATCCTCACTGTGAGCAGAGAAGCTCATTTTTCCCATCTTAAGAGGAAAACCAGAGCTGTTTCTCCCAAGGAAACCTGGAGAGCCTGTTTGGTTTGGACTCACTGTGCTTTATTGAACACCATTACAAGGAGCATAAATTCTTAATTCTCCAGTGTCTGCTGCCGAGTGTCAGGTTCAAGTTGCTGGATGAATTCTAACAAATTGTACAATTCCTAAATGTCTTACTTACTTTTCTTAGTTCAAATCTGATGTCAAATGCAGGCATCGTCTTGATATAATTATGTTTTTTTTCCTGCTTTCTGGCATTTTAAACTAAACACTTAATCAAACCCTTAACTAGGGCTTTCTAACATTTTTGTACCCTCCTTGTATTATATATAGCCTCCTGTTCGTTGTTGGCTCCCGCAGTAAGTGTACTTGTGTTTTCTGTATTTCTATGCTGCAGCATTTCACGTCTTGCCAAAACCTCTGGAGTGGCAGGACGTAGCGGGGCAGGAATTTGACTTCACTTCATTTCAGCCTTAAACTCTGTCAACCATTAAAAAAACATGTTAGATACCCAGTTTTAATGGCAAATGTTTTGTTTACATTCTAACTGAGCCGGGGAGCATAGGATCTCATAGAGATCAGAAACGGCAAAGGTTCAGGCAAAGGTAGGATGGTGATGCGGGAATGAAGCTGGTCTTATCAGCTCTTTCTTGTGTGTGTGACGTCAGCGTTATCAGCCCTGTTCTCGTCCACTGAGGTTTTAACCAGCTAGCAGCAACTCAAAATCATCAATAATGGAATCACCATAATCAATAGGATTCATCCTCTGGTCACCATGAATTGTCTGACAAGTGTTCCAATACATAAAGTTCTATGCATGTTGTTAAGATTTTTCTGAATTCTGATTAATATACAGTTCTAAATACAAGGCACAGAAAAGAAAGTAGAAGAGAGACGGCTGTGTCAGGGCCACTAACCCTGGTCATTGAGCATCAAGTGCTCCTGTCTAGTGCATGAAGCAGAATGGTTGAGAGTGATACGGAGCAGGAGGTCTATGTTTTTGATAAATTACAGATTTCAACAGAGATCATTTGAGAGTGCATAGAAAAGCGGAGGTGCAGCTCAAACAGCGACTGGAGGTTAGTATCAGTCAGTCAGTAGCTCCTCTTGTCCTTCAGTCTATCACTCGGTGAGTTTGTTGTTTCCCTCGGGGAGGGGTCCGAGCTGACACAATGCTTCAGCCTCCCACTTTCTGAACAATAACGTTGGGAAAGGAAGTGTAGAAGGGGCCCAGCTCAGAGTCCTGGCTTTGTTCCTGAGAGCTGGTCCACGCCTTGCGAGCCTCTGTCAACACAAAACACGTCCCCCCTCCTAGCTTTCTCTTCCTCTGACACCAAGTCACGGCCAGGTTACAGCTCAAAGCCTCCAAAACACACACATTAGCACACACGTAACTTTAAAATGTCCCTCTCTTACTTCCTCACATTCCTCCTCAACAGTGTCAACCCCCAAAAAAACAACTTAATAGACAGTAAATCATAATATCACTGTGGCTGGGAGTGCTATTTTCACTGATCTGTGGATTAGTTGCTTGCCATGCCATTGACAGCTTCAAGTTTAATGTCTCGTTTTCTTTAACCAACAGTGCAAAAGCCAAAGATGACAAGAAAAGTAACAAAACCTTTTGAGAATCTTACACCATATATACGAATATTTTTCCCATATATTTTCAGTTTTTTTCCTCACAGCTGTATTGTCTAGTTAGCATTCACGTAGATTTTCAGGTGAAGAAAAAATGAAGAACCTCTAGGTTAAGAACATGTTTCAACACAACTTGCAGCTGGATGGCGTAGTGGTAATATCGTGTGTGCTTTGGCAAAGCAAACAACAATCAACAGGGACGGGTCTATATCACTCCTCGTCTGCAGGTTCAGGACTCACTTTCATTTAGGTCACAGAGCCGTTAGTTAGTTAGAAGTGTGTTTTGGTTGCTATTTGCCAGGAGGCCAGAGTCAACAGAGCCTAATGAAGATGCCGAGATAATTTTATGTCTGTTGGTCCAGATGGAAGCTGGCTGACGCCAGCCGCATTCACACTCCACTGTGGAAATGGCGATCAGGACTATTCAGGCTTTCCAAACTGAGAGACAGCAGAGCACAGCACTGACACCAATGTCCTGTTGAATATGTCTGTCAGTGGGGCGAGGCACAACCTAATAGCAGCTAATGGACTCTTGACAGTGTAGCGACAGCCATCTAGGTCCTGCTGGCGTGTGGGTTTAGTGAAGCCTGGACCCATATTGTGAAGTAAAAAGTCACATTATGACGCCAGCTTGTTAATGAAAGACGTGTTGTCCTAAAGCTAAGCACGTCTAGACTCTGGGTGGAAAACAAAATGAGTTCTGAAGGAAATTCGATCTGAAAGCTACTGATGAGTGAATCAGACATGTCAGAGCAGAAGTCATGTCTTCCAACGAGGCATGCAATAACAGATTAAAAAGTTTAATCCTATAATACTCACCCTGCAGGTTTTCAACACAGGACGTTAATGTTGAACCAGAAAGAAAATGGAAAATAAAAGAAAGATCCCATGTGCAGTATAATGTACATATGGAAAGCAAGTACAGTAAGTATTCAGTAGCAACTGATTTGATTTTCTACATTACAGTTCAGTCACACTGCTCTTGTAGAAAGACTTTTCAAACTAATTGATCAAAAATGATTTTTAATAAATCACAGGTATCATGTCAGCACTAGTATCCAGACATTCAGTCATCATTTTATATCGCAGACCCAATCATCTTCCTGTAATTTGTTGTAATGCTTCCAGGAAACTGTTGTGTAATTTGGTAATAATTACAGTGAAATTAGAGCTTTGTGAAAACTCACGACAACAAGCAACAAAGGAGTGAACAGTACAGCAAGTCATTACTAATCCTTAAAAGGCTAAAACAAGAAATACAAATGTTGTCCTTCCGTTCATTCCCCTCCCTAATGCTTCTCATGGTTTTGACACAGTAATTGTGACAGATGTGTGGTCTCCAAAACCTGAGAGATGAAGTTCAGAAAGAAAAGAAAGGATGGCTGCTCCAACATGTCTGATTCATTCAGATTCTCAAAGGACTTGGTTTGTTATGATATATGACAGAGAAAAGCAGGAAATCCTCTCTTTAAAGACGTTGTAATAGTGTTCTTTCACTATTTCTGCTACTTAATAGATTACTATTTGATGATTATGGGCGGTTGTGGATCAGGAGGTAGAGCAGTTGCCTACCAATCATGGGATTGGTGGTTTGATTCCGGCTCCTCCTCTCACATGTCAAAGCGTCCTTGGGCTGAACTCCAAGTTGCCCCCGGTGAGTTAGGTCAACTATCGCTGTGTGAGTGTGTGTGTGCGAGTGGGTGAATGAGACGCAGTGTAAAAGCACTTTGAATACCAGTACAGTAGAAAAGTGCTATAAATAGTGCAGACCATTTACTCTTTACCATTTTTCAAACAGTTACTCTGTCTGATTGACTGTTTAGCTCTAAAACATACACAAATGTTTACTAGAACTGCAAGCTTGCACTTCTAATTAACATAATTAAAAAAAACAGGTCAATGCTCTCTTACCAACAGTATACGTTTGAAAAACTGCTTTAATTCAGTAGGTTTTATTTCTCAAACCATAGACTGTGTTTAATAAAAAGCGTCCATCTATTCTGTGCAGCTTTTTAAGTATTGTCTTTCAAGTGTCTCAGGGTGGAGGTGAGGTGTTCCTGTTTCTGTCTGAACTTAAAACAAGAAACGGTTTAGCACACCACGCACATTGTTCAGGGGGATGTGAGCTCAGCTCCACACCCATTCCTCTGCTCATTGCGGACTTTTCCTCATGGACACACCTCCATGTTTCTGGACCGTTATACCACTGGTCCCCTCACCCCTTTCACTACCAGAGCCTCCAGCATGTGACCAGGCAGGCCTGTTTTGGCGGTCAGTGTGGGTGCGTCGGATCAAGCCTCCTTTTACAGTAACAGAGATAAGGTCACAAGTAGTACAAGTACAGCAGACAGAGATCGCAATGAGTTCAGTTAATTGACCAAAACTATGATTAAAAGAAATTTGTACCTGTGGTTTTAGCTACCGGGGTCTAACTAAACCCAGACAGTGAACAGAACCAGATGCAGCACTGCTCCTTCCTTTATTCAGCTCTGTTTTGTCCACTTCAGCCCGCTAAAGCGCTGCTCTGCTTTGCTATACAACAGCTGGCCTTTACGGTGCCTTTACAACCATTAAAACTAGATCAAGACAGACTGAGAAAAAGACTTTTATGCTCGTCCTGTAGGGAAGATTTCCCTGAAGACACCATTAAGACCAAATGAGTCCTCACCGTTGTGGCCATATTCTTTGAATAAGTAAACACGAAACACCGTATACTTAAATCCCACATTGGTGTATTTAATCTATCAGTCACACACTTTCACGTGCTGAAGCAGTCAGAATCATTTTCTCAGACTGTTTTCTTGAGCTCATAAGCTGTGACAGCTGTAATTCTTGGCTGCTAGACAGATTTTCTGGCTGGTTCATGTCTTCAGCAAAGACATTAAGAGATGCTATGAACATATTTTCAGTCATCGTGAATTTATTTCCTCTGTGGCAGCAAAATGTGTTACACCAGCCTCAAGAAACTCCTACTGGACTGTCGAAACACTTTCAGTGCCAAGTAACTCTGAACACCGCATTGGATTTGAAAATGCCACTAGCCAAGGGAAGACATAACTCATTAAAACTAAAACTACATCAAATCAGGCACTAAAGTGAACACTGAAAGTTTCCTTCGCCCTTTTTTGCACTGCAGCCCCACATTTCGACAACTTCCTCCACAAACCAGGGCCACTTTTTCAGCCTCTGAGTGAGATTCTGTTTGAAGTCGTCTCACTGGGAAAGAGCAGCAAGAGTCTACAACTGGCAGTGTTGCAACACCCATGAGGTCATGCTCGCCTTTCTCTCTTTGTCGTTGGCTGAAAACTTCGGGAAGCGCTCTGCACACTGTATTTCACCCGAGTCAAATTCCAGGGAAAAGGGGGATCGAACGTATTGCTATGGGGTCCACATGCCGACACCATGACATCACCACGTCTATTCTTCCCTCTGCATTCAAATTCACTCCGCTGCACTGACAATGGCTGGCACAGATACAATTCTGGGGATTTTCTGAGGGGAAAAAATAACTGCAACTTTTAGGTTCAAGTACACAGCTGTGAGTCAGACCTCACGCTGAGCTGATAGCCTCTTCTGAGCCTTAGACTGAACTGATCTTAAAACATTAGTCCGTTTTAAGGTGTTGTAATAAGAAAGCCTGGACAGCCACATACTGCATATATGCACAAGCCAACATTTCCCAGTGAAAATACAGCCATTTTTAGTAATGTACCACAGTTCTGACCCAAATTAGGGTTCTCTAAATTCCACTCATTCTCAGTGGTGGGAAATGTTCATCATACACAGCCAAAGTCAAATCAAAACTCATAAGTCAGATACAAGACGGTCTGCTTAACAGTAGCCGAACTTCTGAACCTCCTAACATTAAGAGGAACACATTTACTTTAGTGATATTACCTCAGAGAATTCAGGGTAATATATGAGGTACTGGTCAATCTTCAACGTGGGCTTTGTCAGCAGCTGGAGGAAAACTCAACTGTTGACAAACTGAGGATGATATTAGGAAATATATTGTTGGTTCATTCAGATCTCAATTTAAAATGAAAAATCTAAAGACTGAAAAAACACTAAATTTTTCTTTTCAAGATAAAAAAAAATATAATAATAATAATGGTTAGTTTTTCCAATTTCCCATTATGTGCTCAAATTAAGCACTCATATTCCATTTTCATTTTTCCAAACTGAGTTTGAGTTTAAAGATGTATCTCCCAGTTTATCTGCGACTATAGCTGCTTATTTCAGTATCAAACAGTAAAGTTTGTACTGCAGAGCACAGAGCAGGATAAGTCACAGACTCATTAGAAAGTTCTTATTTTCTATGTAGTCCCCATCAGTAGAGCAGTTTCAAGCAGAATATCAGGCATATGAAACAGATTTAGACGTAGAGAAGCTTTACAAACACAAAGATACAATACTGCGTTGTGGAACTTTGGGTTTTTTGAAACTTTGCTAAGATGTTCAAAACAAGTGGATTCTTTATGTAACTTGCCGGTTCATTAGACACCACAATTTATCATTGATCGTAATGGCTTCAAGTCCCAAACTTGACTTTAATCACAGGGCATTAAAGTTCAAAATTTTTAACATTATTTTTATTTTACTTAACTTATGTCCTTCATTTTATCTCATAGAATGTGGGAATGTGAGTAAAATGTAATCATAAACCTAAAACAACGCAAATGTATTGTAACTTTATATGTTACAACTTTATAGTGTCAGATTTTCTGTGTCTAAGTCCAGTATTGTTATTGTTCTATCCCTGTAAACCAAACCCACAATCCGTCCAGCAGCAATAATGCAGAATAAATCTCCGATGTTTCATTAAAGGTCTTTCTACTCTTTAAACAGATAGAAAAGGTGTATTCAGTGTTATTTAGAGCAAACATCACATCTTGTAACGTCACAGAGTCCTAGATAAAAAAACAACAACAACAAAAAAGCAAAGACTTTGGTTTGAAAGTAACAAAAGAGAAAACCAACCAGCAAGAGGGGCCTGGTGCAGAATATCTATTACATAACGCACCAAATAAAGAAAAACTCCAGCAGCCATTACTCTTCCACACACACTGCATCACACCACACAATATACACAGGCTATAGCCTCAAACTAGATTCATTATCTTCTAGTTTTCATTTCAAAGCCGCTATAAAAAGTGAATAGAGGACCTGTTTCGTCTACAACTGCTCTGAGCATGCTCACAGTCAGCTAATTTTAGAAGAAACCCATTTAATCATATTGGAGAAGGTGCTTCTGTAAAAAATAAGAAGACATGCTATCGAATGAGGCTTACTGTATAGTTCAGCAGCAGTTCAGCAGACGTCCCAGAGGCTGAAAATCTACGTGACTTAATTAGTTTCAAAATAACAGCCCAAATTTCTCACTTAGTCACTAAGTGGGAAATAAATCCCTGTTTGCGCAGTAACAAGCATTTCTCATTCATATTTCTGTCTGTTCAACGTCACAATAATTGACGTCTCTAAGTGATTATTAAAAGTAATTTAAACTAATCTGTTAACTGACTAATTATTTCAGGCGTAGCTACATCACACTGCTAGTTATAACAATAACTCCTCTTATACCTATAATTTATCCCAAACTTTTCGTGTTCGGTATACTAGTCTAGTTAATTATTTGATTTGAAAACATATTTTGGCATAAACTGTATAGCCTAAATAACTCACTCACTTACATGATTTGTCGATAAACAAAAGGTCTGAATTTGGAATTTTAAAGCTGTGAATAACTGTCATCATCATTTCTTTGTTGTGGTTGAGACCTAGATAAAGCCACAACATCAGATTCTCATTCTCTACTAAAACCCAAAGATTAATCTATTACTCTCTGTCCTGCTCTGCAGTACCACTTTTAGTCCATCTTTAACCTTCACTGAGGCAGGACTAGTGTTAGTTGCCATTTAACTTTCAGTAAAATCCCTGAGTGCTTCTGAAATGCTTGATAAAGACTCAACCCGTGCCGTATCCTCCTCTTTCTCATTAATGTCAGATTCAGGACTAAAACTCGGGACAGCCAGAGGTCCCGAGGGGCCCCTCGTTCTTAAACATACAGAGGAGCCTTGTTTTCCCTTTCAGAGATATGACTGGTTAACTTTAAAAGCCTTAGATGATCTGTCTGTTTAGTGGACCAATTAAACATTTAACACGCCAACGGTAGAGTTGACAGGCAAACACTATCAGCTCAAACACAGAGGAAGAATTTCACACACTGTCTGCTCCTTTCCCTCAAACCTGTCCTGTCTGGAAGAGAGTAGACATTTTCCTCCTCATTATCCTCTTGGGTTGAAGTTGGAAAGTAGAGCAACCAGAGTTTCACTAAGTAAGAAGAGACTGATTAGCTCAACAATCAGTCTTCTGTGTTTGCTTGACCCTTCCTAAGACTGGAGAACACATTATGTAAAGGAAACATCCTGTTTTCTGGGTTTTCTTCAGTGTGAGAACGGAGCAGCGAGGGTGTGAATCTTTGAATTTGTTCCAGTTATATTTGAGGCATGTCAAGTAACTCAGTTATTCCCCACAACTCAGCAGAAAAAGCAAGACATTTGACTGCGAGCAGCGAGCAATTTGCACAAAAAGCTCTGCGGCAAACGATTTTCTGGAGAAAGAAACTAATTTGCAAATCTGGCTTATATCTGAAACTGTTTCAGACTCCCTTAATGAGAAGGTTCACTAGAACTCCATCCAGTTTAGTGGCAGTAGTAGTGAACCAACCTATACTGACTGTAGGTAGAATAACACCTTGAACCACACTTTCAGTCAAAAGGTTGATTTTTAAAGCGTGATCTGGACAATTTTGTGTCTTTATTAAAGACAAAGAGTAGAGATCACAGAAAACAAGAGAGAGAGATTCAACAAAGAGTGGTTAACATCTTAACCCAGTAGCCACAGTAATTGTAGCAGTTACTAAAGTCTGCATGCCCTCAAATCTGTACTTAGTAACCAGCATGTATTAAGCACATTCAGTGATGTTGTAATTGACAAATTACTCCTCAGATTTATCACTTCACTCCTATAATGTTGTAAAAATCAGTTTTCAACATATCGCCATTTTTAATCCACATGTTCACCTGTGCTGTGCCCTGAAAGTGCAAAAGTCTGTCACAAACATTATAAACAGCATCTTTTAAAAAGCTCATTGTTCCCAATGCTCCTCATCCTTGACATGTCCCCACCTTATAGCATTTCTTCCTGATCAAAGTTTCCTGCGGCCCATAACAGGTTAGGGCCATTTTAGCACAGACAGGAATGACTTCCTACACAGGGAAAGCTGAGTAAAATAGAACCTGAGAAATGTTTGGGTCAGTTAGGACTGATGTGAGATTCTCAAGATATCTGAGACGAATTCATAAAAGCACAAAAAGTCTGAGCATGAAAGGACCTGAAAGGAGAAACGGAGAAGAGCTGCAGCGTAAGACAGGGGTCCTGCCAGCGCTCAAGAGAGGGAAGACTTTGTAGGATGTGATTGGCCGGGCCGAGTTTAAACCCAAACTCATGAATAAAACATAGGACAGATACGTGTGAAAAGGCAGTAGACACTCAGAGTGGGAGTTAGTCCGCCCCTCTCACAGCAGAGACTCGCTGTTTTGTTTCGCTTCTCAACAGCCCAGCTTTTTCATCGAAAGGCGACAGGTTTACGACGCTCCATCAATGGGACACTGATGAGCTTCAACATAGAACATCACTCCACTGCGTCTATAATAATACCTCCTGTGGCATGCTTCTGTTAAAAAAAGACAGATGGGGATGTTATAGGCCAAGGAGGCTTTCATTTACCTTTGTTTAAGGTTTAAATGTCTAAAAACCACCAGTCTACAGCCTTTTAAAACATTTTAAACTAGGATTTCTTTTTTATTCAGCTCCACCAACTGTTTATCTTAACAAAGAAGCTCCTTATATTCACTTAACAGCATGGAAGGAAAGCTAAAAATAATGTATAATAAATATTTTTTTTACTTTTCATGACTATAGATTTGACTTTTTTACTGTTTAAAGATTCATTTGAAGAAAAACAAATGTACAACCCATAAAATAATACCTTACTAGTTTTAAATCACTCCGTTATGGTACAAAGTTCCACAAACATGTAACTCATCTCTTGTCTTACTGTCTCCACAAAAGCTTTAGAAGTAAATTAAGGTCAGCTGAAAGGTAATTCAATGGAGCAGTATAGTCACAGTGTGCTGACTGTAAATAGCACAGTGATGAGAATGAGATTCCACAGCACCTGATAAACAAAGCTGGACCCTGCACCCCCCTTCCCACGCTAGAGCTATAATTCCTCTTAATCCTGGCTGGGCACCATCTGGGAGCTCCTTGTGATTTGGGTGATAGCGGTTGGGCATGGGGCAGATAGCGAAGCACCAGATGTCAGGAGGACGGAGTCTGGGTCACAAGCACTCCTCAAAAAATCATAGGAAGCATGCTGAAAGATGTAGATGAGTCTGTAAACTGTTCATCTTGGAGAACGTATCTTGTTAATGAGCAAAAAAGCTTCAGAGATGTATGTGGATGCAGGAGAAAACATGTCCCCTGTCCATTTAATAGGTTGTTGTCTTCAGTAACAATGGATTAAAAAGCTCTCGTGTAACATATTATGGTGATGGATTGGG
Organism: Anabas testudineus; assembly: GCF_900324465.2. Taxonomy (NCBI): domain Eukaryota; kingdom Metazoa; phylum Chordata; class Actinopteri; order Anabantiformes; family Anabantidae; genus Anabas; species Anabas testudineus. The sequence goes on along the minus strand of NC_046617.1, from coordinate 4,706,941 downwards.
TGTGTTGAGGTGGTGAACAATAGGTGGGAGTCACGTGACAGTCTGCAGGAAGTCCCTCAGGGAGCAGAAACAGGCCTGTCAGCTGGCTCAGGGGACCATATACCAACATTTAGCAGTCATCGTCAGAGAGACTCAGGTCTACATCCTCCTCTACACCTGCCACTCACATTCTGCATTCGCCATCACATGGGAGTTCCTCCAGCTAGAACGTTTGTTGCTATATTGTGATAGAGATTTACTTTAGCACTATACCAATTCATTAAAATATGCTCACAGTGGACCTGATACTGTGTAGCTTAGTCCATCACCTGACATGTTAATAATGTCAGTTTAGGGATTGATGCTGACGAACAGAGACCAACTCTTAGTTTCCGTTTCATGAGAATCAAAATCAGCTAAATTGTAGAAGGCTGGATAGTGTAGTGGTAAGATCGCCACCATCTATGTGGGAGACTGGAGTTTAAGGCCTAGCTCCAGTTGTGGTCCTTAGACAAAACCTCCTTACACATATAATCTGCTGTCTCCATGTCGTTGTTGCAGTGGTTCACAGTTAGTCATGTCTCAACTTTCCTGTGTCCTTTCAGTCGACAAGGACAGTGCCAGCATATTAAATGTTAAAGTCCAAATGTGTGACTACAGCAGAAGTCAAAATGTAATTCTTCAGACAGCTTAGAGCTACCAGACGTGGTGCTACAAAACAATCCAGAGCAAAAAAACATAGACACCACTGTTAAGCTAATAAAACAATAAATTAATGGATGTAGGGATTTGAGCCTAACAGCATGAAACTCCACCACCTCTACCTTCTATCATCCCAAATAAGCTGCTTGATTACAATCACTGAATACAATCTAGGTCTCCTCTGAAATGTTTTATTATTAAAGGTCAAAATTAGCCTAGGCAATGTTGATTGCAGTGATACAAGGTAGGGAAACTAGTTGATACCAAGGCTGTATTCTTTTATGAAATATATACAGGTTTTTAGGGTCGAGTTGCTGTTTGGAATCCTGTCAGTCAAAAAAGGTAACAAATGCTCCCCTCACAGCATATTTTGGATGCTGCACATCTGCAGAAAATCCAATTTCCTCTGTAATACTGGCAGTTAAAGTTCTTGTCTGCCTACTATTGATATGTTACAGCCTCAGCATTCAGTCTATGTTTAGCCAACAGATAAAAGACAGATAATTTGTTGACCCATCCTCAAACTCTTCACCTCCTGACACGCACCACATTTATCCTCAGAGGTCAGAGGTTACTGATGACGGTAGACGCCGGTCGTATAGACACTCCTGTGACATGGGAGAGGTTTTCTGGCTGATAAAGACTGACCTCCTGTCGGCCCCCGAGCCCTCAGTGGCCCCTTTTCTTGGTTCCTCAAACAGAAAACAAAACTGACTGTCAGGCCGAAAGGCGACAGTGAGGCCACAACATTAGTCATATGGAGAGAGGAGAAAAGGCTTAATGAAAGGAAGCAGAGGCTCAAACTGAATTTATCCAAACAAGTCGAACTTCCATCAGATTCTATCCACAAACATTTGCTTTTCCAGTCTTTATATATATCACTTACATTTCTTGTTTTTGATGTATTACAACAGAGGGTCATATTATATCCAGAGCATGTGTGAAGACATCTATTTATACAGACACCAAATCTAGTATAAACAGAGCTGTGTGCACATCTGCCATCTGTGTCAGCGTGATGATAAGACCCAGTCTGCAGCTGTATCAGTTCCTTTCCTCAGAGCAAGTAGATGAGTTAGCTCCTCCATGAAAGCAACACAATGGGAGACGGGGGAGTGGTAAACGCAAAGTTGACAGACTATTGAAACTGGAGATGGCAGCCATTGTGGAGCAGGGCGACCACATCTAAAGCTGTACCTGAGTCAGGAGGACTTTCCTAAAGGGATCCACAGGAGGAGTGCTATCAAGATTAGACCACATAAGACCTGCGATAGTGCATAAAACTGCCTCTGAAGTTTAATTTAGGAAGGTTTACATCAATATGTAAAGAACTGTGTGGCACATATAGCCCTTTTAACACACAATGCCCAAACAGTAAGTGTTCAAAAGCCAATGTGCAGTCAAATTAAATCACTGACTGATGTTTTGTAGAAATCACTTTGCTTGGAGTCGCTTTGTAATGTCCCTGCAGATGCTCTTCCAAATCTTCACTGCAGCTCCTGTCAGCTTGGTGTGAGGTCTCTCTGCCAGTGGAATGCAGCTCAGTCAGATTGAGATAAAGTGACTGACCTAGTCAGGCAACGATATGTCACCTCCTCACCCTCAAAAGTTTTGGTTGCTTTTTTGATTCATCACATTGTCCCAGAGCTTTACCAGTTTCTTTTGGTACGTCTTTGTGAACTGCAGCCTGGCCTTTCTGTTTCTGAGTCTTACCAGGGGTTTGCATCATGCTCGTGATGTCTTCACTGAATAGAGAATGATGAAACAAAAATACTTTGCAACCTTGAACTGTACATTTTTGTCGATGTCAGTATAACTGGTAGCAGTGTAACAGTTTTGAAACTGTCGCATGAAACAAACTCACAACAACATCTCCTTCAGTTGTGATGTCATCAGGTGCTGATGTCAATTGCAAATATCAAAGATGTTTTATAAAACCTTTACAAGAAGGGCTGCCAGAAACTAGGTCTTAAGATTGGATCTTAAGACTGTAATCTTTACACTGGCCAAGACTGGACCAACTAGGTAAAGCATGTTGTACCTGATCAAATCATATTCACAATTAACTTTACAGGCATTAAGTGTGTGCTGGCTGTAAGTGAGAAGTCAGACTTCTAGCTAAAAAACATCAGGCCACCTCCGTTTGGGGTATGAACAGATTTAAAGGTGCTAAACAAAGACAAACATGAACCATGATGAACTTCAAATTCTCAAAGATCCAAGAGTCCAATAATAAATGAATTAAAGCCCGAGGGAGCAGGTCTGCACTGTCAAACCATCCACACCACAAAAGCAGGTTGCATCTTTTCTCCACTAAAACACACCGTGTTGGAAGTTTAAATATTCACTGAAGCAGCAATCAAACTGCTTCCTTCATGTCTGAACTGGGAGCTGCCTCGCCACACTGTAAGAGAATCACTGGCATCATCATCCGTTCAATCACAGAGGTTTTAGTAGATGTGAGAACAGCAAAGGCAAAACTCAACAAAGCGGTTGTTCAAGCACGTTAACACTACTCTTGCCTGTCTGCTGTCGGAGGTTTCTGTCTGAAAGAGAGAAACTTGCTACCAAGTGAAAAACCAGAGTTCCTATATCAGAGTTTATTACAGCATATAATACAAGAGCGAATGAAAAGGTTAACGCTGGTGTGTGTTAACTAAAAATATTACAGTTTTACTCCACTAAAGCCTCCAGCTGCCTTATTCATAGTTTTCTCTCAGTGCTTCCAAATTTGACCATTTTAATACCAAGAACCTCCGAGTTCCTTCGGACTGTTTTTCTTGGAAAAGAAGCCAAAACCATTATGGCCGCAGCATGACTCTCCTCTGAAAACCATAATAATAACAATACCAATAAAAACAAAAGGATGGGATGAAAGTTCAGGGTAAGAGCAAGCAGCGGACAAGCAGAGTGATGTAAGTGCTTATTAGCAGTCAAATAAAAGAGAGAAACTGAATTTATTGAATTACGAATCATATCAATCAAATGACTTCCATCACACTATAAAATAAATAAACGGCTGCATGTATAAAGTACAGCAATTGAACAGAGAACACCAACAACCCATGCCATCAGATTAGACTAACTAAACAGCCCAAAGTCTAGCTAGAAATTCAGACTTTTTAACTTGTTCAGGCTGGAAATATTTCAGACAAACATGGCAACAGAACAAAACAAGGGTCATTGTGGATTTTAAACAAATAACACTGCTGAACAGAGGGTGTATTAGCATGTACTAGCTAGCAAATTATGAAGTAGATGAATAATGCAGCACACAGCAGGTGACCCCTGAACAACAGCAGGCTGGACATGAGATGCAGGTGCACTTACTGTTCCTGTTGGCTTTGAGTTTGGACAGCAGCTTCTGAGTGGACAGCAGGTCTCCGCTCTTCACCGCCTGCAGCAGGTCCTGCTCCTTCCCCATGCTCCCTCCTCCTTGTGTCTGAAGCTGATTTATTTGAAACCCTGACACCTCCTCTTCATGCTGAGCGCCGGAGACATGGACCTGCCTCAGGTGAGGCTAGCCACTTCCTCTGTGTGGCGCTCAGCTCACAGCCCTGCAATAGCCTGAGACACAAACCTGAAGAAAAAAAAAAACTCCTCCCTGTGATGTTTCCTCCAAGTCTGGTAGAGATGGAAAACTTTTCTGCCACTTAATTTCCTGCTCAGACGTTTCTGCTTTTCAGTCTCCGTTTGGGGAGAAATATTATTTCCAAGGTCAGCCAAGGGGGTTGGAGGTCTGTCGAGCTACTGTTGATGTGACTGGAGGTGTGGGACTGGTGTGGTCAGCATCGAGAGCCTGAGAGGGAAAAGAAATGAGAAAAACAGATCAGATTATCTGTGTTAGTGCTCCAGACTAAACCACAGCAGCTCTCCTGTCGGATGCACGTGTGGATATGAAGTAAGTGAAACTGAAATGAAGTTCATTCATCAAACCCAAACGTCATCCTGAATCCACTTACCCAGTCCTAATGCTTATCAGATCCTGCAGCTGCACTATTAATGAAAAGGCAATCACAGTCTGGGCTCAGGTCTCTATGAGATCTCTGTTTATATGTGATATCGATTCTGCAGTGTTAAAGTTGAGAGTGCACTAGATATACTAGAGATATACTAGAGAGTGTGAGAGTGGGGACATATCATAACAAATCAACTTCTCCCTCAAAGTCATGATCAAGCAATGGTGAGGGAGAACTTGATGCAATGCTTTGGCCAGAGAGTGTGCGTGAAGTAAGAGGTATCACTCTAGTAGCTGCTGAAAAATAAGGTGCCAATAAGTGAAACTCAGAAGGTCAAAGAAGGGTCCTGAAATCCTAGATTTAGAGGATCCTGGACAGGAACATTGAGGAACTGCACCTAGACGTCACTGTGCGTTTCCATTCTTCCTCATGTGACGTCAACGTGGCCCGAAGGTAAACCTGACGCATTAAAACGTGGACATTTTGCACATGAAGGCACGCGTGCGTACACACACACACACACACATACACACACACCTGTCACAGGTAAGATCAATGTTGTGAAACCACAGTAACGGAGTGTTTAAGGGCTTGTGAGCTGAGAGGTCGGCTTAATTACAGCTCAGCAAATCTTCAAACGCAAACAGCTCGTGAAGGATCTACCTGCAGGTTGTCTCTGCTCTGTAAATATTGATGAGGCTTCTAGAGCCTTTTTACAGCACGAGGAGTTAACCATTTGCTGAACAGCGCTGTGTCTTTTACACCAAACTACACTTAGTTATTTCACATTTTCAAAGCAGAGTAGAATATCTAACCAGCTCAACCACCTGACGTTCAGACTCAGCCCAGCAGGGCACTCACTTGACTTCTGCTGCTTCCCTCAGGGCTCTCTGATAGATTACATGCTCACTCTGGCCATGCATCAACTTCATTTCAACTGCAGCACAGCTACTTAAACTCTTCCAGCCCAGTGGCCAGGCCACAGCTCACAGATATGGGAGGTAGAAGTCGGCAGAGTTAGTCGTCTCTGCTCCAGTTTCCCCGCAGATAACTGACATCACTGCTGACAGTCCTGATCTCTGCATGAAAACACGACTCCAGCTGCAGCACCAGACCTCAAAATCAGTGTTGCTACATAAACAAAAAAAAGTGTATGAGTTGATGTTTGCAGTTGGATCACAGAATCCAGATAATGTAGAGACACTGGCGTGGCGCTGCACCGGGCTCTGTTTTCCTGGTTACAACTTGAGTTATTACATAACCAGGCAGCCACCGAGGAGCACACAGCTATCAGTCCCATTCCCATTGATCACCTCCCCCTTTTTCTTCCAACCCCTGCAGAGTTTTGTATTCTCACTGACGAGAGGAACAATCCTCATAAATTTCACTTTGACATTGGTCTGGTTTAAACTGTAAATGTATAAACTATTTGAATGCATTATTTTAATTACTTTAAAGTTACTCTGTTTATGTGGTGCACATTGTAATCTTTTACTATTTTTGCACATATTGTTGCTAACTCTCATAATTAAGTCACTATCCAGAGGTTGGGATAGTGCACAAAGCTGTCTTCATCATAATGTGTCAATATCAGGTTATTGTCATAGCAGCCCTCATTTAGAAATCTCCTTATTTGATATTTGTATAATCATCCCCCATATAAAACCAATAAGTAAAATAGGATTTTAAGATTGCCTTCATTAATAAGAGTCCACCTCCAGTTCTCTATTCAACCTGTATCACTGGAGCTCTGATATTAAAAGTGCGCAAAATGAAAGTTGAGTTGAACCACTGTGAATCCAGTGCAACCTTATTTCTTAAATGTATTTTTAAATAGACTTCATTAAGCCGCGTTCAATTCACTAAAAGCTACAGAAAAGTCTTAATTGCTTCATTTCCAAGCTACGTGTAAGATAAACGAGTGCTTTCTAAAGTTGATCCAGCTCCGTGGAGAAACGGGCTCATCGAGGCTGGAGGTGAGTGAACACAGCGGACAGCGCTCCGCCGTCAGCTCCGTCAGCTCCACCAGCTCCACCAGCTCCACCAGCGCCGACCTTTGTACCAAAGTTAGTTAACGCACATGTACGGGAGATTTTCCTAAACTAATAATTGTAAGGAAGAGATATCAGTGTTATACAGGACTTACCTTTCAGTTACATATGACAGACACTTTCCTAGCTCTGATTGTTAACGGACCACGGTGGCAGTTTGGAGAGAGACTCCGCGGAGCTGGAAAAGTATTCCCTGTGTCGATATCCCACAAAAGTCGGTACTATATTCCACCAGTAGTCGTTTCCAAAGGTACTACATCATATTTTGTCCCAACGAAGATTTAACCTAAGGACTACTTTTAGTTTTAGGACTTTAAGGCTGTAGACTTCTTTAGCTAACGATCCCCTGGCTTTTCCCTCTTCGCCGTGAATGCCACATTCTCGCCACTGTATTCTCCAGAATGTGGATACGGTGTCAAGGTACCGTGAAGGCAACACTGAACGTCCGGCTAAGACTTTCAAAATAAAACACGGCATGAAATGCCCAGAACCGCATACTTACAATGTGATTAATAATCACCGCGTTAAATCTGTTGTTACAGAAAGAGAAAATACATTATAAGATTATCATAACTGTCACACCGTACATTTATCGATGCACAGTACTTTATCACCGTTTGCAAGTTGTCTTGGAGCTGTAGATGTGCAAATGTCTATTGTTTTTTTTATACATCATGGTTGCAAGGTTATTTTCAGAATAATCTGGGCATTGTTTTAGACTTATACAATAGTATAGGTCTTAAATGGTTAAATGAAATTGTAAAACGTATCCAGTTGATCTAGAGAATGATATTAAAATGAAAGGCAACCACATCATCAGACGAAGACTGTGAATAAACAAATGCTTCAGAACATCTAAATAGGTCTTATGGTGAAATTGTAGGCTCTGAGAAAGGCTTGAAATTTCAACATAATTTATGGTTGACACAGGAATATATTCTTCTAAAATTAATTATGCATGCAATTAAATACATTTTTAGCAAACTTCAACTTTTTCTCATTTTACATTTTTTGTTGCCAATTGTTATTACACTTTCCTTTCAAATCATGTTGATCATATTAATTAGAGGTTTCACATGCCTGGTTGTGTTCTGACACGTCAAATAAAGAAACACGACATCAAGCGTTCTTTTATTTTAGTGAGGTCATTTCCGGTGGTTTTCTGTCTCGTCTGGTAGCTTCACACTTTGTTGTCGACCCTCCCACTGTGTTTAATCTGTTGCAGAAAGAGAAGGTGCATTATAAGATTAACATAAATATCACGGCAAATATTTACTGATGCTTTGCACTTTGTCACAGTTTTTAAGAAAGTGGCATCTGATTTAAAGCTGCAGTGTTCTGGACACTTGCAGACAGTGGAGCAGCTGTAACAAGAATTCATTTTCATATCCAGCTGTTTCAAAACACATGATTCTTCATTAAAAAGGTGTATTTGTTTTCATCTGGTTAATGAATTCGGTGTTCATACAAGACTTTCCCCATTTTACTCTTAAAAACATTTCTTAATATTTAATATAACTGAATACTTATTATTAAAACAGACAAAACAATGGACAAGACATTTAATTAAATCAAATTTATTTTGTGTAGCACATTTAAAAAACAACCGAAGTTGACCAAACTGTTAAACAATTTTCAAAAGCTTGATCAATAAAATGAATAGATAAATAAACAAATAGAATCCCATAAAATGAAGAGAAACGCGTGTAGAAATTCCAAATAGTAGAAAAGACCGAATAAAAAATGACAAAACAGGTCAAATTTCATTATGTAAAGTTTAAAAATCAAAAAAATATTTGGGGATCTTTGATTGAGACAGGAAGACTGTTCCTGATTCTGAATCATGACAGCGATCAGCCATGAGGTGAACCACTGGAGAGTGGTGCCCTGAAGGCTATAGGTGGTGCAAACGATGAAGAAAGCCATGATTCACTGCATCAAAATGCGGCATTCAAATGTAAAAGTATTAAAATTGCACAATTTCCTCAGTCGAGTGTCTGTACTATGATTAACCCGAAAACCAGACTGATATTTTTCCATAACTTTCTTATTATTTAATCAGCTCGCAGCTGTTTTTCTATAATAGAGACAAAGTATTGAGCTCCTGCTGCTTGGACAGTTCTTTGGTGGTGTTCAAGGCAGGTTTCATATCTGTAGCTTGTCCTTCTGCCTTGAAAGGACACTTTAAATTTGCAAATGAGCAGAAGCGACAGTGTTGAGATAATGAGGATTATTATAGGTCACTGTGCTCCTGCTGGTTGGGGAGCATGCAGATGGGAAATGTAGAGAAGCAGACAGTATGGGCTGTGTGAACTCACTGTGTTGCTTCTGACCAGCAGAGGGCAGCAACGCGCCTCAGCTGCATCTATTCTACTGGAAATTCATACTGTACAGTTCAGTTCATGTGCTGAGGTTCTAACATTACATCAGAACCAGTATAATATTTGTTTTCAGACGTCGGTGGGTATTTCCCCCTCCTGAATTTGTCCTCGCAGCCATTTCCAGCAGTGTGCGTCACGGTGAAGACACAGACTGAGGTGATGGGACATGATTTACTAGGCATTCATTCACAATATGCATCTCTTCATCAGCTGGATGTAAACTTCCCCAGACATACCCTGGGTATTAGTATGAAAATAAAATCAAAAAAACTACATAAGCTATCATTATATTTAAAAAAAAGTTAGCCCCATGCCCAAATGTCCACTTTTATTTACCAAAATATATTATTTGTGAAAAGAAAAATGCAAACAATGAAAAATCTGTATTTTAATAGAAAAGTTCTTTGGTTTTGAACTTTCCAGCTCCATATTAATTTCACCATGCTTCCCTGTGTATTGACCGTCTCTGACTCCTCGGTCAGCCGCCTGCTGTCCTCTGGTACAACCTCATGACCCCCTTGAGGTGCAGGTCCTCCCACAGCAAGCTCTCCATCTGCATGTCGTGGTTGGCATAGAATGTCAGGGGCTTCCTCACCGAGTCATAGTAGTGGTCGGAGAACTCTGCATAGTTCTTGGTGATGAAGCCGTAGGCAGAAACCTGAAGGACAGATGGACAAACAGAACATCCTTCAGCCATCTACAGGTCATCTGATGATGTCCTTCATCTATAATTTATCTGTCCACCGTCCACTCTTTACCTGCTTTGTCCAATGCTGGGATTTTTAAAGTCTGGCACTTTAATTAAACTTTGTTAGTTTAGTTTGTCAATGTGACAGTATACATCAGTTGAAATACAGCACCACAGAGAAAGACGTCCTCTCGCTCCTCTTTGCTCTACAACATTTTGAGGTTTACAACTCGTTTCTGTATACACGGGTGACTCGTGGTCTAGGGATTGCAGCCATTAACAGCAAGTGTCATGATGTAAAATATAACTGTCAATGTCCAGACACTTCCAGGCCTAACTGTATGTGTATGTGTGTATTACCTGGTCACAGGTGTGTAAAGCTGTCAGCAGCATCAGAGCTCCCGTGCTTGGCATGTACAAGTGACGGGTCTGGGGGTTGGTCAGCCATGGAGACTTTAGGAAGCTGAAAAATAATTAGAAATGCAGACACTCTATCACAATATGTAAAGCACAATGTGTTGTCTCGTACTCCGAGGCCTCCACTTATTTACAAAAATACACACTAAGCATCAAAAATAACCTCTGGTCCTTCACCTGTGCGTCACATAGGAAATAAATTCTGGATGGAGAATCTTGAAGCTCTCAGGCGGTTTGTGGCCAAAATATTTTGAGGGTCTGTTGGACAAGATACATTAAGGTTTTACTATTCACTGAATCACACTCTGCTCTGGAATGATGCAATAAAATACAATCAATAAATGTGGATGTGTTTGAAAGAGCTCACTGGTCGCCCTTGTCGAAGCCCGAGGGGACAGTCTGATCCTGAACTGCAGCTGCTAGCATCACATAATCTCTGAGGTTCGATGGGATGAAGATGTATTTTACGTCCTGCACAAGAAGAAGACACAAACACAGTGAGAGAGAAATAAACTCAAATAAGGAGGCTAAAACCCCTCAGAGGTTTACTTCTCTCAGTACTCACCGGACTTGTGGGGATCTCAGTGAAGCCGTCATTTTGGTACCACTTGAGGGCATTCTTCATGGTGTTTGAGGTGAAAACGTAGAAAGAAGTCTTCACCCCCACATCATCTTCAAAACCTCTAGTCACTGCTCCATTCACCCTGAGGGGCAAGAAAAGTCCCCCACTCAACAAGCACTTTATTAAGAGGTGAGAAATGGCTTCAAATCCGCCTAATCCACATTATAATATACGTTATGTGTTTATCTCCTACCAATAAGGATAAAGATGGGCATTTTATTTCATATAACTTATGACATTTTACAGAACAAAGCTCACTTCGATTTGTTGTTAATTTGTTCCACAATCATTGCTGATAATTTGTTTTTATTTATGTCATTTATGCAAAAAGAATATAGGTTGGCATTGTTGACGTTGGTGTAAAGACTGTAGTTTTAATGAGTCACTTAGGCATTCATTCTACTACATTTTGACTTCTGTGGCATAATGCACAGTCCAAGAACAAAAAGCAAATCTCATAGATTGATTTTAAATGACACTAAAAGTGTTGTAATTAAAAAACATAACATTAAAAATCTGTAGTAAACAAGAAAAAACAAGTGCTGGATGAATGTCTGGAGGCTTTGTTTGTCTTCAGTCTCACCTGAAGACAAAGTCATGGCTGTCTATGTTCTTCCCCTGTTTGGACCCTCGGAGGATGCCTCCGTTTCCCACCACAGCACAGCGGACACACCTGCCAGGTGAGCCGGGATCAAAGAGACGAGCGCTGTTGAGAAGGGAGAGGGTCAACCTGACATCTGGAGACAAAAGAAGAACAGAGGGAACCAATGCACACCTACAGAAGAAACAGTCTGTCATCGTGTGTTCAAACAGTAACAACACATGGTGATGTCTGTTTCTAGGTCAAAGATCTGGGCCCTGGTCTTAAAACTGAATATGTTGTCTGGGGTTTCCTGATCTGTTTTAAAGCAGCTTGGAAGAACTGCAATCAACAGGCCCTGAACAGGGCCCTGCTGTATACCATGAACAGGAAGTCCCTTCCAGCCATATGGAGGGAACCTGTTCTTTAGCTGTTCCCAGGTATCGTTGGAGAAACTTCCTGCCCACTGAAGAACCGGCACCGAGAAGCTGAAGTCCTTGAGGAAAGGATTATTTCTCACTGCCTTCCTCAGAGAACATGGAGCTTCTATCTGCGCACAAACAGAGATTAAAAAAAGGGGCCGAATGCAGCAAAGACAACCATAATAGTGTGTAAGTAAGTAAGTTGTTATGTGTAAGTAAGCACACATAACAAGAAAAACACAAGACAGAGCAGAGAAGTGCAAAAAAAGAGAAAAGATTTACTGTGTCTTCTTGTCGAAGTGTTGGGATCACGGTCAAAACTGCCTGATCGGCACCTGATACGTCCACACCGCCACCTTCTGTTTGCCAACTGACACCACAACACAATTTATATTAACTACACTGATCCGGGCTGATAAAGAAAACAAATACCGTGACGACATTGCATGTGAGTATGTAGTAATTGAGGGAAGAATAGAGTTAATGTCGGTGTTACACCTCGATCGCAGCACGTTAAACACAGCCCTGCATCACTGTGACCAGTAGCTACAGGGTGCATGCCCCGGTCAAGTCACATGAGAAGCCATGTATTTATGGTAAATATAAAGTGTTTGTGTGCATAACACTGAGCAGAGCTGAATGTCCTCAGCAATAATTCAACCAGTCCCCTGTGAAAGTGCAGTGACAAGGTCAATTCACAAGTTCAGTATTTGAGCTTTTGTTGGTTTTTGTTCCTGGATCCATTAAACAACATGGACCGTAACACGTTTCGTATGAGATCAACAATTGTTTTCTGTGGCTGGCTCCAGCTGCTTGGTTTTCATGTGGATTTCTTTATTTCACACGCAAAACCAGAAGCTGACAACAAGAGCGATCATTCAGCGGTGTTTACGTGCATTGTCTGAACGCTTGACACACACACACACACACAGGGCACACCTGGGTAATAAGAAACACCTTTCAGTCACACTCCAGTGCTTGTTCTCACTTAAATGCACAATTTGAACACAAAGTTCCTCAAAACACCAAATGAATTGAATGTGTCATTGCAGTACTTTTGGATGGGACTGTAACAATGTTAGTATTAATATAGTGTTGATAATTAGTTTTAGACGAGTTTATTTTTATGTGCACATAATCCATCCCTTTGCTCCCAATGTAAATCTAAAGTAAACTGCTCACACATTGGTGTTGTGTTCAGTTGAATGATTAACAGCTGGAGCGCAGTGACCATGCTGATCTACTGATGCATTATTGTAAATCACTCTGTATCAGTATTTTTCACCATAATCTATCCAGAAGAGGTTTTCTTAATTTGTCACATGCATCAATCTCAAATTGTTCTCATGTTTCTGTGTGTGCTGTGTTTGTTACCGACTAAACTTTGAAAAGGTTTCCAGCACAACATATTATATTATTATTACAGTGAAATCTAACTAAACTACAACGTTACCGGGTAATATCACAGCCCACCTACCTGTTGGGGGTCATGGTGCTGTACAGGTCATATAAAATGATGGAAAAGAAGGTAACCAGTAGAAGTAAGGCACATTTCATGGAGAACGATCTCATGATTCCCTTCAGGAGGTTTTATAGTCACTGTCATGAGCATTTAGGTTTTTATGGTGTTTCTGTCAGGTAGGCTCAGGTGAGATGATGAAGCGGTTAAAGTCCATTTGAAGCGACACTGCAGGAGGAGGCAGATCAGGTGGTAATAAAACATCAGAACAGAGGCATTTACTGTCCCAGAGAAAGGACAGAAAGTAGTTTTAAACAAACTAAATTCAAATGTTTGTGTATCAGTGACACCAAACCTGGAACCAGGTACTCAAAACAAAATACTCCACTACTCTTTCATTTCTCTACTCAAGTTAAAGTAAGTAAGTACAGCCTGTAAATGTTACACAAAGTACAGAAGTAAACTGCTGGTTTATCCAGCTGTTTGAAAACCAACTTATATAATATGACGGGAGGTTCATCCATAAACGATACATCAACATTTTATTACTAGATAAAAAAACTAGTAACTAATGTTTTTTTGACATAAAATGAAAACACTCCAGTAAAGTACAAGTACCTCTAAACTGTACACAAGTACAGTACTTGAAGAAATGTACTTAGTTACTTCCCATCTCTGCCTGGAGCCAGAACAGATTATTCACTTTAACTCGTGAAACTGTGTTTACATATGGAAACATTTGTTTGCATTTCTTTGCAGTGTCCTCATTTTACTACAATCCATACCAAACGAGTGAGGAACAGTCGGTGACCAACGTAAAGCTGACTAGAAAACACATCCTACGGAGTTCAGGGAGGAGGAGGCCACATTTCTGAAGCTGCCACTCCACTACACACAGGGACCTCATCCCACAGTGCCGGTTGATTTAGGACACCAGGGCCATGAGGAGCAGACCCACCCTCCTACACTGCATCCCCTGGAAATCCCCTGAGTGCTGCCATGATGCAGAGGGACGGGAGCATCATGCAGGCAATTGCCTTATGAGTGAGATAACAGAGATGACAGCTGAATGGCACATCATTTCAAACATCAGGTCCACAGTGTCTGTCAACGTCAGGATGCTGAATGCTGCCGTGTTCATTTGAAACCTTGCATTCTAGGCTCTAGGCACATTTCCATGACCTTATCCAGGTCTGGTATAGTTGTTAACAAGCAGGCAGCCAAATCAAAAAAAGAAAACAAAAGGTTGATTTAAGAACAGGCAGGCAACAAAATGAATAAGCCGACTGGAAAGCAATGAGTACAGCAGTGCAAAAACAGCTTGGTAAATGGAGGCTGTGCTCACATGCACCTAAGTAACCAGGTTTCCCAGAGGAACCAGAAAAGGCTGATTAGAAACCTGGTTATGTGAACAAATGGCGAAAGAATTGGAGAAATCTACGTGAGGAAAATCAGGTTTCTATAAAGGAAAAAAGTGCAGAAACCAGTTTTACACGAGTGGAGGAAGCCGAGTGCGACCGTGCATGGAGTCCCACTACAGCGACAGCACGTTTGTAGGCTGGAGAGGTCAGATAGGCAGTGACTGCTGGCCTTTAGGGAGCGGAGTGCTGTGGAGCAGCAGGCGTCCTTAATGACAAACAGTAACAACTCAAACCTAAAGGGAAACGTGCACAGACTCCCAGAGATCCTCATAGTTTTCAGCGTGTGAAAGAGTATCTGCTCCACACTGGGCACAGGCAAATGAAGCTTTGGCAGAGACACACCTGCTTGCAGTCGTCTTCATTTGGTTGGATTCAGAATGAATAGTGTCTTTTGTAGTCTCACCTGACTCCTGGGCTGCTCCTGAACCCGTCCTCCTCCTGTCTCTTTCTTTAAATCTCATTTTAATGTCATTTTCTTTTTCCCGTTTCCACCCATGCATCCATACATTTACTTTAATGCTGTACTTTTTGAGGTACTTGTACTTTACTCTAGTATTTTTTGCGTTGAGTTACTTTAATTCTGCTACAATACATGACAAAACAAGACAACAAATCCATGATGAGTTATTATTTAGTAGTAGGCTGCTGTCAGCTGGTTTCAGTTAGTTAACTCAGATTTGTTGTCAGCATCCTGTGTCCCCTGAGGACAGGATGTGAAGCTCTTGGAGATGTTAAGTCACAAAAACGAGCAGTCCTAGAGTTAGTAGGAGGAACAGAGAGGGTGATCAGCCGCACAACAGCTGCATGTGTCGGGATCAAACCGCCATAAAGTCTCTAAATAATCATAAATAATATGAAACAACAACGTGCGTCCTCCGCGGAGACACTGATGTCTTTGTGAAAGTGCATGATGCGTAATCCCGCTGGATGAATGTGTTATTTGTTCTATATTAACGTGATTATCATTAAGCACTCAGTAGTATTATTATCATAATATTAGGAGATGTCTGGACGGTTTCTAATCTTTAACCCTCAAGATATGTGGTCCTCTCCATCCAGCCAGCAGATAGACCGATGAACGCTTCATTTCAGTCTGATTAGTCACAGTTTCTTCAGATCCTCACTGTTATCATGGAGATAAACTGGTTGATCCCGACAAAAGCAGCTGTAGCGCAGACAAACTGTGTGGTGCAGCTTTAATATGCTGTGCGCGCTCCCGCGGGCGCGCTGCCCCGGAGGACAGAAAGGTGCTCACCTGCTCAGCAGAGCAAAAAAGAAATAAAAAAATAAAAAAATAAAAATAAAAAAGAGTCCTAATCCTGGTTCCCTTGAGACTTGTGTGGGTGTCGCAGGTGAAAAAGCGGTTTTCTCCTCTTCAGGGAACTGAAGCCAGTGAGTGCGTTAAAACCAGCTCTGCACGAGACTGTTGTCTCATCAACACTAACAGCATCACGAGCACACGCCTGCCGTGACGTCAGCGGGAGGGCGAGGTGTGGGGAGACATCTCAGGGGACATGGATTAAAAATCAACAACAAAACCACGTGGACGGAAGTACTTTGTTGAAGCCTTTTTGAGTGGGATGCTAAAGCTTGGTATTGGTTGGTGACACCTGTGGTCAGACAGTTCGGATCAGGTTGGATCGGGAGATGTTCAATCAGGTTCAAGTCTGGGCTCTGATGAGGACAGATGGTCCTCCTCTCTCCTCAGAGAAACACTGGAGCTCTTTAAGTGACTGTGATTTATGTAGATTTTCAGAATTCAAACTAACTTCTTTCACTTTCTAATTATGGAATATATTTGTAGGATTTTAAGGACAATAAAGATTTTAATCATTAATCATCAATCATAATAAAATGTGGTTATGTAGTAAAGAGCTGTTGCACACTTTCCCTCCACTTTAGATCGTTGTCTCGCTGCATTTCGAACCGTCTGACACTGAGTTTTGATGCATTTTTCTGTACATTTGCAGACAAATGTTCACGTATTCACCTCTGAATTCATCCTGCTGTTATCGTGGGTTATTGCTTCTGTAGAGGTTGATGTTCCAGAAGCATCCATGCAAACCATGACACCACCTTCACCATGCTTCACCAGTGAGCGTGTGTGGTTTGAATCATGAGCAGATCGTTTCCTCCTCTACACACACACACACACAGGCACACTTGTTTGAGTAATGCCTCTGACTGGTTATCCCTCTATTATCTCATTCACAATGGCTTGCTGTTCCCCCATGGACGGCTCTCTGGCTTTCATGTTGATTTGTCTTTTAAACTAATGCCCTCCTCACAGGTAAAACCCCAAGATTGAAACCAAGAAATGTCATTTACAGCTTTTTGTTTTTGGACAGTTAATCTCACAGGGCACACAAAGTGTGTCACGGAGCAGTACGCGTGCTCAATAAAGGGTGAGTTGTCTGATACAAAAGGTGCTGTGTGATGTGGTCTAATCCAAGTGTAAACACCAGAAAATAAAAGATGGATTAATGAACTACTCTTTTTTGAACAGCAGAATCAATTGGCTGTACGTTCAAGTGGAGGTGATGGGATTGTAGCTATGCTTATAATATATAGTAGTAACTGTTAGGGTTTCTCTTCACAGCTTCAATCATCAGCTGTTGTTGTTTCCATCACCAGCCTGTTCTGTGTATGTATATGCTCAGCACACCCGTGGTTTCCATTCTTTTTAGGACAATGCAAATGATTATTTTGGCTATGCTCAATGTTTGTGTTACCTGATCTGATCATCTCAGGTGATACCAACACATCCAGCACTCACAGGTGAAACCCGAGGATAAAACCTGGAGTGGTCATTTATTGTTTGAGCAATTGATCTCACAGGGCACACCTGGGTAACAAGAAATAATACTATTAATAGTAACAATCAATTAAAACTTAGCTCATCTGATACAAAAGGTGCCATGCTCTAATGTATTTAGATGTAAATACGTTCAAATAAAGCTGCATATTCTGAAATTGTCTCATCTTTTTATCTGAAGCATTTGTAGATCAATATCATCACAACCTACATGTACGTTTTGTATTTAGAACTTTATTGTCATAAAAAAGTCTTTGTAGGATCCATTTGACACGAAACCTACAATAAATAAACTGTTTGATTGTCTACACAAAGTTCAGATAAAACCAAAGACGGTGTAGCTCATATCAGCTTGAAGAGAGTGTAATTAAAAAAACACTACATTACCCAGAATGCAGCAGTGATAGTATTCGCTGTGTAAAGTTATGTCCATTAGAGATTTTCTGCAATGATTCTCTTAAGTAGAGAATTCAAATCAACAAAAAGGCAACATATTTTAATAATCATTTGAGAAGAACATTTGAAAAAGACAATAGACATGAAAATATCATTCAAATATCATTTATAGGTCGTTTTTTTTTTTTTTTGACAATATAATGGAGCTGATATGAGTAAGATGATATGAGGACAACCAGGAGCCTTCATGTGGAATTATTGAACCTATTCTTTTATTTCACCTGAAAATGACACTATGTATAATAAAGCTGTAAATAACATGAACAAATGTAAAATTTTAAAACACATTTTCTATTGGCTGACTGTGTTACACAAAGGTGAATGTTAACGTGTTAACAGCACAAACCTGGAAACAGTTTTGTGAGCGTTGGTGGAAGCAACTGGTGCTTTCAGTGGAGTGTGACCAACTATATTCCACCAAGTACTGTACAAATTAACGAGAGGAATCGATGTACGTTATTTTACATTCAAGTTTTGTTGACTGGTCCACTGCAGCTGTCAGTCAGATGAGAACAGTGGACGCGTCTCCGTCTTGATCAGTGCGTCTCAGAGGGAGTAGAGCTTCAGCTGCTCCTCCATGTCTCCCTCCGTCACCTCCCCCAGCGCCTCCCGGTTCTCTCTCAGCAGTAAGAAGATGGCTGCCAGCTGCTCCTGTTGCACCCTGGGAAGTCAATCAGCACAAACGTTGAGTCTGTTGAACTGTTTAAATGCAGTTTTTCTTGATTTAATGTATCTGTGTTACCTAATGCTGCTGGTTTTGAAATCACTGACACAGATATCAGATTTTTTGACAAACGTCTTTAATGATTTTGAAAACATAAACTGAGTAGAAACACAGTTGACATGTGTATGATTTCACGTCAAACATTACAACCAAGTGAGGGAAACTCAAACTCCAAATGAGACTGGAAACTGAAAGTCCGGAGGATGTTTGACTAAACGAAAGAGATCAGCAGGCAAAAGTCTAAGAGTTTATTGTTACTGTTACTGGTTAAGTGTGTGAGACTTGCAGACGAGACTAGACACAGGTTAAAGGTCATTTAGGTTTAGATCAAACAGATGAAATATGTTACACAACTCTTCCTCTGCGCAGAAATCACAATAACAAGCACATCCTTTCCATTAATGCAACTCCTTCACGTTTCAGTGATCAACTGGTCAAATCTCTCCCTCTTCAGCACATAAAGCAACAACAACTTAAAACAATGCAGTTTCCTGAAGGCACTTTGGTGGAAAGCAGCAGCTCAGACCTGCAAGCTCTGATACGCCTCTGGGAAAAAAAAGTGAATTCGAATAAAGACGACAAACTGCGCGGCTGAAAGTCGGAGCTTCATTTTAGGTTCATCCTCCAGTTCTCCACGTTGCCGTCGTCTTCGCACATCAGCTGAAGGAAAGTACAGGCGAGGAAAGGAGCTGAGCCCGGGGTTTGAAGCCTTGAATCATTCCGGTAATCTGAAAGAAGAGAAGCGGATGAAAACATTATTTATGGTTTTAATGCATCGAACAGAAAAGAAAAGGGTTTTATTTAAGTAGCACAACACAACTTTACAGGATCAGTGGTTTTCAAATATTAATACCTCACAGTTACATACAGTGGTGAAAAGCACCAAACACCAAAGTACATTTACTCACTGTCTGTATTTTAACACCAGTTTGGTGTAGTTACACCATAGGCAAAATTTGAATGCAGGATGTTTTTACTAGTATTTCTACACTGTGATATTTGTACTTTTACAAATATCTGAATACTTGTTTAACCACTTTTGCAATGTTAGTTTATTAATTAAAGGCTTGAAGAAGAGTCACCCCAGAAGTGAAATGACGAGAACACAAGGAGAAAGCTGGGGCTTGGATTCTCTGGGTTTCACTGATTGTGATGAGGAGTTTGATTATAAGTTTGGATATTATAGTGGACACATTTGAAATAATGCTTTTGTTAGACTAACGGAAACCACAAAGACTAATTTCCTTATAATGTATTATTTACAATGATAAATACTCAATAATAATTATTATTATTATATATTATTACATACATTACACACATAATTACCATTATATATTTTTCTTCACTGTCTATTTATACTTGTATTTTCATGATATACTTTCTGTGCCTGTGATCATCAGATCACAGCTGAGTTGACTCTTCCCCTGCAGAGTTTGAGATGTGAGCGTGAGCACTCACCGTGAGTCGTGGCGTGAAGCAAGAAGCATGCAGGGTTAGCAGACGAGCAGCACGGCTGGACAGAAGCGGACAGATGCGACCAAGATTGGAGTGAATAAATCAACTACAAGGACAGAACGCTCAGTCCTGAGCGACAGTGAACCACCACCACATCCACAGCAGCAAAAGAGATGGAGCAACCTGCCGGTTGTAGTCGGTCTAAGACCTTCAACCAAATTGAGCTTGAGCAGCCGGGTGTAATTTTCTATGTGTTTTAATTGAATTTGTCCTGCAGAGGACGCTCATGTACATGAAGAAGGACAATTGGTTTATAAAGAATTAGTACTTGAATTTCTCCAGCTTTTAACTGCTAATAAAACCATACATCAGTGTCTGTAAAAGGAGACGGAGAGAAGACTGTAACTGTCTCCTGCAGGCTCTGGGGTTCACATGCTGAACACTTAGATAGGCGCTAACGCAGCGCTGGTATGAAGCTGATATAAAGTTTGGCAGGTGGTTCCTAAAATCCCAGCTGCACTGATATTAAAGTCCACACCCACTGACATAAACTGGTAAATATGTGGCAGCACTTTCAGCTGCTGGGATTCAAGCATGTGTCTCGTCTGGGCTTGATTTAGAAACTGCATCAAGTTAGTAAGTAACTTGAAAAATGTCAAATTGAATTCTTGTAGGAATTTTGTTAGTGTTGTATTACGTCTCTATTGTTGTATTACGATCCCTCTCTAAAAAATATCATTTTCATTTTATTTACTTCGTTTCTGCTCTTATTTAAACAGAGGGTGTTCTCACAAAGCTCTCTCACTCTGCTGCCATGGAGAGTGTGTCCTTTGTGTTCGCTATAAGAGCCTGGAGATGTTTCCTATAGGATCTTTTGTGTTTCCTGTATACATGTCTTATCCTCTCTGAGCACACATGACCCACATTGGCTGTTTCCCAGCATTTCAAGCTTCTTTTGTCCTCACTATTAGGTAAACTGGGTTCCATGAGGAGCTTTAAGCTCCAGGATGAAGTGACAGGACTGAGGCCGCGCTGGTTTGGTGCGTTTTCTTTTAACAGGAGCTGAATAGTAAGAGGATAAGGTGAGATCTGACACCATCCACCACCTGGAGCACTGGTCTGTAAGATACAGTACGCTGCTACGGTGCTGCTGGTCGAACAGCTCGGTGACACTGTGTGAACAGACGAACCGTGTGACCCGTTTAGCCTGCGCTGTACCGCCGTACACGAGTTAAAACGTGAGAGTCAGAGGACGATGCATGAGCTCAGAAGGGTAAGTGAGTGAGTCTGATTCTCATAAACTGGTTCTAAACATCAAGTTATTAATATTGATTACTATTATTCATACTAATTGTGACAATAATCACATAAATTAAAAACATAAAAACACATTATATAGCCAGTAGATACAAGAGTTAATGGAAATTATGGTTTTTCAAGTCTAGTATTGTTCTTGGGTTGATTTAGGTGGGGCGACTGAAGGTTTGGATGTAGCTGATGGGAAGTTATAGTCAACAGAAACATCACCTTACCATCTGCTTCCTAACACACTGTGTGTCTGCTGAGGCTGATTATAGAGAGGTAAAATCTGATGTAAGCTCTATCCTGAAAAGATAAAGGTGGAGGCAGTGAGGCACTCGCACAGAGCAAAAACACAAACAACTCCATGTATCCACAGACATTTGTTGGCAGGAAATGTCAACCACGCACAAAAACTGGGACTTCATGCTTGGATGTTCCAGCAAAGCTGGAATCAGGGGGAAAGGGACGATACACAAAGGTTAGGGGAAAGGGGCTGGGTGTCATGAAAATATATCAGTGCTGATACATTCACTGAATTCTTCTGAAGATCCTAATGAATATTGGGTGCTGATGAAGTGGTTCGGGTTTACCTATTAAGATATTACCTTGTGCACTAGATAATATCTGGTGTCAAGCACACATGAACCTAGTGAACAAGATATGCATGCAAGAGATTGTGAACATACAGATAAAACTTTTATATCTTTTGTGCACAAGTTAACTTGCATGCACACATTATTATTTGCACAAGGCAACCTGTGAAAACGTTATAGATCCTGTCAAACGTTGTGATTATTTGTGCGCACATTATCATGATGCACACATTATAAAAACCAAATCATCCTGAGGGATTCCACCAAGTAAACCACTGTAGTGAACTGTGGAGAAAAACAAAGGTTGGGCTGATTAACAACCTGGAGCTGGTGGAAGATAACATCCAGCTGTGTGGAGCTGGAAGGCAAGAAAGAAAGAGTTTGTGGAGACTTGGTGAGGGGATGAGGAAGGAGAAAGCCGGATGGCATTCAGCATCTAACTCCATCCCTCTGCGGGAGAAATATTTATTACTCTGTGGCGTCGTTTGACCCACCGAGTCACAACTCAGACTGGAGATACGAAGGGAAACAAACTCAGCAAAGGGCAGAGACTTTCCCTCTGCTGCGCCTACAGTAAAAGTTTCAGCAGAAACACAATGCAGCTTGGCACCACTGCCAAGCCATGGAAAATTTTTTAAGAGCTTCTGGGATCCAATCAGAAAGCTGCAGTCGCTCACTCCCCATGGTAACAAAAACACGGCCCTTTTTCCTCCTCAGTCTCCTCACTCGCCCTCTCTCCTCAGATAAAAAACTTTTTCCACCTTCTGGCTTCCGACTCACCACAGCAGAACTCTCTAATGGACATATGTAGCAGAGGGTTATATAACACCTCACTCTATTCACTTGTCGTTTCCAGCCTCAGGATGTGTTGACAGGAGAAGCGAAAGGAGAACACAGAGCCTGCTGTTTATGCAAATCCTCACAGACAGAAAATCTGGTAAAGACAGTGAGGTCATAATAAATCCATCACTGAAGAATAAAAGACATATTTAAAACCTACAACTTCTTCAACTGCTGCACAGAGCAAGATCTAGGTTACCACCTTAGTTTAGTATTCATGGATCACGAATGTTGGACCTTATCAGAGCTGCAAAATACTGTACAGTCTGATCCTGGCAAATATCTTGTGCAGGTGCTGAGCACAGAAAACTGCACCTGTGGATCTGACCTTCTAAAGGATGCCAACCTGGACCACATTAGGAACGGTACAGAGTCTGTTCTACGTCAAATACAAAACTATAGAACCTTAAGAGATCTTCTGACACATAAGCATAACAGGCTGTTGACCTGTTTAGAAAATGCACAGAAGAGAATCCCCTCCAAACTAGCTTGCCTTTCTTAACGTGCAAGGATGCAACTAAATGAAACAGGGTAGATGCCAGAAAGCAGGAAGTGTTTTTGTGTGTTTGTATTAGCATGCATAAGACATATCCATCATGCCACGGTATCATCATCACCATGAAGGGGAGATTATTAAAAAAGTCAGAGAAGAACTAACCTCTGCTCCTCCTCGATCTCCTCCTTTGTCATCAGCGTCTCAAATTTGCTCTGTTTCTTTCCTGGTGTGAACGTCACGTCATCTTCAGCTGCAGCCACATCTGAAACAGAAGATACACAGCAGATGGAGTACATGTTACTGACCTTTCCCACGGTTTATAGCAGCATTTAAGGGTTGCAAATAGCTAATGATAATGACTATCATATATTTACTACCATTCATTTCATTTCGTTAATTTTGGAGTATGCCTAAGTGTTGTAATGTGACATAAATAGTTTTATTCTACATTGTTTTGCTGTGACATTTTTTGGTAACACACCTGTATGATCAGATGATGATATGCACTTTATGTATATCATAGGGTACATATTGTTTGCTAGGGTAGCCCTAACTCTTACCATAAAAATTAAGTTTATCATATAACTTGTGTGTGCTAAAGACTGTACACTTCTTTAGCCTTCAGGAAAAGTGTTAATATCAAATATTTGGTATATAAAAAATTAAAGACTTATTACAGTTAGCATGCTCTTTATTGGTACTATAGAGTAATTTGTGTATGATCAGGCATCAACATGTGATTTACTAAGGGTTGTGCATGCTTAAGTGTTATGCTGCTCTGAGGTTACTTAGGATCATCATATATGAATCATTTTGATGATGAGGCTACAGTATATTAGTACTTCCTAATGTAGGTAATAAGCAATGTATATTTGTGTTTATATCCAGCGTGCATGCAGAGTTCCTCCACCTTCTGTATCACAGGTTGGAGGGACATCAAGCAGATTGTCAATCTGGACAGCAGCTGCTGCTCAGGGCAGCTAAGTGTCTTACTCAGTGTTCAAGGTTAAATGCCATTAAGTATCATCCTCCTAAAGCAGATGGCTGCTCCACTTGTATGCATGCCCACTGATCCACTGATACAGTACACATATACAGTACACACATAGAGTCCTTACAGTCCAGGTAATGGAGGTCACTAAGGAGACTGTAAACAAATGGTAACAACTGGTCATTATGTGGTTGGTGGGACTGAATAAATAGTAAATAAATATAATAGAGTAATAGTAAATAGCTTTTGGTCATAGCGTAAGAAACTGCTATTTTCTATTCACAGATTTGATTACATTTGAGGATAAACAATACACACACATATGTTTGGATGTACTGTAAGAGTCAACACAAAAGACTAAATTCTTTAAAGTGTATTCGAGTAATTTATCATTTTATGACTTCAAAAAGCTGAAAACTGAAGAAGCAGAGACATCTTGACTTTTAGTTACTGGTGTAGGAGAGAGGTGGTGTCTTCCATTAGCTGCTTTCTGACTGCTATATGTCTACATCTTATTCATATTAATCTTTGTCTTGAATGTAATATTATAGTAAGATATTTCCAGTCCGAGTTAGTGGAGCATGTACTGTAGATATTGAATACAAGAGGCCCCAGCATGGAGCCTTAGGGAACTCCACAATTAACGTCTTTACTGGTCGACATAAAGTAGCCTTTTTCTTGCCAAAAGCTTTAAACCAGTTTAACTGTACACTTGAATACAATATTCTCCTGTCTTACCATTGTTCAGGATGGCCTCTGGTTGTGGTTCTAGTTCAGGCTCAGGCCATGCCTCTGCAACAAGTTCAGGAATTGGTAGGCTGCTTTCTGTAAAGCCTGAGATCAGCTCAGGTAAAAACTCCACATATTTTCCAGCTTCAGCTGCAGGCTGTGGTACTGCTTCAGATACAGGTTCAGAGTTAAACACTGGGTCAGGATCAGGCAGAGCAACAGATTCTGAAACAGGATCGGATACTGAAACTGATTCTGGGTCTGCAGCTAGCTCCGGAACAGGTTCAGGCACTGATACTGGTTCTGGAATTGCAGCTAGTTCTGGGACAGATTGGAGTACTGATACTGGTTCTGGTATAGATTCTAGTACTGTCACTACTTCTTGTTCGTCAACTGAGTTTGGTACAGTCTCTGGTACAGTCTCTGGTACTTCTACTGATTCTGGGACAAGTTCTGGTGCTGAAGCTAATTCTGATACTATGACTGGCTCTGATTCTTTGACTGTTTCTTGGACAGGTTCAGGTGCTTTCTCTGGTTCTGGAAAAGGTTCACGTGCTTTTGCTGGTTCTGGAACAGATTCTGTTGCTGATACTATGACTGGCTCTGGGACAGTTTCTGATTCATTAACTGGTTCTGGCACAGGTACAGGTGCTTTTACTGGTTCTGGGACCACTTCAGGTGCTTTTACTGGTTCTGGGACCACTTCAGGTGATTTTACTGGTTCTGGGACCACTTCAGGTGCTTTGACTGATTCTGGAACAGGTTCAGGTGATTTCAGAGGCACTGAGACAGGTTCAGGTGCTTTGACTGGATCTGGGACCACTTCAGGTGCTTTGACTGGATCTGGGACCACTTCAGGTGCTTTGACTGGTTCTGGGACAGGTTCCATGGCTGATACTGGAACAGACTGAAAAGAAAAAAAGTTGAAATTAGTTCATTTCCATCATTTGAGATGAACGGTTGTGTGGACGACTGCTGTCAGTTGCAGCCTCTTGTTGAGAATACGTCACTGTCTGCTGCTGTCAGCAGGACAAATGCAAAACTCCTAAGTGTCGGCTACCGTGTCCTTTCCCTGACACCTGACAACACAGTCATTCACATGCCCACACACACGCACACACACTGAGCAGCAGATCTGCAGCTTTAGGAAGCGGACATGGAGACTGCAGATAATGAATGAATGAATGATTGGATTAACCAACTGAAAATAGAACTAATTCCCTGGAGGTTTTTATATTTAGCGATGCCCAGACCAGGTTTTTCCACCCTGAATGGGTACCTGCTGATCCCAACAGTGAATTTTAATAATTCACTATCAAAAACATTTATAAAAACAGCTTGTGCTAAGCCAGGCTAGGATTCTCACATCCACATACACACAACACTGGACACACAGTATTTCATAAAATGTGCATTTGATACAAGAGACGCAAGCAAGATTGAAGATCCTTCCAGAAAAGACTCAGCAGTGCTCCTGTCTGGACCCATCAGGCCCAAACAGCCCTGACATGAAAAGACACCACACAGCACCAGTCCTGTTGCTGATGACTCACTCGTGGTGACAACTGGTGGCATCAGGGGAGGTCAGACAGTGAACGGCATCAGGCCTGACTGTATTAAACCACTCCTGCCGACCTGTCTGCCGCCTGCCTGCACTTTTAATCCCACAGCAGCTTTCTGTCACACCATCAAACTGGAATGGCGTCCATTTTGGTAGAATCACTGGTCTCTTCCTCTGCCTCTGAATTCCTGAGCTGTGAAACACCAAGAATAATCTCCACACTGAATCGCTGACCGGCTGAAACAAAGCGTTCAGAGTCATGATGCTAAAAGCAGGCTCATTAAATCATCTTGTGAGTCAGCAGGAAGACAAACTGTATTCTTAGCTGAAACCAAGTCCCGGCTTCCCCTGCTGTCCTAAATTGGGCAAATATGTTTGTTGGGTGACTAAGTCTTACGTGACATCATTGTGTGCAGCGCTATCCGCTCAGGCAATGACCATGGTCTCTGCTCTGGGGAATTAATTAACCACGCAGCATTCACACAATCACGGAAGCTTGTTTCTGTTTATGTTTCAGTTTATCATGATACTAAAATAGGGAACAACTGTGTTTTTAAAAAGTCAGATGTAACTTTAAATAGTTATTTTAGAAAATGAGCCCTGCCAGCCTGTTTAATCTGACTTCGATGACCTCTGAGAGCATTTCCTGGTAAACATATTTCCTATATCTGTAATGTGACACTAAGTGCTTCACTCCAAAATGCCATTTTAGCTCTGTAACAGGGCGCACAGGAAGGGCATTAGATCTCCTGGCATGTGGGGAATTCTGAAAACTACCTGAGCCAACACTAAAAAGGAAGCAGTACGAGTTGAGGGGCCTGAGGCCGGCCATGTGAGATCAGCAAGCTGTTTAACCAGAGCAGACAAGAGCGGAGGACAGAACGCTTCTGTGTTTTTACAGTGCGTTGAGGTGAACACTACAGTAGGTTGGTGGGTTTCTTATCATTTGTAGGACTTTTTTCATCTTCGTTACTTGGCGAAATTATCGACACATCTGTGCCGGAACAGAGACTCATCTCTGCACTGTGTCTTTGCCTGAACACAGACTCATTGTTCCCTGTGCTTTCTGCCTTATCTCCACTTCAGCCCTCTGACGCCACCTTCATCTATAAAACAGACAACCAGACACTTCCACTCTGTTCTCTGAGCCCATCTGCTGTCAGGGAATGTCTGCTGTGCAGGGCTGCAGAGGCAGACTCCAGGTGTAAAGATGGACAGTATTTGAAAATGTGTAAAAACTGGCAAGATGAATGAAGGTGACACACTGACCTATACGAACTACTAAGATGCACAAAACATCAAAAATAAAAACATGAAACACGAAACTAAAACTATAAGGAGATGCAAAAACAGAAAACAACCACAAAAGGAGACAAAAAAATAACTATAGCTAACAACAACTATAAAGAGACAAAACATCTACGACAAGATGCAAAAGAACTGCAGGTGCAAAATAATGAAAAACCTCAATAAAGTAGGCTTTTGACTTCATGTGTTTGTGTTTCTGTCACTGCAAATGGACCTTGACCAGCAGCAGAGCAGCATGGCCAAAAAAGACCAAAAAATGTGCCAGTGCTGGGTTTGAGGGAGGAGCTGGGACAGGGTGTGGTAGCAGCGGTGGTGATGGTAAAAATGCCAACTTCTCAGTAATCACCACGGGACAGGGGAGATGTGGCTGCCGTGATATGAAGCCGTTGTTTTCTCACGGATTTGACGCCCGGCCAGCAGCTCTGTGAAGCAGAGGTGCCGTGAGCCAGACCGGACAAGACCGGACCGAGCCTCAGGAGGGAGAAGGAGGGGCAGGAACAGGGCTGGGCCGCTGTTCACAGTCTGATAAAATAGATGAGAGATCAGTGAATGCCACACATGCCTGTGGTTATGAGACATAAAGAGGGCGCCATGATATATAATCTGATATATAATATGATATATAATCTGATATATAATATAATATGATATATAATCTGATATATAATATAATATGATATATAATCTGATATATAAGCTGATATATTATATAATATAATATATAATCTGATATATAATATAATATATAATATGATATATAATCTGATATATATGCTGTAGAAACAGAAGGACATAACCAAAATAACTGCACCTCTGTACTGGACAGAGAACTGCTGGCTCCAACACATGCCTCCTCCTGTAAACTTGCATGATGTGAGCAGGCTCTCATTTCCATATATGGAGAGCTGTATTGCCACAAGCACCAGTTTGTAATTGAAAAAGAATGAGGAGGCAGAAGAAATGCAGAACTGGATTGAAGGGGAGTCTAATGAATTTGAACTTCCAAAGCCAGAAACACATTTTTCTATTTCTGTTTTAACTTTTTAACTCCATTTAGAGGATCACACCGTGCCTTGAGCACAGACTGCACTTTGTTTTCATACATTGTTGTGGGTATGAAATACATCTTTATGTCCTTTTTTGCATATTTGGCCGCAGAGTGTGTTGGAACAGTACAACATGCTAAGCACATAAATGTCAGAGAGGCGGGTTGCAGGCTGCAGGGTTATAAATCTGTGAACAAGAAGCTGCCACAGCGAGGTACTGACACTGAAAACACTACAGGGAGGTAAAGTCTAGTACTTTTTATGATGACAAACTGTTGTATGAACTGTCTGTTGAATTTATTGGGAGCTCGCCTGTCCAACCTAGCCTGAAAGCGGTTTTTATTCTAAATGAAATAAAACAGGTCTGCTCTGCGACAGTGTCGTTGATGCTACACGAGTTCAGTCCCACTGTTGCGACTCCCACACAGCTTCATTCATAGCAGACAAAGGCCAAAACAACAAGAGCCGCTGTGTTTCATCTCTACAGCGCAAGAAACACAAACACCTCCTTTATGCGCACAAGAAAACTGTAAAATATACCGTGATGCACTGCGGCTGCTCCGAGTCAGACAGCTGAGCAGTGAACTGTGTGTGTTGGATAAGGTTATCAGTAGGGAGGAGGGCGTCACCGAAGAGTTTTAGCCGCTCAGTAGCACTCAGACGCAAGATTGATGTCTGTGATACTTTCCCAGCAAAAAGGGTGTTTGGTTTATATTTGGTTCGCACCAACACGTCAGTTGAGTCTTACAACATGCAGCACGTTGTGTGGTCCACTCGTCGTTCTACCATTATTACTGCCCGTTTAATTTGGCTCAGTATAGAGTGAATTTACTGCAGTAGGGTTCATAGGTTAGAAACCTGACTCATTGTCCTCATGTTCAGTATTGGTGGCTGACAGTTTTGGATACTGGCTAAATTATTGGTGCAACAGGTGAAAAGCTGGTGAGAAATATCTACTACTTTGGCACAAAGTCGAAAACAGCATAAGAAAGAGTAAGAGAATGAGTAAAACGCCTTGTGCACTAAGTTCCACAGTGTTTATTCAGACTATTCTAACTCCTGCCTAAAGCATCTTGCCACATTTTAAAGTGGGCACTGCTGCACATGGACAGCACATCATCCAAACTGACGGTAGGTCTGGAAAATAAGCGAAATATACGACTCTGCTTTGAAATGTGACTTTAAAAATACCAGAAGTAGCTCTCCACGCTCCACAGCTCTGTGGAATGATCCGCCTGTTCAGTCTGCATCAGGCGGATGAAATGACACAGACCTCCCAGTTGTCCCACCGTCCCACCCATCTCCATCTCTCCCTGCAGCATCAGAGTCCATTTCAGACATGTGACACCGTGAACATGCTTGGGCATAAATTTAGGATTCATGTTTGGCACCAAATATAGATGTCAGTCTGTCGCATGTTCCAGCAGCAGTGGGCACATTCTTTAAGCTTTTTTTAAAGGTCTCAGCTTGAGGTGGAAATAGGTCAAAAAGATCCAATAAATAAGGTTCAAAGTGCTTAAAGATCTCTGGAGACTAATGATGTAGAGACAGAGGGGTCTGTTTACTACCAGACAATATAGGTTTGCATTTTTGTATAACTACAGTAATATCAGCAACATTCAAATAGATGGGAAAGTCTAATACAGGCCCTCAGCTGTGGACAGGTCAGCTCCAACATTTTCATAACGGCATGACACTGAGTGCACAAGCAAATTAGCATCAAGTAATCAGCTGTACAAAGAAAACATGGTGACTACAGCCAAACTTGTAAACTTGTATTTCTAGACATAAACAGCTGGTCGTTACCCATACATGTTTTTACAAATACTATTTGTAAAAATAATCTGTGATTTGTTAATTCACCTTAACCTTAATTTCTAAAGAAAAAAAAAAGATTTCCTGTGTTTTCACTGACCAAAGCTAAACTGAAAGGTTTATAAAATTAAATTAAATATTCAAGTAACACCAGTTTTTCACAACTGGGTGTAAAATGAGTATCAACCACCATAGCTACATGGTCAATTTACACAGTATCACTGGGTCCAGAAATGCAACCTAAAACTCTATTATGCAAGGAGGAAGCCGTATGTCGAGTCTGTGCAGAAACGCTGCCGAGTTCTGGATGGACCCAAAGACAATGAAAATGTATCCTGTGATCAGTGGTTACAGTTTGTTTTAGGGAAAATCAGACCTGGAGTTGTCAAAGACTAAAGAGATCATGCAGCATGTTATCAGCAAAAGGTGTGAAGGTCAGAATCTGTGATGGCACGGGGTGCATCAGGGTGGCTTGAATATCAGTGAAGGTACCGTTGGTGTGGACACGTACATTTTAGAGAGACAGACGCTGCCATCAAGACATCTTTTCCCAGGAAGCCGGCAAATGTTTCAGCAGGACAAAGCCAGGCCTCGTTCTGCACGTGTTACAGTGGGACTTCATACACACAGTGTGTGTGTGTGTGTGTGTGTGCTGGCCTGATCTGTCTCCTGCTGTCTCCAGCAAGAATGGGCAAATAGTCCACTTGAAAAACTGCAACTATTAAGTTGGTCGAGGAAAAGCTAATAATCAAATAACAGATTGAAGTTTTTTCAAATGAATTATATTTTTATAATGATATTTATTGATTATGCTTCTTGGTTAATCCTTCTCCAGGATATAATGCTCCAGCGTGAGGTTTTAGTTTCCTGTGAGGCTGCTGGTTCACAGTGTCTAATGAGAGACTTGTACTGGAGTCCATTAACAAGCTGGAAGGATAAAAGCAGCAGCGCTGTCAGGAGGGCAGAGGAGCAGGACTCTAAGCTGATAACACTCTGACCCAGCAGCTCTAATGATTGATCCCACAGGATCCACAGCAGACACTGTCCCACTTTGTCCCTCAGTGAGTCTGAATGTAGGTTTAAAAGTGATGCAGCAACTTTTCCAAACCAAAAGGACCTCCTGTTGTTTTCTGTTTGCCAGTATTTGCTGGATACAGCTGCTTAGATATGAGTAATCTATTACATTTGAATACACTGTCCTGTTAATTCCATCTAGTAAACACTGTCGATTTCACTACTTTTATTTTATGCATTACATGTTTGTAGTTATGTTTGGAGCTGAGCACCTCTGACACACATTTAGTCGATTTAATTGTCCAATTGATCAAATCGATCAGTTTTACCTTAACTTGTGGAACCTGGACGTCCTGGATCTGCTCCGCGGCTCCTATGTCCTCCACAGCCGGAGCTGGAGGTTCAGGATGAGGGGAAGCTGCAGGCTCGGCTGGGATTTGCTCTCCCAGACCTCTGGACGGAGGGATGTCGTCTCCATAGCCCACTTTAGGCTTCTTGTTGCCGGCTGAGGAGGATGAAGAAGAGGCGTCGGGCTTTTTGCTGAGGAGCGCTGAAGCGAAATAAATGGCAACCACGGTGAAGAGGATGGCGGGGATGATGACAGTCGGGTCCAGATCCATGTCGGTGGCTTTGTGAATAAAACGTGTAAAAGTTAAAGTGTGCTTTAAGGAAGTGTGTGTCCGTGTGTGTTCATCGGGCTGCAGCCGCGCGCACACTGAGCTGCATCTCTCAGCGCAGTCTCACCTCCACAGATGACAAGATGCACACAGCGAAGAGCGGTGCTACATCCGCATGGGTTTCAGATTAAAAGTCCTTACAGGATGTACATCTACTGCAATGGTAGTTTTTCAGAATAAAACAAAAATCTGAACGTAAGAGAAATAACCAGCGTGTCATTAAGACTAAGTCTTAAAAAGTAGGCCACACTTTGGGGAATGTATTGAAGCTCTACAGTTGTGTTTTTAAAACTATACAGTCCTTCTTAACACATTCATGTCAAATATTCAAGAGAAGTAATTGTTACAGACGTGTGTTGTTGATAACTCCAGTGACGACTGAGCGACATTCAACATACAAACATCCTTTTCTTCTGTTAATGCTGGTTGGTAGTACGAATGTACTGGAAACAAAACTGCAGTTAATGAATACAGTGGACCACGAAAGTTAAATTGGCAAACAATGTATTCTGAAATGATTTAAAGTATAATCACCAACCTCTACATTACAATACTACCGTTGTAACATCCTTGCACATTATCAAATTGTATATACTGCAAAAATACTGCATTACAACAACAAGACATTGCACTATTTAACTTCACAGGTTACTCTCTGAATCACTTAGAACCTGTTTTAATTTACAATAAAAAATAATGAAGTATACTTCAACATCATTTCTGGGGCTGTAACAATTAATACCATTATCAAGCTGTCATTACTGTTGTCAGTAAACTGCCAGACAATAATAAGATGTTATAATTATATCCCACAGCCGAAGGCTACAACTTTAGATTTTTGTCTTACCAAGTGACGAACCATCCAAACATATCAAAGTACAACAGCTGGTTGATTTCAGTAAATTAACTCTTTGGAAAAGTTTCAGTGAAAGTGCCACAATCGACGAGACAAGCATCTTTTGAGTCATAGAAAAGATTTTATTGATCAACAAAATGAAATGCATCACATCAGGGTTTGTCCAAGTGTCCTGTCTCACTTCATCAACATTTAACCTGCACAGACAGATCGAGCGTCGACATCCATCGAAAAGCAAAACGCGTCTAGTCAATCTGGCGTCAGATCAGCTCTGATGACGGGGGAGTGAGAAACCTTGGAGCAGAGACAGAGACCTTCACCAAAAGGTAGATGGAAGGCACCGTGTGACAGAAGTCAGATCAACATAGTGCCTTTTAAATTAGTTTAAGAACAGATAAAAACATGAAGACAGAGTCTCCCCATACAGTCAGTCACATTAACACACGACAGGCTGATGACAAACTTTATAGGCACTTTAGTCTAAAGCCGCATAGATACCGAAATGTATGAACTATGAAGTACTTTACAACTGATTCTGATTTAGAGAAGTTGCACACAGCATCAGCTCTGTATCTCTCACACAAATCATTTAAAAGGCATTTTTAAGCAAATGTGAGAATCTACTGCTTACAGTACTTTTGGACTGTTGGTCGGATAAAACAAGACGACTGAAAGCTTCACTGGGAAGTGACAACTGTGTGCTCTTTGACTCAGCTGACTCAGGTTAGAGGGACATGTTTCATTTTTACAATGACAATAAACATCATATTTGTGTCTTTATTTTCCTCCTTAAACCTACTGTGTCACGTTTTGTCCGACCAACTAACACTCTAATATGTCCAGTTTACTGTCACATAAGATGAAAAAACAAAACATATTCATTTAAAGCTGGAGAGTGATTTTCTTGATTTTTTTTCTGGTTGTTTCAACTTGAAGTGGCAGATTCATCAATAACAAAGAAATCCATTAGTTGGGAGATAAGGGTGATCTGCCTTGTTTACAGTAAATCAGTAATTAGTTAGTCATCCTCTTGAAGCTTGAAAGAAGAGATGCCCAAACGTAGAATCACTACTACTGTGACAACAACCGAGAGCTCAGCTGTCGAACCTGAATAAATGCTAATAAACTGTGTTCAACCTGCAATACACCAGCTCATTATCAGACTGTAATTCTGCAGAGGGTCTAGTGCCCTCTGCTGTCATTTAAGTACAAAACTAATGTGACTCAGCAAATAGATACTGTGGATCATGACAGTACATCTCATCTGCAGCATATGGCACAAAGCAGGCAAAACATCAAAGAGGCAGAAACATTGGCGACTTCACTGCTCCCTCCAACACCTGAGAACACAAACTCTAGTGAAGCTGTATATTCTAGTTTGCTCCTGCTTAAGCTGCTGCTTTCACGTCATAAACACAACCAAGAGTGTCCTGCCATGCAGTAAACACGTACAGCAGGCTGAGATTCTGAGCCTTAAACTGTTAGATTCCACTAAGGCTGGTTAACTAAAAGTTCAGTTGCAGCATTCGGTTTAATTACCCAGGCAGACAGAAAAGCTGACACATTGTCCAATGATTTGAACGAGTTTTCTGCAAAATAACATTTAGTGGTACGTTTTTGCTCATTGATGGTGACCACCATTTTGTGGGCAGTGACTGAGGGTCAGGAATTCTCCATAAGATCAGGACCTCTAGTTTCTGTGCAGCATGTGCAAAACCAGCTCATTAACAATTATGAGCTGTGTGAGTTGACTCTTAACATCCAAACCAGCTGCTGATATCAGGAAAATATTTATATGACAGACGTGTAAAATATGTCTCCAACACATCAAATAACTATTGAAGTGTAAGTTTAGCTTTTGTACACTTGACACTTTTTAATACCTTCTGAGCCCTGATCAATTTGACCACACAATGCTGTGACATTGTTCTAATTACCACAAATTAACCACCTTGAAACTGGAGGCCCTAAGATAATACATATGTAACTGTTGGTGCAGGTTAACACTCAACATACAAATCGATACTGCTTTTAAAGTGGGTGTGTGCCAAATACCAGGAGCTGGTGTGACGTTTTACATCTCTGGCTGAATGTGACAACAGTTTGAATTTTCATAGTTTAAGACATTGAAAATATTAATATTCCCCAGTTTGATTAGGAATCATATTTCTTAAAGTTGCTTCTCCCTAAAATCCTAGACCAGTCCATGATAAGTTCTAACTTCTCGTAAAATTTCCCTCCGTGTCCTCAGACAACTGAAGCTACAGAGACAAACAGATAGTGATTGGAGTTGAAAAGCACAGTGGTGGCAGGTTTCCAGCATGCCCGCGCCCCAGAAGATCATCCTCCTCTATTTTCACCTCCCTTCTCTGTGGCGGCCATCTTATCTCTTCAACCAGGCTTTCAGACTTTTACCTAAACTAGAGTAGAAGCAGCTGGAGTTGTTTGTGAGTCCGAGAGTCACTGTTAGAGGTGAGCGGGATGCTGGGCGGGAGCTGAGGTCACCGTGAGGAACTCCTCTCCTTACTGACGCAGTCGTCCTGGCTGCTGGTGTCTCCGTTGGCCATCATCCCGCAGGTCCGTCTCTTCTTCCTGAGGTGAGACATGGTGTTTCCCTCAGAGCCCGACTCTGCCTGTAGAAACACGGCATACAGACACTCTGACTGATGTGTGCACTGTTACAACATGTTAAAGACATTACAGTGATGGTGATGTGTGCCACGTGTTAGCATCTCGTAAGGAGGAATAATTAAGCAGGGATTGTACCAGTGTGTTTAGAATCAACTGTAAAGCAACAGAACATTAGTTTTATCTATAATAATATGTGTGGATACCTCTTTCTGCTTGCGTGTGTGTTTGTGTGTTGGCCCACATACATCAGAGTCAGAATCAGACGAGCTGGAGGACGACGAGGATGAAGAGTCACTGGAGCTATCTGATGCGATGCCTGTTGACTCCTGCAGGTCCACTTTGTCTGCCAGCGCCGCCATGTCAGGCCTCTCCTGCTTCAAAATCCTGCAACAACACATCCAGTCAAAGTTTTAGCAGTTATCCCATCCCTTTTGCACCATCTTGGATTCTTGGTCCAGAGCAGAACCAGATATAGGTCACATGTTGGAGACGCCATAATCGACAATATAAATATTATCCAGTGAACACAACTAATAAAAACTACTGCCTATGACATGGATTTTTCAGAGATTAATCCTTACCGGTACCACTTCCTGGACAGTTTGGGTCTCCCCCTGACAGTTTTGTGCCAAACGATGGGAAAGTTTGTTGTGCTGGCAAAATTCTGAGTGACTGCGATTGTCGTGTCCAGGTTGAGGACGACATGCCACCATCCGCCTGTGGAAACACAGCTGGTTAAAACGACTGTATATCAGATTTGATTGGTCATTACATCGCCGTAGTGATGGACATATATGTACTAAAAGCATAAGGTGCAAAAACTGGTGTGTAAAGGGATAACTGACGATGTAATTATTAAGTTAACATTTACTGCGCAAGTGCATTGCACATCAGAATGAGACAGGACAGGACTAAACAGCAGAGTCCTTCATACCACTGTTTTGTTTACAATCTGAAACCAAAAATACAAAGTTACACACCTATATGCACTGCTCAAAAAAATAAAGGGAACACTTAAACAACACAATGTAACTCCAAGTCAATCACACTTCTGTGTAATCAAACTGCCCACTTAGGAAGCAACACTGATTGACAATCAATTTCACATGCTGTTGTGCAAATGAAGAAGACATCAGGTGGAAATTATAGGCAATTAGCAATAAAGGATTGGTACTGCAGGTAGTGACCACAGACCACTTCTCAGATGCTTTCTGGCTGATGTATTTTGTCAATTTTGAATGCTAGCGGTGCTTTTACTCATGAGACGGACTCATGGTAGCATGAGACGGACTCTCAACCCACACAAGTGGCTTAGGTAGTGCAGCTCATCCAGGATGGCACATCAATGCGAGCTGTGGCAAGAAGGTTTGCTGTGTCCATCAGCGTAGTGTCCAGAGCATGGAGGTGCTACCAGGAGACGGGCCAGTACATCAGGAGAAGTGGAGGAGGCCATAGGAGAGCAACAACCCAGCAGCAGGACCGCTACCTCTGCCTTTGTCCAAGGAGGAACAGGAGGAGCACTGCCAGAGCCCTGCAAAATGACCTCCAGCAGGGCACAAATGTGCATGTGTCTGCTCACACGGTCAGAAACAGACTCCATGAGGGTGGTATGAGGGCCAAACGTCCACAGGTGGGGGTTGTGCTTTCAGCCCAACACCGTGCAGGATGTTTGAGATTTGCCAGAGAACACTAAGATTTGCTGGCGCCCTGTGCTCTTCACAGATGAAAGCAGATTCACACTGAGCACATGACAGACGTGACAGAGTCTGGAGACGCCGTGGAGAACGATCTGCTTTCATCTGTGAAAAGCGCAGGGGCCCAGTGGAAGACCAGCCAATTCCGGTGTTCAACCGCAAATGCCGATTAAGCTCTACGATTCTGAGCAGTGAGCACAGGGCCCACTGGAGGATGTCTGGCCTTCCGTCCACCCTCATAAAGTCTGTTTCTGATTTTTTTTTTTGGTTAGAGACATTCACACCAGTGACCTGCTGGAGATCATTTTGTAGGCCTCTGATATTGCTATTTCTGTTCTTCCTTGCATAAGGAGCAAATACAGTTCCTGCTGATGGATTAAGGTCTTCTTCTGCATTGCCCAGCTCTGCTAGAGTTAACTAGCTGTCTCCTGGCATCTCCTTAAGACTGTGCTGAGAGACACCGCAATCCTTCTGACAATGGTATGTATTAATTTGCCATCCTGGAGGATTTGAACTGCCTGTTCAATCTCTGTAGGGTCCGGGTATCACCTTGTGCTACCAGTAGTGACACTGACCCTGGCAAAATGCAAAACTAGTGAAAAAAAATGTCTGAAAAGATAAGGAGAGAAAAAATGGCAGTGGCTCCTCCTGTAAAACTATTCCTGTTCTAGTGGTCTCTCATTGTTGCTCCTCTAGGTCACCTGTTGTTAATTCATTAACACCAAAGCAGCTGAAACTGATTAACAACCCCCTCTGCTACTTAAATATCTCAGAAGTTTAACTGACTTGATGCTTTACTCTGAAGTGTTCCTTCAATTTTTTTAGCAGTGTACTAGTTCATGTTTTGTCTGTAGTATCATCTACTCAGTTGTGTGAAGTCTAAATCCTGGACTGGTGCCGAAGGAGCAGCTGAGGGTGTAATCCATTCACACCAATCAGCTCTGTTGGCATTAGGTGAATCTAGGTCACATCCACTTCACTGTGTCACACAGTTCTGTCTAAACTATCAATACATCTGGTAGGTCACTGCAGGCCTACTCTAGATTTTCACAGATAAAAACAACTATCAGGTTTTTCTGCTTGACAAACACCACTCACCAAGTATTTATAAGGTTAATTAGTGATTTACAATGTTCATATTTTCCTAGCAACTGTGGCTGGAGTCAAACTTGTATGTCTGGAAAATGTACTCGTATTATTTTTTGTCAACAAACCCTATATGTACACATGAAGATGTCC
The DNA here is from genome assembly GCF_900324465.2 of Anabas testudineus. NCBI lineage: Eukaryota > Metazoa > Chordata > Actinopteri > Anabantiformes > Anabantidae > Anabas > Anabas testudineus. Next base: position 4,668,015 of record NC_046617.1, on the reverse strand, counting down.
ACCTCTAAAGACTAAGGATTAATATAAGAGCTCATGTCTGCATATTTTAGAGGAGATGTTTTCAAACTGTAAACCACCTCTGCTCAAACTCTGAGGGGCAGGTAGTGGATACAGAGAGCTGGGAGAGAGAAACTGTGTGGAGTCAAAGTAGGTGGTATATGTACAGGCAATCTAAAAACCATTAAGTTAGTTTGGCTGCTGATTTGATCACTCAGCAACATGAACACACAGACATGATATTGTCTATATTTTTAGATTTGATGGGACATCTTAAACATACTGTATCTTGGTATGTGTTGTCCATCACAATGTCCATAAACCCACTAAGCAACCATGGGTACATTGTGAGCAGAAATTGGTTGTAAGTCAGCATATTTGATGTGCCAAAATGTACATGTACATAAAAATGAACATAAACTAAAACATTTATAGCCCATAGCTAGTTCAGCGAATGCATTGCAACATCCCTCAAAGCTCCAAATTGAGGAAGCTGTAGAAAAAGTATTAAACAACAGGATCATTGATGGAGCATTACAATGTAAACAATAAAAAAGACTGGTGTGTAAATAAGAAGTGACAGAAACACAGATTTACTTGTTTTCAGTATGAAAGCATCGAGTAGAAAACATTCAGGAAGCAGCTTCTCGCGTTTAGTCAAAGCTGTCAATTTAGTCACTGATTAAAATGACAAATTCATGATAAATAAGGTATGAAATTTAGAATGTGCTGCTATTTCAAGGTGTCTGATACATATTTAATCAACATTTAATATATTCTCTGTCTGACTGTATATATTTATCTTTACTGTATGTACTGAGCATTTGATGTATTTCTGTGTATCTTGTCACATCATCAGCTTGAGGTCTGAGTGTGCATTGGGCAGCTATGAGATTATATATATATATATATATATATATATATATATACACATACATACATACACTGTATGTATGTGTTTGGCCTTGGCACCAGCACATACTAATATTAAATGGCTTCTGTGGGGAAAATCAGGACTCTACTTCTCAGTAGGATCAATTTATCACATGTTTGGGTATTTTCATGGGACCCGTTGGCAAGATAATTATTCTTTAAATAAATACCTCTGTATTGAGATTAAAGGAGAGGAGAGTGTTAAATCAGCAGTTTTTTGGTTGACTAGTTGACTTATAGGTGAACATCTGATGAACACAGAATTACTGAGATTTAGAAAATAACGTTTTGTCACTCACCAGGCACAAACACTGTCTCCCCAGGTCCCTGGAGGATCTCTAGTGGTGTAAACTCTGGAGGCCAGTTTGGCTGCTGAGTTCTGGGATAAATAACATTGAACCAGGTAATAGCCTCATCTTGTTGGTTGCCGCCATCCTCTCTGGTCACCTTGATCAGCTCTCTGGGTGTGTTAGTAGGGAACAGGCACCACCTCTTGTGTCCCTGAACAAGGGCGTTCCAGGCGCTGGTGCCCAGCGGGTCGATGTGGATACCGGTGCCGGAACGAGCTGGGCCCATTACAAACCATCTGCAGTGGATAGGTGATAAGATAAAAAGGTAAACTATAGCCACTTTTACATAGGCACTGTGGACTTTCTTTTCTGTGTTTTTATGTAAGCTCAGCTGAAATTTGAAGGATCAAGTCAAGACTTCACATGCCCCCTTTTTCTTACAATGGCTTAAGGGTTCCTTTAAACTATGGAAAATGTATTAAGTTTAAAATGGGCAACTACACGCTGATCATTAAGCTTCTGATGTCGAACAATCTAAAGTTAATTAAACAACTACAAAACATTATATTAATAGAAGGAAAAGATCAAACCTGTAGGGCGGTCTACGCTTCTCCCCTGCAAATTGGAAGAGGTCATCCCTGAAGAAGATAGGAACCTCATAGTCCTCTAGCAGCTTCCTACGCTTGGCGTGTTCACCATAGCTGCTGTCAAAGATGTAAAGAGGGCTATCGTCCTTGGTGCTCTCCAGGTACTCAACATAGTACTTCATCTTCATCTTCACTGAGTATCCATCATTGTCTTCCCCACATTTGAATTTCTGGTTGCGGTATTTACGCTTGAGGCGCTCTAGAGTCCATTTTTCCCTGGCAGGCCAGCTCTCCTGGCAGTTCAACAAGACAACGGGTTTGTAGGGCCGCTCGAAGCGCTGAATGAACTCTTCAGGACTGAGATGTAGGGCATCCACGCGCTCCACGTTGTCCTGTAATATAGCATACATCAACATAAAATTACAGCACAGTTAAAATTTCTTTGTACAAATACCACAGTGCTCTGTAAGACTACAGAGACCCACAACAACCACAATGAGTGGAAAAACAGCCAAGGGGACACGTGTGGCTCTGGGGTGTGATTGTTTTTTGTCTCTTTCTATCAGGGGATCTCTATACAGGTGAAGTTTGGTCCCCTGGGGCCCATTGTTAGACCCTGGACCCAGCCAAGCTGTAGAAATTCTTAGGGTGAATTAACGAATGTAAAACAGTAAATAACCTATCTGGTAATAGGTCAAAGCTAAAATCTAAACTTGTTCATTAGAAATCAGATCATTAGAAAAAAAACGTACAGCTTGTCTCCTGCAAAGCCAAAGTTTTACAAATGTTATTATTTACAAGAACAAAATATGGCTAAAACTTTAATGAACTGCTATATAAAATAAATTGAATTAACCTTGCTTCCTCGGTTTTTAAGGAAACTAAAATTCAATCTTTTTAAGACTTTTTGATACCTGCCTTATTCACATGCGTATATGTTTATTAGTTGCTATAAAAAAGAAAGCGATAAAGCAGGAAAATGGTTTGCCTGTCTAAAGTTAAATTAATAATGTAAATCAATTTGCGGGTTGCACACTGAGCTTTAACATCGCCTCGTACAGTAACTCTGTGTCTACGTGACAAGCTGCACTCCTGCCGCTAGCCACCGTTAGCTTAGCTTCAAATGCCCATATTGACAGTTACCTTCACAGTGCGGTGTGACAGGTCGAAAGTCTCATGATAACCATGCTTTATCCAGTCTGCTGAATCCTTTAGCTCGGGTCTGGCGCTGCGTTTCGCCTCTTTAATCCTCTTCTTAGTCTTATGGTTCATTCCTCCGTCTGGCTTTAGAGAGAAAACGCGTTTTATTGCTGCTCGGCTAACGCTAGCTGTCGAGCTAACCTGAGGTTACTACTGAAACACATTCACTAGCGCGCACTAGTGCCCGGCTAGCTGCGCTTTTCTTCCACGCTCACCTGAATTATTTGATAATAGAACAAAACCACTAGTGAGGTAATGTGCCAAACACGCTCTAGAATATACACTTACAAATGTGACAACAACGTTAAAACCTGCAAGATATACACAGTTTAATAAACACTTATCAGGAGAAGCTAGCTGCCTGGCTACACAATGCTTTCGCAACTGATTGACATTTGTGCCCGCCTCCGTTGCAGGACAGGAAGCCCATTGGCTACAGCGTCAGTAGAAACCAAGATGTTGATTGGTTACCTATTACAACAAGCCTTCCCGCCAGGCAATCACGTGGATTTGGTTGGCTGTCAATACCCAACACGTCCTTGTGTTTTGGTCAATGCGGAAATGAACGCAAGCGTGGTAGTCGGTGTTATATTATCAGCATAATTATCAATGGAATTGCTAAATGTTTACCTTCTAATTAGAAGAGGAGTAGCCAGGACAATAGTTGACGATGTACTTATACAATTATAGAAGGAATTGACTCGCACGATGGACCACAAGGGAGCCGATACACCTAGCATAGCTTATAAAGTTTTCACATTTGAAGAGAGCAAGAAAAACACTCAAGAGTCGCTCTCTGTGTCTATACCCGAGGTTTGTGTGATTTTGTTCCTGTGATGCTGTGTATGCAGCCCTGCTTGCTACAGCCCAGAAAACGACGTGAACGATCTAGCTGTTGTCGTGGTACCGATTCATTAATGTGCTAATGGGCTCTTAAAAATGTTAATAAAAGACATCTACGTGTTTATAAACGAGATGCAACAGTTATAAGAACGAACAGGAGTTCTCCTCCCATACAGTACATCAAGTACGCACGATTGTCTTGCAAATCAATTTACTTCAGCTCAGTTACTTTCAGTTCACATGAAAAGTGCACATGTACCTATGCTTACTGAATCTGACTTTGGTTTTGCTTGGAAATGGTTGTTATTTGATTTGAGATTTGATGGCTGTGTGTTAGTAGCTCAACAGCAAACGTTTTGTCTTTTATCTGTGCAATCTGGCCATGGTGGTTGTATTTATCATTCATTACCTTGTTTTTTACAGTTTCCTGTGATCTTCACTCTTAGGTTCTTGATCCACAGTATGGGATGTATGTGTGGCCTTGTGCGGTGGTGCTGGCTCAGTATCTGTGGACACAAAGAGAGGAGCTCAGAGGCAAGACAGTGCTGGAGGTTAAGAAATGTTTCACTTTGGGATCTGAGCTGCTGTTTTGCAAAAGCAGTACTTTTGTATATGCACAGTCCTGTTTTTTTTTTCCACAGCTCGGTGCAGGTGTGAGTCTACCAGGTGTGGTGGCTGCAAAATGCGGTGCGAAGGTGATCCTATCAGACAGTACTAAGACTCCTCTGTGTCTGGAGAACTGCCGGCGTAGCTGTGAGGCTAATAGCCTCCACGATGTGGTTGTGATGGGTATCATCTGGGGGGAAATCTCACCAGATCTCGTTCTACTTCCTAAGCTGGACATTATCCTGGGATCCGATGTTTTCTACGAGCCTCAAGGTAAATTTGTGCACAACAACAAAATGTACATTTGATCAGGGCTGTAGTGACATGATTGACTGTATAATGTCTTTCAGATTTTGAAGATGTCCTTGTGACTGTTGCATTTCTTCTAAGAAAAAACCCCAGAGCCCAGTTCTGGACCACATACCAAGAAAGAAGGTAAGTCTGTGGGCTCGTGGGACATTGAGTTAACTAAAAGCAACCAAAATACACAACATGCTGTGGGGAAAAAAACTCCTTCAGATTGAATTTATTTCTCTTGGGTGTGATGATTTTAACTTGACCTGCGATTGATATTAACTGTCATCTCAACCCTAGTAATTATTGACCTGCTGATTTTCTGTGATGTGGCCTCTTGTTTTGTAATTAAAATCCTGTCACGAGCTGCATCTTTTCATTTTAAAGTATTTATATTGAAGCTATCGTGATATTTCACTTAGCAAGTAAACTGCCCGTCCAAAAAAAAGTCACACACTCTAATATTTTATTGGTCCACCTTTAGCTTTAATTAAGGCACGCATTCACCGTGACATAGTTTCAATAAGCTTCTGCAGTGTCACAACATATATTCTCGTCAAGAGTTGCATTCATTTTCATCAAGATCTTGTATTGATGATGGGAGAGTCGGACTACTGCACGAAGTCTTCTCCAGCCCATCCCAAAGATTCTCAGTGGGTTTAAGGTCTGGACTCTGTGGTGGCCAATCCATGTGTGAAAATAATGTGTCGTGCTCCCTGAACCACTCTTTCACAATTTGAGCCTGATGATGCCTCATTGTCATCTTGGAATATGCCCGAATCATCAGTGAAGAAATGGTCATTCACTATATTCAGGTAGTCAGTTGGCCTCATTCTTTGGACACATAATGTTGCTAAAACTAGACCTGACCAAGTGCAGCAACCCCAGATCATAACACTGCCCCCACAGGCTTGTACGGTAGGGCTTGATGGGTACATCACTTCACCTGTCGCTCTTCTTACCCTGATGCTCCCATCACTCTGGAACAGGGTAAACCTGGACTAATCAGACCACATGACCTTCTTCCTTTGGACAGTTCTTAACCCAGTTTGAGTAGTTTCATCAATGTCCTTAGATGTTTTCTTAGCTTGATTCCTATAATTTGACTCTTCTGAAACAGATTGACATCTTTTCCACAACCACAGGGTGTGTCTTCAAATATGATAGATAGATAGATAGATAGATCTTTGGTGAAGATACTGTGTGAGGTAAATCTGAACACAGTTCTGAAACGCATAAAGAAATGTTTTAGCATGACTTACATTTACCAAACATCTTATTATTTCTGATGTCTATCCAGAATTAACATTAATAAAGTACTTCTAGCAGTTAACTTGGCATACCTTTACAACTTGGCATCTTTGGTTGTTTAAGAAATGAGAACTGCATCAGTAACTTGTTGTCAGCTGAAACATAATCATCCATGCATAAATTATCCAATAGGAGACTTTTACAGATTTTCTTAGTTAAATGCAGGTGGTGACTTTTTTTATTTTAATTTCTTTACAGATCATTTCCACTTATGCCAAGTTAACTGCTAGAAGTACTTTATTTATGTTAATTCTGGATAGACATCAGAAATAATAAGATGTTTGGTAAATGTAAGTTATGCTAAAACATTTCTGTATGTGTTTCAGAACTGTGTTCAGATTTACCTCACACAGTATCTTCACCTCTCAACTTTCTGGTGGTGCCCTCTGGGAGGGTTTTGTATTCCAGAGTACCATCCAGAGTTGAGTTAGCATACAAAAAATAGTAAAAAATGATTCTCTTCCTTTTAGTGCAATGTTAATCCTACCTTCCATGTGGTAGGACAGATTTTTACATATTTAAACTGTTAAAAAAAGTCAAAAATACATTTTCAGCAAGGATTCTCAACAGACCCTGGAAGTTCTGGTTTTGTTCTGTAGCTCTGTCACTGCTCCAGTTTTAACCTCTCTCCCTCCTCCTCACTGTGTGTTTCAGTGCAGACTGGTCGATTGAAGCGTTGCTGTACAGGTGGAAGCTGAACTGTGTCGAGGTTCCACTGGAGACATTTGATGCCAATAAATCGGAGCTGGCTGGATCTAATCTACCAGGCCGCCACATCATCCAGATGATAGTCATCACTCTGAAGACAGAAGATGTTGGACTGTAATAGATTAGCTAACTGTTTAATTATATATAATTAAACTATGTTAATTGTGTCACCAGTGTTTAGTTTTCAGGGCTTGTTACACTATTTCCTTTATCATGGCAGAAGGTGGAGAGAATAATGTTGCTGATCAACAAGTGCATGTGCAGTGAAGAAATGTTTTCAGTAGTTAAAACATTAATCAGAGCCTGAATCAGATTTCTCTATTAATAATGCAACTGTAGAGAAACATACTTAATAGTCCTACACCTGTAGGAATGTAGAAAGTATGGAAGCTTCACTGATCTCAGGTGGAGAAACTGTGTATTTTCTGCTGTGGTCACCAGAGAGCAGCATTTTATCAAACAGCTGCACACTAAGCTTCAGCTCTCATTCATGGACAGATTACTGTTTTTTAACACACACACACATCTGCCTTCTTCCACATGAAGAGTACTGCTAAAATCAAAGTGAAGCTGAAAAACTAGTCCATGCATTTGTTACTTTCACACTGGACTATAGTAATTCACTATTAATAGGGTGTCCTAATAACTCCTTAAAAAGCCTCCAGTTAGTCTTCTCTCTCCTGCTTCTTCTTCTCTGTCTCCCTCTCTATTTACTTTATCTGTGTTTTATCTGCTGCTTGTTGCTTCTCTTCTTTCTCCTAGGTCTTGACATTAAAACCCACCAATCCACCAAATGCGGGGGGCGGGTAACAGTCACTCACAGTCAGCTGGACACTAGCCAGAGTTAAAGAAAAGTCCGGTGTGTCCTGTAGATAGAGATGTATATAGGGACACGGGGAAGCTCACAGTGCCACTTCACAGAATGATTTCTGTAATGGAGAAACAGCTACTCAGTCTGTCTGAAGGTTGCTGTACCTGCCACGCACAAATCATTACCAGTTAACTCTCTACACCCCAGCACTACCTTCAACAATTCTTTTATGTTTTTTCTTAGTAGACTGCATTGTTTTATATGAAAGGAGCTTTATACACAACATAGTTAAATATACTGAGTTAAATATTGAGCCAGTCGAGGCAGATGGCCGCCCACCCTGATCCTGACTTTGCTAGAGGAAGAATTTCCTCTCCACTGTCGCCCAGCGTTGGCTTAAAGGGGATTTTGTTGGGTTTTCTAGGGTCCAGATCACCTCTTTTTGTCACATAGTGAACATTTGTTTATTTTTAATAAAACTCTGGATAAGTAAAAATAAAAATAAACTAACTATAAGCTAATTTATTGACAGTAAAAGCTGTTCCAAGATATCAGCAGACTTATATGTTGATACGACTTATTTCAACAGTTTCTGGATCATCAAGACAACCGTTCGTACAGATTAAGTGACTCTACAACTGATTAACATCTTCTTGAAAACTTACTGTTTTAAGTTAAAATCATTGCAATAAAAAAGAAGTAATGGAGCACAACATGACACAAAATTTGTAACACCTCACAGGTTAGACAGAAAATCTTAAAACCCCTTAATCCGCAGACATAAAAATCAGATACTATAAAATATAAATAAAATATGACAACATATGGTTCACATTGCCCAGAATATGCTAACTAAACTCTTTTAGCCATGGCTGCTTCTCCCTCTTCTCCTCCTGCTCTCTCTTGCTCGGTTTGTCACATGTTTAGTTTTTCCTCTGCCTCCTTTAGTGAGAAGGGAATTTGTAATAAATGTAGTTTATTTGCAGCTTTGGAGGCGAGGCTGACTGATTTGGAGACTCGGCTCCGCACCGTGGAAAACAAGCCAGCTAGCCAGGTGGTTATGACGTCTTCCATGCTAATCTACAATGTAGTAAGTAATAGGAGCTTGCAAGTGCCACTTGTTGTCAAATGTTAAAATTTAAATGATTTTCTATCTCAAAAGCACAATAAATATTCAGAGCATTTCTGTGTTTTATCTAAATCTTGGGTCTTTGATGTCACAGTATTTTTGAAGTTGCAGGAAATACTGTTGCCATGAAGGGGTGTATCATATCCATGAAGGAGTGAACCCTTCAGTGTGAATACTGTGTACACACACACACACACACACAGACACCACAATAAGAAGACAAGAAAGACAGTAACGTCCAAGTATGAGCAGAACTTAAAGCAGGTTCTGAAAAAGGATGGGATGTGTAGACACTGGGAATCCTCACAGTGGCTAGAAAAGGCTGGAATAATAGACAGCACTGAGGCAGGAGGGGTCTAAAGCAACAACACACAACAAATCTTTCATCTCTATTAAGAACAAGCATAAAAGACAGTACGATTAGAGAAAGTATGTAAGAAAACATCATTCCAACTGTAAAGTATGGTAGACCAAACATCATGGTTTGCTGCATCAGGGCCTGACCAGCTTTCAGTGATTGACAGGAAGACAAACTCTCAAGTGTATCAAACAATCTTCAGAATCTTGTGAGAATGTCTGTACGTCAGCTGAAACTCTGTAGAGGTTGGTTGATGCTACAGGACAATGACCTAAAACACCAGAGCAAGTTTATAACAAAATGGCTTTTTGATTTTTTTGGGCTAATTTTGAGAAATAGTCAAAGCATCAATCTAATCTCTAAATTTGTGATAACAATTCAATTCAATTCAATTCAATTTTATTTGTATAGCGCCAATTTACAACAGAAGTTATCTCAAGGCACTTTACAATGTAAGGTTTAAGACCTTACAGAAAATATTTATACAAAAAATTATAGAGAAAACCCAACAATCCCATTTGAGCTAGCTTTAGGCAACAGTGGAGAGGAAAAACTCCCTTTAGAGGAAGAAACCTCCAGCAGAACCAGGCTCATAGTGGGCGGCCATCTGCCTCGACCAGTTGGGGTGAGTGGAAAGAGAAGAGAGAAAAGAACAGCAGGCAATAAAGACAACAACAAGCATCAAGAACATTGGGCAGATGAACTGGATTCTGGAGATGTACAGCTCCAGGCCGAGGATACCTGCAGAAAAGTACAGAGAGAGAGGGAGACAGAGAGGAGGAAACACAACTAAAAGAGAGAGAAGACACAAAGTTAATGACATGCAATGGTGGCATTTGCATTGATACAGGAGAAAGGAGAGAGGAGAGGAGCTCAGTTTATCAGTAGAGGTCCCCCAGCAGACTAACCTATATCAGCATAACTAAGAGATGGTTCAGAGTCACCTGATCCATCTCTAACTATAAGCTTTATAAAAAAGGAAAGTTTTAAGTCTAGTCTTAAATGTAGAGACGGTGTCTGCCTCCCGAACCTGAACTGGGAGCTGGTTCCACAGGAGAGGGGCTTGATAGCTAAAGGCTCTGCCTCCCATTCTACTTTTGGAAACTCTAGGAACCACAAGTAAACCTGCAGTCTGAGAACGGAGAGTTCTGCTTGGAAGATATGGAACTATGAGTTCTTTAAGATAAGATGGAGCCTGATTATTAAGGGATTTATAAGTTAGGAGAAGAATTTTAAATTCAATTCTGGATTTAACAGGGAGCCAATGGAGAGAAGCTAACGTTGGAGAAATATGATCTCTCTTGCTAATTCCAGTCAGAACTCTGGCTGCAGCATTTTGGATTAACTGGAGGCTCTTTAATGAGTTATTGGGACATCCCATTAATAAGGAATTACAATAGTCCAGTCTGGAAGTAACAAATGCATGGACTAGTTTTTCAGCATCACTTTGGGACAGGATGCTCCTAATTTTAGCAATGTTTCTTAGGTGAAAAAAGGCAGTTCTAGAGATTTCTTTGATGTATGAAGTGAAGGAGATATCCTGATCAAAGATAACTCCGAGGTTCCTTACAGTATTACTTGAGGCCAGAACTAAGTCATCAATGGTGAGAATGTGTTTAGACATAGTGTCTCTGAGATTTTTAGGCCCAAACAGTATAACCTCTGTCTTGTCCGGATTTAGGAGAAGCATTTGGTTTTTTAAATAAGCGTTTTTGGTCATCAACTTCAGGTATTATTTAGTATTTTTGTATTTATTATGCACCGAGTTCAATATAACAACAAGAAAAATGGCATAAACCTCCAGTGTCTAGATGTACAAGCCTAACTGAGACCTCTCCACACTCCAGGTTGGATTGCAATCAAGGTGCATCTACTAAATACTCAGACACTGATTTCACCTTATAGTCGGTCTTGGCCTCGGCGGAGGTCGGCAGCTGTTTCTCGGAGGTCTCGACTCTACACTCGATAGTCCAGGAATGGAACAAATCTGCTTGCAATTAACTAACTGGACTCCACATTAACTTAAAGACATTAACTGTTATACTGGACTGCTGCCTACACAGCATGTAATCACCCATATGAGGATGGGTTCCCTGTTGAGTCTGGTTCCTCTCAAGTTTTCTTCCTGTTGCCTTCTCAGGGAGTTTTTTCTTGCCACCGTCGCCCTCGGCTTGCTCATCAGGGACAATCTCATTTCATGATTCATACACATTCACTGTTCATGTACTGTTCTTTGGTTGTGTAAAGCTGCTTTGTGACAATGTCATTTGTAAAAAGCGCTCTACAAATAAAATTGAATTATATATTTTTATTTAATATACATTACTTTGTAGAAACCTGATTTCACTTTGACATTAATGAGGTATTTTTGTATGAGATTTGAGGAACCTTCAGGTGGTGGAAAACTGCTCTGAATGGTTTGTTGTTGCCAAATGAACCAGTACTACGACTATAATATGCAGACAGACCTTTAGTACTTAAATCCAATTATATTTAGGTACTAAAGCAAAACTATCTGAATGCAATTTAGAAATATTTCACATTTATGTAACACTTTAAAGCTGGATAGATATAGAATATGTAGAAGAAATCTTCTGGATCTTCAGTAAAATTGATAGAAATGTTCTAAGGGGATCAGTAAAGTATACATTGATCATGTGACCCTGGTGTGTGTGTGTGTCTCTCTCTCTCTCTCTCTCTCTTTACAGTTTGTACTGCACCAATACAATAAGGAGTTCCTGTAGGGAGGACGTCGACCATATGAAGAGGTCTTTACCAAAGCTGCGTTCTTGTTGGAATAAAAACAACTGATAAACCAAACGAACTAATCTGAAAACGTCTGCTCGAAGCTGTCCTCCAGAAGTGTTCACTCCAGGTGAGAACAAAATACACTATCTATATATACACGTTGTTTGTGATCTCTCGTTACTGGACCGACCTCTTCCGGGAGTTTACTCTCCCGTTTTGTTCCCTTCCTTGTTGTTTCCCTCCTGCTTTGATTTTGTGTGGGCCTCCCTGTATTTTGACCTGGACTGTTTTATGTTGTGGGAGTTTTGATTTTGAATTTCGGATTTCTCTCAGACCTGTTTTCTGAGCTCTGGCGTTGCATACGGAGTATTTAATGTACTAGTGTTGTGCTCCTGCTTTCTGTGGTCTCTCGCCAGTTCTCTCCTCAGCCTCCGCCACGCCACGCGCTTTCCCGGAAGTCCGTCATTTTGGAAACCGCACCGGAAACGGACCGCGACTCGCACTTCCGGGTAACCCCCCCCCGCCGCTGACATCGGTGCTCTCAGTTAATTACAAACCAACCTGTGAGTACTCACCATCTAATTCAGCACATCTCAGTTTTCTGAGAAGAAAAGAAGAAAAAAGAAAAAACAGAAAAAAGATTCTTATGTTATGGCCTCTTTGAATAGATTCGTCATGAAAAAAGTATTGGGAGCATTGGGAGCAGCGGGAGCAGCAGCTGGAAGTATTGGGACAATAATGGCAGTGGGCAGCTCAATAGCTCAAGTTGCTCCAACACATCGCGAGTGCACCATTGAGATAAAGAATAACTGCATTAACTTCAGTCTTTGTAATCCCAGGTATTTTCCATATTTCTTTCTGCCGTCTAAGTAAAGATGAATATTACTTACATATATTAATTCCCTCCTTTTTTTTATATCCAGGAAGTTCATTGAGAGTGGAGGCTGTGCGACTCCTTTGTCACCCCTCATTGCACCTTCGCAATCTGACACTTTCCTGTTCTCTAAGACTCCACACACAGCACGTGGATCTGTTGGTGTCTTCACCTACGATCTCCTACCGAACGCTTCAGAGCAGGAGTGCAAGGAGAAAATAGCCGTCATGTTCTCTGTGCCCTACGACTTTAATTTGTACTACAACTGGTACGCAGTGGGAGTGTTTGATGAGAAAAGGCAGTGTGATCACAATCTTTATCGTGAGATGTATTATAACACAAACAAAACCTTTATCAGAGGTAAAGCACGTGACCCATCTCTCATTTATCAAGGTGATAATGTCACCATCATAGCAGCAATGTCAGACACTTATCAGCCTGTCATAAAGGTGCAAGTGACTGAGAAAAAGAGATAATAAAGTGCATGTCATCATAATTTCATTGTCTAAAATATGCAGGCCATGGTGTCAAATCACCTGAGTCACACAAAGGCCAGCTGATCAGCAAAAACAAACCAATTCTTTAAAGCATTTATAAGTGAAAACCTTTTCATTTCTATTCATTTATTTACTTAGAATCTTTTTCTTTTTCTTCGTTTTTTGCTTAGCACATACTGATGATATTACTTTGTAAAACTGTTTGAGCAATTTTGGCACAAAGAAAATCTCGACAAAAAAAAAAGCCACAACAGGAATAATGAAAATGCTGTTTTTGGGTTCTGTACTGATGACGGATTTCTTTCTGAAAATATTCCAGAAATGCATGTGGATAAATGATAAAGTAGTCCACAACAAAAACATTTTTTATAAAAAAAAAAAATTTTTTTTTAGCTCAATTGGTCATTGGTGTTTAACTGATTTATGCTTTTTACATAATTCCATGTGTTTTGTTCCTTGGTTATGACGTCTTCCATGCTAATCTACAATGTAGTAAGTAATAGGAGCTTGCAAGTGCCACTTGTTGTCAAATGTTAAAATTTTAATGATTTTCTATCTCAAAAGCACAATAAATATTCAGAGCATTTCTGTGTTTTATCTAAATCTTGGGTCTTTGATGCCACAGTATTTTTGAAGTTGCAGCTAAAGTCTCAGAGCTATCATACCTTATTATGTTGTTCTCCACATCAAATATGAGTTCACCCCTTGTATCAATAGATACCCTGGATAACACATCCACATTATCCTGAAGGGAAATAATTAAAACCTATGTCAAATGAAAGAAACCGGGCATTGACAAGCAGATACATAAAAACAGGATGAAATGCATCACCTGCTCACCTCTGAGGTCACTGCCATCAGCTAACTAACATTGTACTAGTCACTCCAGTTCCACCAAAGGAGCTCTGACCTGTGCAGGTATGGACTACACAACACCTTTGAAGGTGTCTTCTGGTGTAAGTCCTGTAATAAGATGGGTCCTCTAAATATTGACCTTGTTGTTCCTGAACACTCTTCTTACTGTGGCAAGTTACAAGTTACTATCCTGCTGAAAGGGGCAACTGCCATCAGGAAATACTGTTGCCATGAAGGGGTGTATCATATCCATGAAGGAGTGAACCCTTCAGTGTACACAATACTGTGTACACACACACACACACAGACACCACAATAAGAAGACAAGAAAGACAGTAACGTCCAAGTATGAGCAGAACTTAAAGCAGGTTCTGAAAAAGGATGGGATGTGTAGACACTGGGAATCCTCACAGTGGCTAGAAAAGGCTGGAATAATAGACAGCACTGAGGCAGGAGGGGTCTAAAGCAACAACACACAACAAATCTTTCATCTCTATTAAGAACAAGCATAAAAGACAGTACGATTAGAGAAAGTATGTAAGAAAACATCATTCCAACTGTAAAGTATGGTAGACCAAACATCATGGTTTGCTGCATCAGGGCCTGACCAGCTTTCAGTGATTGACGGGAAAATAAACTCTCAAGTGTATCAAACAATCTTCAGAATTTTGTGAGAATGTCTGTACGTCAGCTGAAACTCTGTAGAGGTTGGTTGATGCTACAGGACAATGACCTAAAACACCACAGCAAGTTTATAACAAAATGGCTTTTTGATTTTTTTGGGCTAATTTTGAGAAATAGTCAAAGCATCAATCTAATCTCTAAATGTGTGATAACAGCATTTTGGTTTTTAAACAAGCGTTTTTGGTCATCAATTTCAGGTATTATTTAGTATTTTTACTAACTTATAGCTTGTACGGTAGACACTAAGCATGATAGGTGAATCACTTTATCCATCTCTCTTCTTACCCTGATGCTCCCATCACTTTGGAACAGGGTAAATCTGGACTCATCAGACCACGTGACCTCCATCTTTGCTTGATGCTAATAATTTGACCCTTCTGAAACAGATTAACATCTTTTCCATGACCACAGGATGTGTCTTCAGACATGGTTGTTTAAGAAATGAGGAGCTACTCACTGAATCAGTTAAGGTTAAATAACTTGTTCTCAGCTGAAACATAATTATCCATCTAGTAATTATCCAATAGGAGACTCTTACCGATTTTCTTAGTTAAATCTATGTGGTGAGTTTTTTTATTTTTACTTCTTTACACATCATTTCATGTCAAAGGTATGCCAAGTTAACTGCTAGAAGTATTTTATTTATGTTAATTCTGGATAGACATTAGAGATAATAAGATGTTTGGTAAATGTAAGTCATGCTAAAACATTTCTGTATGTGTTTCAGAACTGTGTTCAAATTTACCTCACACAGTATCTTCACCTCTCAAATTTCTGGTGGTGCCCTCTGGGGGGGTTTTGTCTTTTGCTTTGTTAAAGAACCATCCTGAGTTGAGTTAGCAAACAAAAAAACAGGAAAAAATTATTCCATTCCTTTCTGTCCTACCTTCTATGTGGTAGGACAGATTTTTACATATTTAAACTGTTACAAAAGTCAAAAAGACATTTTCAGCAAGGATTCTCAACAGACCCTGGAAGTTCTGGTTTTGCTCTGTAGCTCCGTGTCACTGCTCCAGTTTTAACCACTCTCCCTCCTCCTCACTGTGTGTTTCAGTGCTGACTGGTCGATTGACACAGGAACTATGTTAATTGTGTCACCAGTGTTTAGTTTTCAGGGCTTGTTACACTATTTCCTTTATCATGGCAGAAGGTGGAGAGAATAATGTTGTTGATCAACAAGTGTATGTGCAGTAAAGAAATGTTTTCAGTAGTTAAAACATTAATCAGAGCCTGAATCAGATTTCTCTATTAATGCAACTGTAGAGAAACAAAATACTTAATAGTCCTACACCTGTGGGAATGTAGAAAGTATGGAAGCTTCACTGATCACCGGTAGAGAAACTGTGTATTTTCTGTTGTGGTCACCAGAGAGCAGCATTTTATCAAACAGCTGCACACTAAGCTTCAGCTCTCATTCATGGACAGATTACTGAACACGCCAACTAGCACACAACCAGGGCTTTATAAAGTCACAGGGGCTCTCTGAGCTTCACCTGAGCAAAATCTATACAAAATACAAAGAGGATCTCCATCAGTAAGAGTACAGTTGTCTTTTTATGTGCTATTTACATGTGAGCTTTTAATGTTCATTGACATTCAACATTTATTTAAGCAGTTTGATAAATACAACACCTGCACTATTTATCTGAAAGTGAAACCAACATTTAAATTAAAGGTACTAATGAATGGTTTAAAGGAGCATTGTACTCAGTCATTTAAAGTGCAAGTCACACTGTGGTTTAATTATTAACTCTGTGGTGAGGATTATCTCAAAGTTGATACAAGATCAAGTACTGAGATAAACATGAAACACCACAAACGACAATTTCTCTGATAATCATCTGAAGAGGTAGAAGAATTAATCGGGTCAGGACTGATTACATGTCTTAGGGTTTATTGATTTTAAATTGTGTTTACAATAGACAGTTTATGTAATCATGTAGGTTACAGTAGTTTCCTTTGACTAACTTGGACAGTTGTCTGCATTAACACAGATAACAATTTAGTACAGACACTGGAACATGTCACTGGGATCTAATGAGTCCCACTCTGTTTAAATGTCACCTATCCAATATATATTTCAATTTGTTCATGTTAGTGATGAGTCTTAAATGATACTGGATGGAGTTAGAGCACAGGTTTCTGTATTTGGACCAATGCAGTCCACTTTATACATGTTTTTCTCATTCAATATTAATAAAAGACAATCTGTAAAATTCCATAGCTGCAGCAGTGACACACAGCTGTATCTAAGTACAAAACAAACAAAACAAAACAAAAGAACAAAAGAACAAATACATTAGTCAAATCTCTAGAATGTTTAAAGAACATATTACTGTATTTGGAAATCTGAACCCCGGATATGTGCTATCTTACCATATAGTTTCTGTATTTTCAAGAACTGCTGTGAAAAACCTTTGTCTAAGGCTGTACTGTCTTCCACATGAGGAGTACTGCTAAAATCAAAGTGAAGCTGAAAAACTAGTCCATGCATTTGTTACTTTCACACTGGACTATAGTAATTCACTATTTATACGGTGTCTCCAGTTAGTCTTCTCTCTCCTGCTTCTTCTTCTCTGTCTCCCTCCCTATTTACTTTATCTGTGTTTTATCTGCTGCTTGTTGCTTATCTTCTTTCTCCTAGGTCTTGACATTAAAACCCACCAATCCACCAAATGCGGGGGGCGGGTAACAGTCACTCACAGTCAGCTGGACACTAGCCAGAGTTAAAGAAAAGTCCGGTGTGTCCTGTAGATAGAGATGTATATAGGGACACGGGGAAGCTCACAGTGCCACTTCACAGAATGATTTCTGTAATGGAGAAACAGCTACTCAGTCTGTCTGAAGGTTGCTGTACGTGCCACGCACAAATCATTACCAGTTAACTCTTAACACCCCAGCACCTTCAACAATTCTTTTTATGTTTTTTCTTAGTAGACTGCATTGTTTTATATGAAAGGAGCTTTATACACAACATAGTTAAATATACTGAGTTAAATATTGAGCCAGTCAAGGCAGATGGCCGCCCACCCTGAACCTGGCTCTGCTGGAGGAAGAATTTCCTCTCCACTGTCGCCTAGCGCTGCCTTAAAGGTGATTTTGTTGGGTTTTCTAGGGTCCAGATCACCTCTTTTTGTCACATAGTAAACATTTGTTTATTTTTTATAAAACTCTGTATGGGTAAAAATGAAAATAAACTCTAATAAGCTAATGTCTTTACAGTAAAATTTGTTCCGAGTTTCAAATCTTTAGCAGTCAATGGCTGGGTCCCGTCTCTGGTGCCGGGCTCTTACTGCTGCTGTCTTCAGTTCCTGCTTGTTGATTTGTTTATAGTTGTCTTGTGTTTTCTTGTGGTGATTTTGAGTCTCAGAGGTCCCTTTGGCAGCATCATTTGAGGTCTTTCCTCTCCATCGTTTTTAGACTTCAGAGTTTATCATGGCTCATGGTGACTTGCTGCGTTACCATGGCGACAACAAAGGCGCTGACGCTACTGTGATTAGGTTCCCTGATATAGACCTTTTCACCAGGGAACAGAGGAGAGAAGTATAAGCTTCTCAGTCTGATCATTCACTATGAGACAACAGTGCTGGGATACTCACAAGCGAAACGATGGTATACATTGATGTAAGCTGTGACTGGGTACTGCACTCTGTTGTTGGGCTGTGGCTGCAGCAGCAACAGTTGCTGCCTGTCTTAATTACAATCATGGGTATGCCAGCTGATCATGCAACAGTGATTTCCTGTTTACACCGAAGTTAACTTAAGAAGGTCTTGGTCAGTTAAGGAAAACTTCTAAGTGGTGTAACTACTTTAAAAATATTGCAATTTAAATGTAATGATGAAATGTACTGCTGAGATGTACATGTTTTTTTGTACAATTACTAATTTGGAAGTCTTCAGCCCTATTTATAAGCATTGTTACAATTTACAGTGTCCCACATTTAGCCTTAATGTGGTATAAGGCTACAATCCCAATACATCCTACTACGCCTCCAACTGCAGCTCCTGCTACAGCTCCTACTTTAATTCCAACTGCGCCCCCAACAAAGTATGTTGTTGCTGCTCCAACACCTGCTCCAGCCAACGCGGAGCCATTTACAGAGAGTGCAATGTTCCTAACTAAATTGTTACTGGTGTAATACTTTCCTTCATTTTTGACAACCAGGTCATTCATTTTCTGCAGAAGCTCTGCGACTTGAGATGGTTCCTGGTTTTTGTTGTCAATAACATGGCATCCCCCATTACACTTAGCGACAACGTTCTTGAGGTCTTCAGAGCCTTGAATGAATTCTTTTATGGTTTTTCCATTTTTCTTCAGTTTATCTCCATAGGTGAACAAAACAATAGCGTATTTGTCTGCATTGCCAAAGGTTTTCCAGATAAGTTCCACCATGTCATTTTCTTGCTGTGTAAAGCGTTCCAGATCCATTACAAACAGGAATACATGAGGACCTGGAGCAACAAGTAGGACACCTCTTTTGATTTCCTCCACAACCTCCTTATCGCTTATATTTGGATTACACAGACCTGGAGTGTCGACAACAACAACATTTTGTTTGCCAATCTGGATATTTTGCTTCTGACACTCATCTAAGATAGGTATCTTAGATTCAGAAGCAGGTTTCTCATTTTTCCCCGACCCACTCAAAATGGTCTTCATAACTGCAGTTCTCCCTGCTCCAACTCTCCCAATAAGTACAATCCTCAGGTCTTGGGGGTCTGTTGGAAAATATTACAGACATTAGCAGTGAAAGAAATTATGCATTCTGTATTTTACTAAACCAAAAAAAAGTCATCGGAATACTAAAAGGACTAAACGTATATTCACTGATCACAATTATGCAGACGACATCCACATTTATCTTTCACTGTCACTAAGTGGCAACACAGACTTTTCCTTAGTTCTCTCTCTGCAAGTAAATAAATCACTGGATGTACCTGGAACTTTATTCAGCTAAATGCAGAACAGTCTTAGATAACTGTCTTTAGAAGAAGGAAGACTGAGAGCGGGCGCTAGTTTTTTTTAGAAACAAGAAATCTTAGTGTTATCTTGAACTCAGAGGTACAGCCTCTGTTAAATTTAACTTAACATTGTTATAAGTCTTCTGCATCTCTATTTGTGCTCCACAAACTTCCTCTGCCTTGTCTAATGTTAGATTTATTAGAATTATTATCTATAGTTTTATATTTTTTGGATTTAAATATTAGTCAGAACATAAAGTTAAGACATGAAAAATGAAGAGGTTACCTAATACTACCTAATTCAATTGTTTAGAAAATTAATATAATTAAAAAAAATATTTAATTTCACATTAAAAATGTACTGAATGTAAATTACAGTAAATTCAAACTTTACAAGTTGCATGAGTACAAAATATGAATTCTCATATACATTATACATATTATAAAATATTAAGTAAAATCAATAGAAATTAAATCCTCATTATTGCAACTGAAAGCAAACATCATGTATAGGCACAAGTGATGAACTGTTTTAAACTAAAGGAAAAGTCAAAGTTGATTATTATAACAGTTTAAGAAACATACTCACTTGACAGTAAAGTGTCTTTACTGGTCATCTTTGTCTTGTAAATGCAACTGATCTTAGATATGATATGTGATATTAAGTCACTGTGGATGTCTTCTTCTGACTATTTTAATTTCCATCTCATCATTATATGTTATAGCCTGCCTCTAGTTCCCTCCCCTGAAACACACATCATCAGTTTCTAGACCTGTTCTGACCAGTCACAGGTCAGAAATAAAAATGTGACTGCAAGTAATACATTTAGGAGGCTGAGCAGTAAGGTAGGGTCTATTTGCATGGTTGTTAAAAACTGTTTACCTACACTAACACATGATCAAGCAGTTTGGAGACTTATTGCCTTGAAGAATCATACAGACTATCAAATAATAGAATGGGAATCCAACTGGCAAGCCCATACTGACATGCTCCAGTGACTAGTTGATGCTTGAACAACCACTAGCCATGTTGCTATACAGCAGCTATGTATGCATGAATAAAGGCTACCTAAATAAACAATGTGGATTTTCAAAATTCATTATGTAGCCACATTCCCAGATGTTTTACTTTACATATTTGTACTCCTCAGACTGTACTACTGCTGTTTACCTCGACATGAGCCTTGACCAAAAGTGAAACAGCTGCACTAAGGATAACTTTGTGGGGTTGACGAACCCATCTGAATCCTTCGCTTTACAAACCATTGTTCTGTGTCTACTAATCTTTTTAAACACAGACTCCAACTGAATTTGTTGGCCGCCAAACGCCAACGAACAATTCCATCCGATCAGCTGCTGTCCCATGCTCCGTGCACAGGGGCTGCATGAAAACAGTGAATGTCACCCTGTAAGATTGTCTGTCGTGCCATCTTGGCCTGCTTTGAGCCTCCTGCCTGTTTTTCAATCTCCTGTCTGCTTCTTTACTTCATCTCCTGCTTCTGCTGTGCCTGCTATTGCCAAACTGTAAATTAAAGTGAACTTTTATACTCTAATACTCTATTTAGTACATATTAAAATGGGAGCAGGAAGCACTGCTGCCTCGTAGTATAGTAGGGTATAGGTTTGAATTCATGGGTCAACATAGAGTTTGCATTCTGTGTGGAGGTGGCATGATGAAAACACGTCAGAGCGGGTTTTCTCTGGATAATGGATGGATGAATGGAACTGGGAGGAACTTGAAGTAAAACAAGCACTGAAATAACGGAGCAATGTGTGGATGATGCAGAAGTCCAAACAGTCACTTCACACAGAACTTTGATTATATAACTTTTCAGGTTTGTCCTCCCCTACCATCCAGGACCCAAAACATTTCTTTCCTACAAGTAGAAAATAGCAACTCTGCACTCTACACAAGTAATTTCTCTATTTGCCAATAGAGAACATTTGGGTTTTGTGAATGCTGACATTCCAGTTGTCCGCCAATCATAGGATTGGTGGTTCAACTCAATTCAAGTTGCACCCTGGTGAGTCGGATCGGCTGCATAGCGTCTTTGCCATTTTGATGTGATCAGCCAACTCATACAGTACCTGCAGCTCCTGTGTCTACACATACATCAATTAGCTGCTGTGCCTTGACAGATTTCCAGACGCTCACAGACAGTACTGGAATTTCATTCCAACCGTAGTGCAGCTTTTCTTTGTCATATGACTTTTTACAAACACAATATAGGTTGTTTGTAAAAGTTGAGTTTGACTAAACCTAATCCTACAGTGTAAAATATAAACTATGAAACAGTAATAATTTCAGCATATTTAGTTATGCAACCATGCAGGCTGTACACAGTGCTGCCTGAAATGATACTAAATACAGTGATTTTCTCCAGGTGAATTTAAACACTAACTACTATTGTTAGCATTAGGGACAAGCTTGGTCAATGTTAGGCTGAATGTAGCATTACAGTAACACAAGACGTAAGTAAGAAAATGCATCACTGTCGAGTCTGCTCGTCATATCAAGCAATGGGGAAGGGGGAGCAGAGTGCACATGATGATCATGAGCATTGTGAGTGCACGAGCAATGACTGACACTGGGTTAGCAACACCACCTGGTTGGACTGCCAGGATTTGAGTGTGAGTGTAATTTCATGCCTTGCACAATAGTGAGTGCCATACACACAGATTAGATTAGATTTTTCCAATTTATTTATCATGTTACCATAGATAGCAAACCACAGAAGATAAATGGAACACAGACATGGATTTGAATTCAAGCCATCAAAATGAAGTCAGTGACGTACCACCAGCATATTATACATGTTGATTACAACACGAATACATTCAAACGTATGCATCATTCAGGATATTTATTATAATAAACGTGTAAATCAAAAATATTCAAATTAGGAATATATTAGGAATTCTGTGCTGGTGGACGTCTCTCGTTTAAACCAATCTTCATGTGCAAACTTAGTAATTAAAGAGTTTTCACTATGAATGCAGTTTACAACAGATTTTTAGTACAGATTGGCAGTTGTTTCTCAAATTAAACAAATTAAGTTAGAAAAATTAAAAAATAATTTCCTCAAACACATAAGCTTTTATCAGGAAGTGTACGAAGATGTTTTACTTTCATTTGGTCACAATATTTGGGTGGAGGATTTCTTTTTCTACCCACTCTCAGTACAAAACCTTTTACACTTGTGTTCAAAGTAAATTCCAAATACATGCAGTTGGTACATGGAGCGTTCAGGACTGACTACAGCACACTGACAGTTTGTGGCCCAAAGCAGTTCAAAAAGTTTCAATTGTCCACTGATTTATCTGAGTGGTCAGATAGCAGTACACTGGTATCAAGTTGACAGTCAATAACAGCCTGCCTACATCTGCTAAAGACTGCTAAGATCAATTAAATACAAAGCTGCCCAATTTTCCATTTGTTACATTTTTTAGTACTCCAATTATTTATACTGCTTTGGCATCAATTTGAATGCCACATCTTCCAACAGTTTAAGCCAACATCCAACACTTTTAAAAAGTAAAGGATCTTCTTCCTTAAGTTTTGAAGCAAAACTTTTCAACAACATCAGCGCTGTTGCCTTTTTGATGGGTTCCACTTCGGACTTTACATCAGGGCGTTTCATCATCATGTCAAAGGCCTCCACAGCTTTTTGAAACATTTCGTTGCTGTAGTTTCTTCCTTGATTTTTATCCACTTTTTCGGTGATCTTTCCCAGAAGGCTGGTAACTTGAGCATCATCCTTGTCTTCATTGTTAAAGACATGATAGCCCATACAAGACTGACTGATGAACTTGTTGAGCTCTTCATTTTCTTTGATAAAATCTTCAACCTCTTCAGAATATTCATCTCTGTGTGTAAACAAGACAAAGGTGTGAGCCTTTGCATCTGGGAAGACGTTCTGGAATTGTTTCAACGTGTGTATATCTTGAGGCGTGAAGCGTTTCAGCTTCATAACCAAGAGGAACACATGAGGACCAGGTCGAATCAACAAGGTACCTTCCAGGATCTCTTTCTTCAACTCATCAGGATTTTTGCTGGTGTGAAACAAACCTGGAGTATCCAAAACAGCCAGAGTTTTTCCATCATACTCTCTTGTCATCATCTTGCATTCTGTTGTCACAGATCCGGCAGACAACCCTGTCTCAAAAACATTTTCACCAAGGATGGTGTTTGCTGTGGCGCTCTTCCCAACACCAGTCTTTCCCAAGAGCATAATTCTCAGCTCCTTTGATTCTGTTGATTAATAACAAAGACATAATTTATGGATACATCAGCCACGTCAACACACACATACACATAGCAATTGATGTGCATATGGCTATGACTAACAGTATGGTTGTGTTTAGGCACCCTACACCCTACATGGTTTAGGTTA
This sequence comes from Anabas testudineus, assembly GCF_900324465.2. Taxonomy (NCBI): domain Eukaryota; kingdom Metazoa; phylum Chordata; class Actinopteri; order Anabantiformes; family Anabantidae; genus Anabas; species Anabas testudineus. The sequence goes on along the minus strand of NC_046617.1, from coordinate 4,643,934 downwards.
GGGAAAGACTGTAGCCATAGTAAACATTTAAACTAACAGGTACTGAAAGTTGTAACCAAATTGTGGAAGTGAGTCTTGACAACCTAACCAGGCAGCAAGAATTGAGTCAAAGAAGTCGGGTATCATCAATTGTAGTACTGCATAATTTCAGTGTATACATCTACAACAAGCCCCAAGGGACAAATGTGTATTAGTCAGGCAACACAGACTGGTCCCATAGAAGGTCAAACAGCTTTGTGCTGGAGGTATTTCAATGCTGACAGAAAATGAAAGATTGGTATTTTGTTGATTTTCTCCCTTGAATCCAAAAAGTATGAAAAAGAAGCAAAATCCATAATTTAGTACTACGTAGTAGCTTTTTGATATGTTTTCGGCAATCATTTTTAATTTTCTCTCATGTGTTTAAAAACAAATGACTGATTTTACTTCATCCATATTCAGTTATCCTTGGAATACTGAGAAGTGAAACTCAATGTAGAGATGGATGTGAATATAGATATATATTGTTGTTGTAGTGTACCAGTGATCTAAAAGCAACTTGTTTGTGTCATATATACTCTGTCTCTATGCTGATGATACTGCTCTCTCCATGTCCTATAAATGGACCCATTGTTACAAATGTTCTTTTCTATTTGTGATGGTTGAGGAATCTGTCATTACAGCAAAACATTTACTTGTGTAAACTATATAGGTATCATTCAGCTAAGAATAAAAGAAGATATAATAATTAAAATAAAACTACTATTTAATGTTTTGCCTCAAGGCAAACTATATTCCATTGTAAAAGTATCTATTAAGTACTTACTTTGATTATGGTGACATACTCAGTTTAGCATAAGAGGTCAATAAACTAACAAGAGGCACATAAATTGAAAAGGGTCATTTTAAAACATATATGTACAAAGCTATCACACCACAGACCCTAATCTGACTCTAGATTAGGGTGCAATAATCTTGCCACCAACTGGAATATGCCACATAGTTTAAAGTTATCTACTTATGGTTTTGGTAGTTTTTTGGAGAAGAAAGTTTTGTCCAGATAATTGATGATTTTTGAAATGATTTTGTTAAAATAATTACCAGTCAAGTTTAGTTGCTGAATTATAAAAGCTGGGAGGTTTCAATGTACTATATGACTTTTGAATTATCATAAGCTGCTCTTAATACTGACAGCAAAAGTTTGTTGTTACATATTTATATATCTATTAATGTAATTTGTAACACTGAGGAATTATTGAGCCACAGTGCTAAAGGAAAGGTTAAATATGTTAAATTATGGGAAGACAAACAATAAATTCTGACCTACATACTTGCTTTAAAATATAAACTTAATAGTTAAGTGAAATCAAGTGCTTAGTAAAAGAAATATAAATATAGGCCTACAATTGATGCTTGAGAGAAGGTTTCTTTTAAACATTTTCATGATGCATGAAAACAGTAGTAATAAGAGACTAAGCATAAGCATTACATTGAGCAAAATAACTGCTGAAATGTACTCACTGCTGGTCATCTTGGTCTTGCAAAAGCAGTTGAGTTCTGATGTGTTAGTTGCTGATGTTTTGTTGTTGAATACTTTGCAATTCATCTTTATATTATAAAGTGTTTGGAGTTCCCTCCCCTTAAACACATGTCATCTGTGACCTAACCAGTTTGAGCCACCCAATCACAGATCAGGGACCAAAATGAACATCAGGGTCAATACATCAATGCATAAAAGCAAGATTTTAATGTTTGATAGATTTTCTTGTTGGGTTCAAGCACTATTTCACTAAATAAAAAAATGTCAGACTGGGGTGGTGTAGTAATGGAGTTGCTGGCAGAGTGAAGAAAGGCAGGTAAGACAGCAGAGTGCAGGTGAGTAGATCCATGATGGAAGCACGACAAGTAAACAGGCAAGATGATGGTGGTGAGAGAATCGAGTCACATGATTGACTCAAGTCACAAATTTAAAAACATTGCTTAAATAACAAGGATAAAATATATAATAGCACTGGTATAAAAGATCAGATGATGAACCTAGGTATGTGGTATAGATTTAGAAGAGAAAGGGACCAAAAATAAAGCCCTGGGGTTGTACTAGTTGTACCATAGATATTTAAGATGTTTGACCAGATTCAGAGGAAAAAGTGGAGAGTTTGACCACTGCTCTTTTTTCTCTGCAAGACATCAAAATACATCAAAAAAGTGACTTACTCCACCATAGCCACAGTGGGAAGAAAAAGTGGAGCTTTGCATGAATTGGTCATAAATATGCTCTGATCGTCATCTAAGTCACAACAATACAAAAACAAAGTCTGCTTAAATTAATAGTACACAAAAATTATATGTTTTCATGTTTTTATTGAACATCACATGTAAACATTCAAGTGCAGGGTGGAAAAAGTATGTGAACCCCTAGCCTAATGACTTCTCCAAGAGCTAATTGGAAACAGGAGTGAGCCAACCTTGAGTCCAATCAGTGTGATGATATTGGATGTGTTGCTAAAAGCTGTCCTGCCCTTTAAAAACACACACCTGTTTTGGGCTTACTGGTTTCAAGAAGCACTGCCTGGTGTGAACCATGCCTCTCAGAAGACCTACGATCATTTCATGCAAGTGATGAATCACGTTTGCAGCACGTTTGAAGTTTGCAAAAGAGCAGCTGGATGTTCCACAGCACTACTGGCAAAATATTCTGTGGACAGATAAAACCAAAATCGAGTTGTTTGGAAAAAACACACAACACTATGTGTGGAGAAAAAAAGGCACAGCACACCAACATCATCCCCACTGAAAAACATGGCGGAGGGAGCATCTTGGTTTGGGGCTGCTTTGCTGCCTTAGTGCCTGGATGGATTGTTGTCATTGTTGGAAAGTTAATTCCAGAGTTTATCAAGACATTTTGCAGGAAAACATAAGACCATCTGTCACAGGACAATGGCCCAACATACAAGTAATTCAACAAAAGAATAGCTTCAACAGAACAAAATACACCTTCTGAAGTGACCCAGTCCTGAAATGCTGTGGCATGACCTGGCAAGAGAGCGATTCACACCATACATCCCAATAATTTTGCTACACTGAAACAGTTTTGTGAAGAGGAGTGGTCCAAAATTACTCCAGGTCGTTGTGCAGGTCTGATTTGCAACTACAGAAAACGTTTGGCTGAGGTTATTGCTGCCAAAGGAGGATCAACCAGTTATTAAGTCCAAAGGTTTACATACTTTTTCACCCTGCACTGTGAATGTTTATATGTTATGTTCAATAAAAACATGAAAACACATAATGTTTGTGTACTATTATTTTAAGCAGACTGTATTTTTGTATTGTTGTGAGTTCGATGAAGATCAGAGCACATTTCATGACCAATTCATGCAAAACTCCACGTATTCCCAAAGAGTTATACACTTATTTTTTCTTGCCACTGTATACTGTAAAATAATAAGTCTGAGTTAAAACAAATTGTAACCAGTTTATTTCACTGTTTGCTGAGTATGTTACACAAACTCAACAAAAAAACATTGATTCTAGTTTTCTCAAATAGAGCAGGAAGACTGCTATAGTTTTCCTGACTGCAGGGTAAGAAGACAGGGCTGCACTGCTGTCACTGCTATGCCTAGGTATTTAATCAGCCCATTTTACATTTGTTACCTGCCCATTCAATGCAGGTTTACAAGTGGTAAGTGGAGGAGGGCAGCAGAAGAATGTAGCACAACCAGTTGCGTATTATTAAGCTTAACCTGACCGCAGTCCTCAAGCTTCTCTTCACCCTCACACTGCTGCAAGAAAAGCAAAAGCACATCACAATTCAAGACGGAAATATTTACAAAAAAAATTTGGAAACACCAAGGCATTATTGCATTTTTAGACTGAAATGTAAAAAAACAAATGAATACACAGAAAACTTAATAATAAAATGGGTGGAAAATTTTAAATGACCATGTATGCCCTCTCAGGTGTTAAAACATGCTTTAGAACGCCCATTTGCACACCTGTACAAGAATTTTTTTTTAGTACAATTGGAAGTACAATTTTCTTCCATGAGAAACACATGCCTCACAGGTCCTGACTGGGCAGCATCATTGTAATGTGTATAGGAGACTTAGGTTAGCTGTCCTTATGGGCGGAGTTTCCTAGAAAAAATCCAAACCAGAAGAAAATGTTGCCAAGAAGCAGCAAAAAGAAGATCCAAAAGAATGGACTTTATATAACCAGAACCAGATTTTGTGGACTGATGGGTTCAATGTGCAAGACCATGCAGTTCAGAGCTCAGAGACAAAGCTCATAAAAAAAATGACAGATGTCTGCCGAACATCATCGGTGAAGCATGGAGGTGGAAATGTGCTTAGTCACGCTTAGTCAGGGGATGCTTTGCCAACGTTAGTGTGAGTGGAGTGCTACACCTATGCCTATTCCTACAAGAGCTTCAATAGGAATTATTAAGATAATAAATGTTACAGGAACCCTAACTTCTTTTAGAAATTCATTGCAGCTTCCATGTTTTGGAAAGCCTGGGGGAGGGTGGTCAAATTAAACAGCGCAAATCTTTACTTATGTTTGTTCTTTTATAAAGAGGTAAAATCTCCTTCCACTTTGGTCATGAAAGGCATTTGTATGCCTGCCATTACTGATACAGTTTCTTAGAATTAACTAGTGTTGAATGTGATTTCTTATCAATGTTTATCACAGAACATTAACTAAAGACCTGGAACAGGCTCAGACAATAACCATGGGTGATTTGGGGGCATAGAGGAGAACACGTACACGGCAGTAGTTTGACCTCCTGTCATTGACACACACCGTTTGAATTGTTGTCTCCACTTCAATTCAAAAACATAATTAAACTGTAAAACCTTCAAATGTACCACAGATAACAGATGATAAATGAACAAGGGCCTGAATCATTTTCATCCATTGTCACTGTGTAGTCATTGAAAGGATTGTGTTTGCTCATATTACACAAGCAGTTCAGTCGATCCTGAAATTTATCTAGTTCCTGGGTGTTTTCTTAGCTGAATAGTGCCAAACCAGCGCGATAAAACAGCTCAGATAACCCTGAGGTAGATGGCAACAAACCCCTGTCCTCGCCTAACCTCTCAGGACTCACTAAGTAGGGTGGGACTGTGCTGTTGGTGACCTGAAACCTCTCTACACATGCTAACAAACTAGGTCTTTAAAAGGTTTAGAAATGTTTAAAAACGTTAACAGCCAAGTCCAATAAAGTCACCAGTATCAGTGGTCACAGCAGCTATTACTACAGTCTCACTGGTCCATGATCCTCCCAGGTGAGCTTCCCACTTACTAAAATAAAACAGGAAAAGGAGAGTGTAACATGTGACAGCAGACTCTCATATGAGAAGCACAGAGAGAGGTAAAATGCTACTAAATGTTGCCTTTAAATTGGAAAGTTGCTGAATAGTTTCTCCTAAAAAACGTCCTTAAATGCACCAAACAATTCATGTGTAATATATGTACAGTGCTGTACAACTGATGCCAACAGGCCATTATGGATGGTGAACAAAAAGTGATTCATGATCGAATATTGATTTTATTGTTGGACTTGTCTTTCATGAAACATTCTTTTATAGTATAAAGTTCTGGACATGATTCAAACAAAAGTAAAACATACACTCTGCTTAAATTGTCTATTAGTCTACTCACTAAGATAAGAAAGCACTTTATTTGGTGAAACTGTGATCTCATGTTTACTGATGGTTGTGTAGCCAACACCTCCACTTTTATGCACATATAGCAGTTAAAGATCAAATAAGAAGACAAAGACAAAAGTTAGTTACAGTATTACAGCTCTATCTGACCTCAGGATAAGCTTCCTCAGAAGGGAGAGCTAGTTTCTCTGGTAAACACATGCTGTGATCTGTAACAGTAAGCTGTTTAAACATCACACCTATGTGATACAGTGCCTATAAAAAGTATTCACCCCATTGGATGTTTTATCCTTTTATCAACATTATAAACCAGTCATGGTCCATAAAAGTTGCCTTTTGTGATCCAGAGAGAGGTCCAGATATTTGGTGCTAGTAGTCCCACAAATTGTGAAATGGGGATCACCTGAGGGAATGTGTCTCAAGGTATTGCAGTATAAAGAAACTTGTTTCTGGATGGTCCTGTCACTGGTTATTCAGTATTTCTGGCTACCATTACACCATGAAGACAAAAAAACACTCTCAGCAACCCAGAGAACAGGTCAGTGAAAACCATAAGTTGGGGGGTGGATACAAAAAAATCTCCAAGGCAATGAACATCCCCCAGAGTTCAGTGAAATCCATCATTGAAAAATGGAAGGAATATGGCACATGTCTAAATCTGCCTAGAACAGGTCCCCCACACAAATTGAGTGAGCCTGCACGAATAGTGAGAGAGGCCACTAACACACTGATGACTACTCTGAGGGAGTTTCAGCTACTGAGATAGGAGCGACTGTACATACAACAGCTGTTGCCCGGGTTCTTCAACAGTCAAAGCTTTATGGGGGAGTGGCAAGGAGAAAGCCAGTGTTGAAGAAAACTCATATTGAATCACGAATTAAGTTCACCAATAGGCCTGTGAAAAAGTCAATTGGAAGAGGATTCTTTGGTCGGATTAGACAAAAATTGTGCTTTTTGGCCATCAGACAAAATGCTGCACATCACCTCAAACACACCCTCCCCATTTTGAAACACGGTGGTGGCAGCATCATGCTGTGGGGATGCTTTTTGGAAGTCAGCCCTGGGAGGCTTGTTAAGGTAAAGGGTAAGATGAATTCAACAAAATAATGGACAATCCTAGAGTACAATCTTATTCAGCCTGCAAGACAACTACAGTTTGGGAGAAAATTTGTTTTCCAGCAAGACAATGACCCAAAGCCTACAGCGCTGGCTACCCAGAAATGGTTTAGCCCATTGTCAAATGAACAGGCGGCTCCTGCACGAATCATATTAAATTTCCCCAATATTCAATAAACATTTTGTTTAACTGTATGACTGCATTTTATAGTTTGAAGCATAAGAAAATATAAAAATATTATGAAATAAAAATGTGCTTAAAGTAAAGCATGACATAAAGTGGCTATAACTGGACCAGGACTAAAACGTCTGAAGCATGATCAACTCCACGACATCATGCAATTCAGACAATTCATACGTGATGTCTACACATATGATGATATCTACAGCAAAAACAAATGAACGAAAAAAATGGATATTGGCTACTTGAGGTTAGGTGAGATGTGAGATTTGAGGAACTTTCAGGTGGTGGAAAACTGCTCTGAAGTTCAGTGTGCAGTCGGTGAGTGAATGCTGCCATCTGGTCTTAGCAGGAGGAAATGCACAAGTCACCTCTGATAGTGGAAGAAAACCACAGTGAAACAGTGATGAAACAAAGATTAAATAGTATGAAAATGTTCCTTGTTGTTGTTTTGTTTTTTACACTTGACAGTAAATATCTAATCAAGTCCTGTTTGTTTTTCAACTTCTTCTTTGATGCGTACATAACAGAAATCATTTTTCCAGTTCCAGAAATATTCTCAAATAATATTCTCAACGTGACTACAACAAAATGACATTGTAGAAATAATTTACCAGGAGACAATATACAGTGGTAAGATTGAGATTGAAATTTTTGTGTTATTATATTAAAAGCAGAAATATTATAACTTTGTCAAGAGGAAGGCATTAGAAGCTTGTTTTAAATGGTCTTGCCTTAATAACACAGCACCAGACATTTTGGTCTCTAAGCTACTTTTACACTTTTTTGTCATTGTCCTTCATTTTTTGATGCACTATTTCCCCTTCTGTCATCTGCTTGCATTACATTTTCCTTTTATTTTACCTCTCCTCTGTCTTTAGTATTAGGCCTCTTGTTGACTGTTTGCTAGTACATATAAAATTAGAAATACCTCTGAAATTACTCGTCTTAAGTTTTATCTGATTTATCTTAAAACTACAGATTAATTCACAGATAACTTCTGTTTTAAAAAACTATTTTGTAATATATAATGTGACTCCACTCTCTCCTGTCCCACTGCTGCAGATCAGGACACAGCACTGATCTGTTTGAACAATGACGTCCAGTAGAGGGCGGTAGATCAAAAAACTGCACGGTGACGTTCTAGAACGTCCGTGAAGAACACATTCACTACCCACAATCACTTGCGTCTTTCCGGTTCCAACAACCATTCAAGACGTAAGATGGCGGACCGGCGGCGAAGGAGGAGGCGCGCGTCCCAGGACAGCGAGGACGACGACGAGTCCGGTTCGGGTTCGGACAGTGGAAGGTCGGGATCTCCAACGACCAAAAGCCGGGGGAGAGATCCTGACCCGGCGGAGGCGACAGTTGGTCGTACGGAGGCGAAGAGTGACGTGGAGTCCGAGTGTGTGAGTTGCTAACTCCCGGAGCTAACGGCTTGGTCTCCCGGCCAGGAGCGCGGCCAGATATCTCCTCTATTAAAAGTTTTACCGTGGCCCGAAACACAGCTTTGGCTTCATGCGACAGTGAGGAAATCGTTAGCAAACAGTTTAGTCGTGGAGCCGTTTGTGTCAGCAATGTTAGGCGGTGTTAGCTTCAGACGAACTAACGCTACGTTTCCGAAGTTAACGTTAGCTGGTGAACGTTAACCGTCAATGCTAGGTCAGTTGTCGGTAACGTACTGAAGCAACGTTCTTTTATCATCCAGATGTTTTCTTTATTCTACACTTCACGGGTGTCGTGTTAGGTTGTCGAGTTTTTCGTCATTACTTTGTGCCCAGTAGTGAAAACGAGACGAGAAGGCGCCACTCGGATCGGATTTAGACGAGCAACAAATGTGTCCATGACTCGTGTCGTGTGGAAGACGACAGGCGTCGGTATGAAGTGAGCGCCACTGAGTAGTCACTAGTCGAGTCGGTATCAGTTAATCTGATGATTGTTTTCTGGATGAATCCCTCAGTGTCCAGAGTCTAAGTTTGTTTAGGTTAGATGACTAGCAGTCAGAAATCCAGGGATATTCATAGCACAATATACCACTGACGAACTTTTTAGACACCGGGTTAAAATACAGTTTAGTTTTAGTATAAGTTTTAGAAAAAAGTGACCTAGATTTTTTGCTTATACTTCCCTGCTTTGGATGGAATTAAGATGAACTAATCAATTACTGAAAAACGTTTTAGTGTTGATAGACATGTGGATGTCAGTTAATCAGCTAATTATTTATCATTCAGCTCTGTTATCCTGTCCTTATGCGTTTCTCCTTAACTGAATCAAAACAAATCTCGTCCCTAACTCCAACTAATCTTCTTAAGAGATGCTAAACCCGACCCCACCCTAATTCTCACCATTTATCTCTGCTTGAGCGGAAATGATGGGGTGAACATCATGACATTAAACCCAAAGGTTTTACTTTATCTTTTTATAATTTGTTGTAAAATATAAGAAGCTGCTTTCTCCAAGTTGACCAGATTGTGCAGAGTTTTTCCTACACGCACACACCTGTGATCTTTGTCTGTTATGAAAGTGAATAGTTGTTGCTTTGTATTTCTATTTGATTGTGTGAGTCTAACACGGCAAATGCTCACTTTGCAGATAAATGATATGGTCTTGTATCAAAGTCCATTTCTCTTCTCTTAAACTCACTCTTTCTTTGGTGAAAGTGTCCTGTGTGTTTGTGGTTGAGGCTTGGTGCAAGTACACTTGTGGATAAAGTGGCTGGGCATATCTAGCCTCTGGTGAATCTGTAGTTTGGGGAATATGCTATAATAGATGCCGCTAATTGATAACAAAAATAGTTGATAATGAATGTTGCTGAGTATGGTCTGGTAACATAGTTCAGATAAGACTCAAATGGGGACCTCGCAGCAGCCAGTTAGCTAAGGTTATTTAATCAGGAAAGCTTATTGAGGTCATGTTGTCAAATGCACACTTTGTATTTAGGACATCATTTACATTAAACAGGGGGGGGTACAGGTTGGTAGACCTGGGTAAATTTGATGGCATATGTGATAGCGTTGTTAACAGGAAAAAAAAACATATTCAGAGTAAGAAAGCAGTGGGCCTAGGGCAGGGTGATATGGGAAAAAAAATCTATCACAAAAATGTTTTTCATATTGATTGTGCCGATATCGATGTATATGTTGGTACACGTTAAATAACTGTTTCTGTCAAGCTTAAAGCTTCCCTGTTTGTCTAAAAGTTATGAGGAAAAGCCCTAAATGGGCCTCATATTGATCACTGTAGAACATCTTTTTCAACAGCCTATGAACTTTGATACCATTAGCCAAAGATGGTGTGAATTGTACAGAGAATATATGGAGGAAAAAGTGTGGTGTGTAGCATGTTGCTCCCAGTGTGATTATATGAGCAGCTCAAAGATGCTGTATCGTTGAGAGTTTTAACTGTGTTTTCTTTCTTTGCAGGAGAGTGAAGATGGAGTAGGAGAAGGTAAGACACATTGTTTAATATCCACATCTATAGCTGGGACCAAGAACATGAAAAAGAAATCGAGGGACAGTAATTGTAGATTTTCACTATGCTATATTATAAATGTATGTAACTGAAGCTCGTCCTTCTGAACTTAAACTTAAACATGAAAACACAATGAAGTATTATATGATTAAATGTTTGTTCTGTTTTCGCTATTTGATGTCAGTTGCTAGCTGTTGAGAATCCCTGGGATTACTGCCCCTGTTTGTACTCTGTACCCTGACAGTTGGGTGATGTGTTTCTTTCAGCTGTTCTGTCAGACTACGACAGTGCAGATCCAGAGGAAAACGGCTCCCATTCAGAGGTAAAACACACTAGTCGGGCGAAGATTAAATAGGTTTCTTCAGATGCTGTAAAGTTTGGTAGCACCCTATGTCTTAGAGTGGATGTAAAGAGAACAAAATCTGTGCAAAGTGTGCATTTTTAGCACATACTACAAGATAAAGCTAAATTCCTTGCTTGCTGCTCCCTCAGGGAGTGGAGGAGGAAGAGGAGGCAGAGCAGTACAGCGATGAAGAAGCTCCAGCGGTAGCGAATGAGCCTAAACCCTCAGCTGCTGATAGCACAACACAGGGAGAGGAGAGGGAGGAGGAAGAGGAAGCAACAGAGACGCAGGGAGGAGGTCAAAGTAAAGATGAGAGCAAGGCTGAGGAGAAAGGAAATCTAGCCGGAGAGAGACAAAGCGGGGATGGACAGGTGAGACTCGTTAGTCAGTGTGACTTTCACTGCACTCGTTTGAATATATACTAATTAGTTTGTTCAACTCAGTTATGCTTTGTGCATCTACAGTTATACGTATAGCTGACTGCAGATTGTTGAACTGTTAGACGTCATCAGCGTCCTGTTTTCTCTTTTAATTGGTGCAAACACATGTTCAGGAGTCCACAGATGATCCTGAGACAAAGGCAGGAGGAAAATCTGGTCAACAGCTCGATGACGATGAGGACAGGAAAAACCCAGCCTATATCCCCAGGAAGGGTCTATTTTTTGAGCATGATGTGAGAGGACACGCTCAGGAGGAGGAGAGGTACAGGGATTACTCTGGAAGTGGAAGTATTTCTGTCGTTGGTTGTTTTTAGTATTTTGATGTTTCAACCAATTTTTGTCTGTCTGTCTTCTCTCAGACCTAAAGGTCGAAACAGGAAGTTGTGGAAAGATGAGGGTCGCTGGGAGCATGACAAGTTCAGGGAAGAGGAGCAGGCACCAAAGAGCCGTGAGGAGCTCATTGCCATATATGGGTACGACATCCGCAATGGTGGCACCACAGGTGACCGATCATACAGGCAGCGCAGGTCCAGGTGAGTGCCCCATTACCAAAAATAGTGTCTTGTGTAACAGTCCTGCAAAAGTCCAACACTCACAATGTTCAGCTTTGATTTTTTTCAGTAATTCTTTAGCCTTGTAGTGTACTTATCCAGTAACTGTTTAGAACAGCTATTACCCTGTTTACTTCCAAAATACTATCCCATATTACCAAGTTGAAAAGTAAAGTGCTACTCCATACAAATACTGTAACTTTGAGATTCAGGTTTGCAAAGCTTCATTAAGGTAAATGGATATTAAAAAGGTGGCACATACTTGCACTCCGTGATAAGAAGAGGTCTGAGCAGTGCACAAACTCCTTCACTTGGTGCCAGGAAAACTGGCAAAAGAGGGTCTAAAAACAGGAAATATTATTGATTTCTATTACTTCTCCATTTAAAAAATGTTTATTCTGCCTTATTGTGTTGGCTGATGAGATCTTTCGAACATTCTCTCTCCTGTCAGTATGTTTACAAACATAAAAGATGCTGTTGCCTTGTGGGATTTTATTGTTTATATGTTTATTGAATTTTTGTAGGGGAATGAATGCCACAGTCAAGACCAAAATGAGGGGTCTTTGGTGAGTTGTCTCTGTGCAAAAAAAATTCTCTCAGTAATCCCCAGGAATGTTCTTGTTTATTGTGAGGTTACACGTCAGCACACGTCCTGTGCTGACATGTAACCTGTAATAATTGAAAGAAAGTTCCTGGGTATTTGTGTGGGAAAACTCTCTGCACAGACTTGAGCTGACCTCACATTCACAATTGTTGTTTGCCAAATTAGTCGGATTGATGAAATTGTTTTTGGGAGAAAGCGGGGCACCCGGTGGAAAACCCACGCATGGGAGGAAGATGTTAGTTCCAAGATGCCATAAGGCAGGATTGTCTCCACCAAAGAGTTGTTCATTTGGAGACAAAGAGTCTGAAATGCCTGGACAGCCAGTTCTTCTTCTTCTTGGACTTTTTGTCCAGCATTTCTTTGAATTTCTGCTCCAGGTCGTCCATCCTTGAGCCCATGTCACCCTCCTTCTCTGTCCACTGTCGCTGCTTGTCCTTGAGTGTTTGTTGGAGTCCTTCGATGACTGTCTGGAGAGAGGCCCTCTCCTCCTGCCAGCGTTTGAGATTTATCTGCAGCTGCTTCTCTGCTTCTTTCAGGGCAGCTGTGCTCTCGGTGTTCACCCTTTTCAGGTGTTCCACCTGAACCTCTGTGTCCTTCTGAGCCTCCTCTTTGAGTTTTAGCAGCTCCCCCATTAACTGGCCTACTTTCCACTGGGCCTCTTCCACGTCGACAGTCTTCTTGCAAAGCTCAAACTCCATCCTCTCGCTTGATAACTCGTATTTTCTTCGGAGGGCTTCTTCAGTGGTGAGTTTCTCTTTCAGCTGGTGCACTTCACAGAGCAGAGCCTCTTTGTCGTGATTGTTTTTTGCAGACTCCTCACTCAGGTCCTGCAGAGCAGTTTCTAGCTGCCTCTCTGCTGTCTTGTCCAGCTCGTCGGTCTGCTGCTCCTGGTCCCTGTGGGTTCTGATCCACTGGTACTTTGTTGGAGGCTTTTTCTGTTTCTCAGCAGTTCTCACACTCAGGGCCTGCTGCAGTAGATCCATTTGAAGCTTCATGATGTGAGCGTTGACATTCTCAACCTCCTGGGCAGACCAGGTCTTCTGGCGGCTGCTTTGACCCTTCGTGTTGCAGGGAACAAGCTTGATGGCTTTCTTTATCAGATTTACTTGTTCTTCCTGTAAATTTACACTAAGATCCATGATGCCTTTTTTCAAGACACCCATCTTCTCTTGCTGCTGTTGTTCAGTGTTCTCAGTATTGTTCATATTGGAGGAGAGTTTGGCTGTGCACTTCTCCAAGTCCTTGTGAGCTTTCTGCAGTTGCAGAATCACCTCAGATGGACTTTTCTCTGTGGTCTGAGAGGCCACACTTATTTTTGCTGACACGCTGGTGCTGGTTTTGGTCCCAGAGTTGACGAGATCACTGCGTATCTCTTGTAGTTGGTTTTTCAACTCTGTGACCTTCCTCTGTTCAGCTATCAGTTTCGATTCAGACACAGCCTGCTTGAATTGGCTGTCCTCTAGCTCTTCTCTTAAACGATCATTTTCTTTCATCAGCTTTGTCACCATGTCCTCGTAACAAAGAAAGTCTTTGTTTTTGCTCGTTGAGGGCTGCGCTTCCTTCATGTTTAGTCTCTTCTTCATTGCTTGTCCTTTCCTGTGAATTGTCTTCACCGTGCAAGTGAGATGAAGTGAAACTAATCCTGGTTCAGATAAACTGGCCTGATACTGGGCTTTGATCTGATCTACCTTGTGATGTCACAGTGACATCACTCTATTCTCTTCAGAATTTCTGGTGTGATTGCAGTGTTTACTTTTAAAAGTGAATAAAGGTCAAAGCAATTTTGTTTATTATAAAATGTTTACATTTAAAATGTCAACATGTGGATGAAAAAATACAAAATGGCTGCAGAGAAAATCTCTGAACATGTATATGAAAAGAATACATAAATAACAGTGAATATACAAATTAAATAGAATAAATACATACATAGAGTAGAACCTTAGAAATATAAGACTCAGGCAAATTATCTGGGTCCTGTGAGCTTGTTGGCAGCGACCAAGAGTGACATCTGATCGCAGCAGAGAATTTTGTTTCTCGTGGTTTGAGAGTCCAGGTGCCTTTTGGCAGGCTGTGCCTTTTACTAAGCAGTGGTGTCAGTCGCTCTTCCATACAGTCCTGATCGGTGCAGCAGTGCAGAGATGGTTGTTCTGAAACATTCTCCTCTCTCCACAGAGAAACACTGAAGCTCTTTCAGAGAGACCATCAGGTTCTTTGTCACCTCTCTGATTAAGGCCCATCTCGCTCAGAACTCAATTGAACTCAGAAACGCAATGAGTGTCATGGCAAAGGCTGTGAATATTTATGTACATGTGATTTTTTTTTTTTGTTTGTTTGTTTGTTTTTTTATTTTTAATAAAATTATAAACTTGTTGGTCTTTCTCTGCAGACAGAGTATGTCCCCCAGCAGAGACAAACGATGGAGGGAAGGAGGAGGGGACCGACCAGTCCGATCCTGGCAGAGTGGAGGAGGAGGTCTGAACAGAGGAGGAGCTCCTGCACCTTCATCCATTCACCCATCCTCTACATCCCCATCATCTCTTCCTCACTCCTCTTCTCAACGCAGCAGCAACCCCACTAGACCACGCCCCTCCCGCAGCAGACCATCCCACTCAAATGCCCCCCCTCAGTCCCAGTATAGGAATAATGAGTCAACTGCAGCCCAAATGCTTCCCAGAGAGCGACAGGGCCCTAAACTTCAGTCTGAGCCTCCAGGAGACAGGAGCGTGGGTAGTAGGGCAGGGCGTGGTGCTGGTGGAAGAGGGGGGCCCTCTGTGGTCATTGAGGATGTTACAGTCAGCCAAGGAGATATTGGGGAACAGGACCTGAGCTTGAGTGCTGCAACAACAGTGCCGTCTCAGCCTGCTGCTTACCAGTCTGCATCACCAAGACGACAGCAGCAGGAACAAAGAGGGAGCACTGACAGGTCTGCATCTACTTTAACTGTTTCCACTTCTACAGCTGACCCCTCCCTTCAGTCATCAGTAGCCGTGACCAATCGGGAAGCCTCTCCTCCCACCGAGCGGCCGGTGGAGCGTAAATCTTACTCGTTGGCTCGAAGGACTCGCTCTCGTGCTGCAGACCTAGGCAGCAAACAGCCATCCATGGAGGAATCTGCAGCTGGAGGAAACACCTCCTCCCCCAGCAGTGTTGGTGGGAAGAGCTGGACGGGAGGTGGTGATGGGCCGAGTCAAGCGGGAGGAGGAGGAGGAGGAGGAGGATTAACCGAGCTGGATCAGGATGTGGCTCGACTCAATCTGGCAGGACAGGGCTGGAGCCAGAGCCAGGCATCATACATCCGTTCTGAGATGAGAGGTGAGTTGAGATGACATCAGGCCTCTCTCTTAAAACCCGTCACATACAGTTAATCAGGTTGCATCACTGAAATCGCATAATTTTTTTTGAGGACAAAAAAAAGTTACGTTTACACTGAAAAAATGTTCTACATGACACGTTTACCTCAGTGAAGAGAAACATTTAAAAATATAATGTTCTCCATCAATTCAAGATCAATAAAAAAGAAAATCAGAGTGACATCACTCTCTGTCTCTTAGTGTGTATAAAGCCTTCCTACCTCCTAACATACAGAACAGTGTTTGTACGTTTCTTAAATTTATCTTACTGGGGTTTATTTTGGGGTTTTGGCAACGCAAGGCTGACTCGCTTTTAACCATAGTAGATCACCATGGTAACACCCTGCTCCTGAAATTTGTGCACAGGCTTTTTATTTATTTATTAATTTTTTGCGTGCACAAAAAATATTTTTTAGAGATGCAATCAAGCAAAAAATATTATGCATTTAACAAATAAACATTTTATTTTGTGCTTAAATATTGTACAGTTGCACGCGAAGTTTATGGTACTGTTTACAGGTTTCTTGCTTTAAGCATAAATTGATCACGATATTCACTAAACGACAAATACAATATTTCTGAGCTACAGTCATTCTCTTCCACGTCTGTTGTTGAATACACCAATTAAACATACAAAGTGTTGGTTGAAAAAGTAATTGCAGACTCTGATTCCAGAGTTTAGTCAGGGAAACGAGTAGGGAGCTATCGTAACTAATAACAATCAATATCAATGTGCTTACTGTAAACAGCATCACCTGATGTGGGCAATGCCTCGCATGTGGAGTTGTTTATATCCTGTCATGTCTTTTTTCCTGTAAAACCAGTGAACTGACTAATATTTTTCTATTTTTCACAGGTGTTCCCAACCCAATGCACATCCCTGGTGGCCCCCCTCAGTTCTCCAGCATTGAAGAAATGGGTGTCGGCTCCAATCGGGCAAAACGCTACTCTTCCCAACGTCAGAGAGCCGTTCCCGAGCCAGCACCGACCATGCACCTGGGAGTGATGGAGGGACATTATTATGAACCCAGTAAGATGCTAATGTCATAACTGTGTTGTTGATAACTTTAGTGTTTTCAGCAGTTTCACCAACAGAAATACACGGGTGTCAGAAAATATCCACACTTGCCTATGAATCTCAGTGAGTCCACCTGTGGAAAATACGCGTGGGTATATTAGATCCCACAATTCACGCTGCATGTCAGGACAAAAACTAAGTCCATGGAACTCTCTGTAGTCCTGCATAATACGTTTTGTGGTGAGGAGTAAATCAGGACAAGGATATAAAACCAATTGTAAAGCTCTGAGTGTTCCCAGGAGCGATGTGGCCTCAATAGTTGTGAAATGGAGCAGTGTTTCCCACAGAATTAGATTTTACTTGTTGTGGTTGTGGGTGGCTGTGCCGGTCTGGGAGGAGTGACCATGACAACCTGGTGTACTTTGCAACACATTTGGCTTTTGATTTAATGTTGTAAAATGGTATTTCATTATGCAGTATTGACATATTACCATCTTACTTACTGTGACACATCTTATTTTCCAGCAGCTACATGCTTTAAAGACTGAATTTCCATTGATGTATGAATATTTGATCTGAGACATTGTAAAACTGATGAGGAATAAGAAAATAATGAAATGCTGGCTAAATAATGTTGTTGCCACTTTATTCACCTCACCACATCTGTCCCTCAGTGTCATACCAGGGACCAATCTATGCTCATGGGGATGGCCCTGCCCCAATTCCACCGCAAGGCATGCTGGTCCAGCCTGAGATGCACATCCCCCACCCTGGTCAGTGAAGTTCAAATTTATTCAGGCATTTCTGTACCAGAACACAGCAGATTTAATAGCGGGACAAGCTGCACGTTGAGCTCAATAGGTAGAAACTAATTATTTTTTAAGTTTGTGTCTATGATGCTCATCTCTTTACCACCCTCTCAGGTCTCCATCCCCACCAGTCAGGCGGCCCGATTGCTAACCCTGCCCTCTATGGAGGCCCCCCTGTATCTTTGTCACCAGGGCAACCACAGCAACTTCTACCACCTCCTTTCTACCCTCCACCAGGCGTCATGACTTTCCCCTACCCCGCCATGTATCCAAACCCACAGGTACCCATTTGTTATGTTTACTACACACCTCTAACACCCTAAATTTTAGTTAATTTAAAGAAGGAATTGGAATGTATTAAAGTCTGTAATACTATAAATGGTAATTTACAAAAGTCTTTTTTTCTATCCTGCGGTAGACCAAGCTGAAAACAACTTCCTTAATTCTCAGCTAAATCAATGTTTTTAAAGATTTAGACAACACAGCATCAGTGGAGTTTTTATTGTGATATTGAGCCTGATGGTGTTGGTGGTTTAAGTAAAAAATAAAAACTAATTATACCTATTAATATGAAATGTAATCAATGAAATGTCATCTTTGGTTTAAAATATATAGAAATAGTTGAAGATAATGAGTAGCAGTTTAAGGTTGAACATAACGTGACACAGCACCATGAGGTGATGAGCCTTTGTTAGAACCGTGTGTCAGGTTATTTAGGAGAGTCTGAAACAAATAACATTAGCTTTCATAAGAATTTGTACAAAATGCATAAAACTGTCTTTGCATCTTTGAGTGACATGTTTGAGTAGTTCCACCGACAGACAGTTGGTGGCGATAATGTGTCAAGAATTGTATAATAGAACAACAAGAAACAAGACATTTTCAAATTCTTTCAAACATAAGTTTGAAGGAAAGTAGACTTCAGATTTATTGGAGAAGTAAGAATACCCAGTTTATTCTGATGACACTCATAATGCTGTTTCTACCAGGGTCAGTCCCAGGTGACCTACGGAGGCGTGACATACTACGACACAGTGCAACAGCAGGCTCAGCCCAAGCCTTCACCGCCCCGCCGCACGTCTCAGCCTGTCACCGTAAAGCCCCCCCCTCCAGAGGTGCACTTCGCCTCAGAGTGACCCTCCTCCTCACCCCTCCCTGCCACACAGTCTCATCCTCACTCTGATCTCATAACTACAGGTGAGCACCTGCCCCCCCAGGAACCACAGGAGCACATGGCATTAAAGTTGTCTGATTGTAGAAATGCCTCCATTTCAGCATAGATTATAGCATTTAAATAAATATGAATAAATTAAATTCAGCTTCATAATATAACTTTGTAGTAATTATGTCCCACATCGCTGTGCTGTCCTGTCCTGTGCTGGGTCAATCTCAGAAGCTGAAACATACAGTTTTTCTTCTGTGTGTTTGTAGGAGTGGGGTGGGAGGGTCTGTGAGGAGCTGCGGTCCCCTACAGCAACCACCTACGTTAAGGAGGGAGGGCGAGATGGATGGATACATAAAGGTGGAAATGGACTCTGCAGGTGACCCACACCATCACTGCTGGAATGTGATTTTTATTTTATTTTTTTTCTTTCCCCCCGCCCGCCCTTTGTTTTTTACACTGTAGCCTGTCGTGCGGATTAGCCACGTTGCAGTGGGACTGTCCCGTAACTTTGCAGTCACAGGTGTGATCGCGCCAATGTGTCTTTGAGCAACAACGTTGAACCTGACAACGTAAGAAATGTCTGCCTGTCTCACTGACATATTCAGACCCTTTAGAGCCACTTTGAAGCATTTAACGTCAGGAGGAGTCGGACAGCGTCAAACTCAGACATGTCAGTGCTGCAGGCGACAGAATGACACGTTGGGATTCATCTCGTGGAAGTTTGATTTAAAGGTTGTTGTTGGGTTGTTTCTTTTTGTTTGTTTTTTTTATTTCCCTTTTCACATTGGGGTTTTCTGTTGAATCAGGAGTTGGACTGAATCCTGGTAATGGCAGTAAACTACAATGTAAATGGTTTCAGAGTTTGTCTGTGGGACGCTCCAGTTACTTATCAGTTCACATCATACTGTACATCAGCTTCTAATTTTATTAAATAGGAAACAGGAGGTAAATATGTCTCCCATCATAGTTACACTGTTATTACCAAAAGCTGTAACCAGTAGCAGAAGTTATCTGCAGTTGGAGAGATGTTTGTGAGAACTGATTGTGCATACAGTTGGACTGCAGCTCTGTGTCATTTTCATACATCCCTAACTGACCCCGATGCTTCCTGAGAACCTCCATGTTATTGTTACGTTCCAGCTTGTAGCAGTTGTTAGTTGAATTTTTTTCTCTCTCTCTCACACGCAGTCAGTCAGGTGTTACACCTTGGGACCCCTGCCTGTTGTTTTGTCTTTGTTTTTTGTTTTGTTTTGTTTGCTTGTTAGTTTGTTTGACTCTAAATGCATCAGCTCTGTTTGTTACTGTAACTGACTTTTAAAGAGGAAACGTGGGCTAAGAAATGTGAACTGCTGAACGCTCTAGAGTCATCTTTCACTTGATATATCACAGTCACTCTTTCAAAAAAACACACACACACACCGCCTATTAACATTTATAATCAGTATTCACACATTGAACTAATGGTTAATAACAGACTCTAATGTAATTTTAATACGATGAAGTGTTAATCTACTTGTCAGTAACTAAAACTCCTTCTGTGGACACAGGACTGTGGCTGTTGTATAAGCAGATGATAATATAGCAAAAGACAGCTGTTGTAACATAAAACACGTCTTCACAGCAGAAGTTAGAGTTGTTGACAGATGCTTTAAGCAGTTCGCCAGAGCCAGCTAAAGACCTGGACTCTACTACTACTACATCAAGCTGAAAATGATTAGTTGACGTTGTCCTGTGACTGTGGCAGTGATTATTAACATGTACAGTCTCCTAAATCTCAGTTCATCTTGAACGTACCGTTCGTTATTGTCTTTCAGCAGCTTTTCATTTCCTTCCTCCTGTTGAGCAGAAAGTTGAACCCGTTGCACAAAACAGCCGTCGCCCGTCTGAAAGAAGCTGCTGCTGCTGCTGCTGCTGCTGGGTGGAGGCGTTTTTTGTCGCTGTATATAGAAATGGAAATGTGTGTGTGTATATAGAAGCCTGAACAGATGAAATAGAGCAGTAAACTTATTCTAATAATACTACTAGTGCTACAGAACAGTCAGCTTCTGATTCAAAGCGCATCGGCAGGGACCTTGAATGTTAAAAATGGATGGATATACTTTAGAGAGACGTAGTGACAACGAAGGAGCTGTGTGACTTTAGCTTTGATTTGTTATATATATATATATATATATAAATATATTTTTGTTTTTTTTTTCTTTTTGAAATGTCACTGTTTAATTTTAATACTGTTTTTTATTATAGCAAATGCAGGAGTGAAACGACTCCCCGCTAACTTACTTGTTTTCCCCCATTAACATCTTTAAAAGCACACTGTGTAAACCACTTCAGAATACTGAAAAAATTATTACGACTTTCATTTGTTTGACCTGCAGACATCTCAACACAAATAAATTTTCGGACTTGAAGGTAGAAATGTTTGTTCAGTCTTCATGTGGTGTTGTTAATTCTCCTCCTTGTTAAGAATGAGGTTCTTATGGTTGAAATATTAAACGCTGATGGAGGTGTTTCACCTGATGAAGCACTCCTGGTCACTTATGATGAGAAAACATACCAACTTAAATATGAAGGTCTGTTTCTTCTTTCAACCTGTTTATTTATTGTGAAAATACACAATAACAATACTTCAGACTAGGACAAGAATAGAAAAGTAGATCTTTTTTTTTTTCTTCTTCTTTTTTTTCCAGAAATTACAGTGTACGATCAACTTATTATTTTTGTCTATCAACTAATCGTTACAGCTACACTTTGGACTGTCAAGACATAGGTTGAGGTTAGAATGAGGGAGGAGGGTCGGGCTCTTCACGTCCCGACACGTTGGATCCATCCAGCTTATTAAAGAGGGTGTAACCTGTGGGCGACGACAGCTTCACACTTCTTCCACCTCCCCAACAACGTGAGAACTCACGTCAGCTCCTTTTGTTTTCAGCCGATCTGCTTTTGATTTCGGTTTAACCCGATGTCAACGAACAATGTTTCGGAACGGTTGGGTGTTTAGTAAGATGTTAATAAAGAGTTGATCTAGTGAGTTGGGAGCGAGCTGACCAGACTGGGTTCACTGTGACGGTGGTGCTGATTGTTTCAGTGTTAAGATGATGATGATGATGTATGTGGAGAATGTTGTCGTCCACACAGGATCAATAAAGAGTAGATTCATAACTGTATGAATTGAGAAATTCTATTTTAAATCAAAGGTGTTGTGTTCACATTCCCATTATATATTTACAGCATGTCAACAGATTCAATAAAGGAAAACATAAGAGCATCTCTGCTCTGTATTCAAGTTGTTTCCCCTTTCCTTCTGCCTCAAATGTCTCTGTATTTTGCCAAATTTTTCATTTTAGCCTTTTCCTGTATCTTACTTTCCTTTTTCATGCTTCATATTTTTGTTAAATTCTTTTTAACAATCATTTTAAATTATTCTTCCCCACTCCTTTCCGTGTCTTTCCATGCTTCATCTGTTCTTTGCGTTCATTTGTGAAACAAATTCCCCCTCTTTGTCTTATCTTTTCCAAACACACCCATTAGTTTTTTTGTTTTGTTTTTTTTTTAATCTTACTGTCCACACATGCACCTGCCAGTCTGTTTTTGTTCATATGAATATTCATAATCTGAAGGGGGCGGGGAGCTCTTGAATAATCGCTGAGTGACGCTCTGTAACAGCCAGTAAGACTGCAGACAGTCTCCCTATGAATATTCAGTAGCAGCTGCTGAGCACAATTGGAGGCTCAGCTGTTCATATAAATGAAGTACACTCTCTGCTCTTAACGGATAAGGAGATCTTTAGTTATTAGACTTTTGTTATTATTATGCTCAAGGATTGACTCAGATGTTATAACTTTTTCTTTTTACCGTACTCACAGGAAACTCAGTTTTTTTCCTTGTAAATATATTTTAAACCTAAAGGAACCAATTAGTCCACAGACAGTGGTGTCATTACTGCTAATTTGTGCCACTTCTACTGTTTATTTGTTTTATTTTTGAATGTATCATACAATGCTGTGCTGAACTATTAAAATGTGGCAACAGACAAAGTTAGAGATTAAAAAGATAATAAAGGAGGGATGTGTTTGAAAGACGGGGAGGAGGAGGTGATGAGGAATAATGACAAAGAACCAGAGGTCAGAGGTTCATCATTTTCCTCTCTTCATCACATGCTCTGCTGTAACCATGGCAATGAGCTTGTTCAGTCGACTGTGTGTCGATGATGTAACACCTGCAGAAAATGAAGCTTCCTGTCTTTTAATTGGGTCATTATCTGTGATGTAGCAGCTCCACTCATACGTCAGGATGTGCACACACACACACACACACACACACACTTTATCTTATGCAGGCCTCTGCTATTTTGGGCATATATATATATATATATATATAGTGAAAACCTTTGTGTTTTTGTTTTATTTCACAAACTCAAATTACAGGAAACAATGCCTCTGCCTCTGACCGCGACTGTCTCCAGCACAGAGGCATAAAAATTCAGATTTTGAAAAGGATAAAATAGGGCTCCCATTAGTAGTTAGGCATAGTTGAGGTTAGGGAAAGATTGTTCTCTGCTTCTGCTTTATTACAGAATATCTCTCCCCATCCTTAAGCTGAACTAGATGCTCTACAGTCTGTGGGGGTGTGTTGGTACGTAGCTGTAACTGTAGCTGTAGCTGTAGCGCTCCTGTTTATCACACTTAATGTTACTATTTGTGAGACATAAATGTCTTGTAGGACTGGATTAACATCCAGAGGGCTTTCAAAACAAAGGATAAAAACAGCCAACTATTACTGTAAGAGCTGGAACGATCAGTCAATTAGTTGGGTGACAGAAGATTGTTGTTTTTAATTACTGAGCTACGTAATCTAGTGGTTCAGAAGTTCCAGCTTCACAGTACAATATAATTATAGTTGTTAGTAAGATGAGTAAACAGATTATGGAAATACTTTTATGTATGGTCCTCACGCACTTGTAGCATTTGTTGGTTGTTGATTTCGAATAGTTTCTCAATCAGTTATTCACTGTGTCAGTGGCTCTGCTGCGTATCGACCTGGTCTGAATCTGTATTTTACTCAAGAACGAACAGGTCATCGTAACATTTTAAGGTTCAAATTTGGGATTCAGTTTGGGTTTAAGCATGTTGCAAGGTCTGAGTTGCATTAAGGATATGTCTTCAGACAATGACTGTAAATGCTCCCCTCTGTTCCAGTTAGAGGATGGAGGTGGTGTCAGTTACAGAACATACTGCAAACTGCTCCCGCAGGAGGAGTCGGCCATGCATACAGGAAGGGGAGGAGGATGGATGACAGTCGGCGTGTGTGTGTGTGGAAACGAGATGTGTTTGTGTCAAGTTACTGTTTAGCTGTGCAGTTGATTGTCACGGTTATGAAACTGTGACAACAGCGATCAGGTTACAACATGCACACATGATGACCATGTACTCACAGGTCAATAAGGGGTCACATGACTCTATGGGTAATCAATACTCTGCAGATGCTTTGCTTCGATACTTGCGAGGCTACTTGTGGACTTGCATTTCTCTTTCCCTCACCCAAACCAGATTGTAACGTTAAAGGAATATTCTTATTGGTCTCCTGGTGGCCTCCCTCACTAGTCCCCTTCCTGCACAGTCACTCTGTTTTTGACGGCCGCTGCAGATGTATCTATGTACCATATTCCTTCTATTTCTTAATAATAGATTTAACTGTACTTTGAGGGATTTTCAGTGACATTTTGTTTCCATTTTCGTCCCCCAACTTGTGCAAATGCCAACTGCAGCAAGGTGTTAGCAAACCTGGAGTCCCATCAATGAAACAAGAATAGAGTTGTGGTTTAGAGCTCCGGAGTAGCTGTAGCTGGAAAGAGTTACAGAGTAGTCTCAAAGAATTTAGATATTCATCAGTCTGCAGTTGGACGGCCTATAAATTCAATTCAATTTTATTTGTATAGAGCCAAATAACAACAGTCTTCTTAAAGCACTTTACAGTGTTTAAGATTTAAGACCTTACAAATTATAAACGTATACAGAATTATATAGAGAACCCGACAACCCCACTTTAGAGAACCAGGCTCAGGGTGGGCGGTCATCTGCCTTGACAGGTTGGGGTGAGTGGAAAGAGGAGAGAGAAAAGGACAGCAGGCAACAAAGAACAACGACAAGCAGCAAAAACACTGGGCAGTTGAGTAGGGTAAGATAAGATGGAGCCTGATTATTAAGTTCTTTATATGTGAGAAGAAGTGTTTTAAACTCTATTCAGGATTTTACAGGGAGCCAAGGAGAAATGTGATGTTATAACTCTGGCTGCAGCATTTTGGATTAACTGGAGGCTTTTAAAGCAGTTATTGGGACGTCCTATCAGTAGTGGATTACAATAAAAACCGATGTTGTACCATGTTTATTAGATCCATGTCCCACAGTGTGATTTGCAGTAAACTTATAAGGCAGCTGAAATCTTACAGTTTGTAGGCGCCTCACGGGACAAAGGTGGAAAACACTGTTGAGTGTGTGTGTGAGACTGTTGATTCCTGCATCAGGAAGCATCATGCTACAGTGCCTCTATTTTCCAATATTGCTTCATTGAAACAACATAAAATAAAATATAAAAAATTAGACTTTGTCACATTAAGTAGGCCTTATTGTGCTGTTAATGTGTACTTGAGCATTTTACTCAGTGCTGAGCTAGTGCACTATTGCAGCCTATTCACACTGTGTGGCATGCTGTTGTTAATTAAATTAAAATACATGAGAACGGGGCCTGCTTCTCCTTCAGGGGTTCATGATGACAGCAGAGTTTTGTCCTCATAACCTGCTCCTTCCCTCCTGTGATGAACACCACTGACCCTTGTCGTCAGGGATATTTCCATCTCCATCAATTTTACAGCACTGGAAGGCGAATGTGCATGCGCGCGCCCGTTGTGTCGGGAGCGCGCAACTGCAGCAGATGAGAGCAGAGCGGGGCGGGCGGTGAGGAGGGGGGAGGAGGAGGATGATGGGGGGGGGACGTTACGAGTCACTTCTCATTTTACTAATTTAGCAGAAAGGGGGGAGAGAGAGAGAGAGAGACAGAGAGAGAGAGAGAGAGAGAGAGAGAGAGAGAGAGAGAGAGAGAGAGAGAGAGAGAGAGAGAGAGAGACAGAGAGAGAGGAGAACAGAGGAAGAGAGAGAGAGAGAGAGACAGAGAGAGAGGAGAGAGAGAGAGAGAGAGAGAGAGACAGAAAGAGACAAACAGAGAGAGAGAGAGAGAGAGAGAGAGAGAGAATACTGCAAGAAGAGAGAGACAGAAGAGAGAGAGAAGAGAGAGACAGAAGAGAGAGAGAAGAGAGACGAGAGAGAGAGAGAGAGAGACGAGATAGAGAGAGAGAGAACAGAGAAGAGAGAAACAGAAGAGAGAGAAGAGAGAAAGACAAGATACGAGGAGCTGAGAGATAGAGAGACATAGAATAGAGAGAGAGAATACGGAATACAGAAAAGAAGAAGGAGAGATAGTAACAGAGAAAATCTACTAAGCTCAGACGAAAATAGATAGAGAGAGCTACAATAGATCAGTAGCTACATCTCAGCTCGGTATATACTATCTCCCTCGTGCATATCTATTCGTTAGATTCCTGAACCCCCGTGGATCTCACTTCTAGACCTCATTCATTATATCACAAAACCCAAAACACACAACACACACACACAGCCACCACACACGCTCTCTGCTCCTTCTGCTGCTGCTGCTGAGAAAACCCCACAACACGCAAACGCACCGGGCCGGGCGGGTTTGTCCTCCTTCAGGTGAGCGAGGAAGAGGAAAGAAGAGACATATACAGAGACAGGATATACGAATATAGAGGACATAGATAGGAGTGCGACGGAAAAATCTCGTAGCGTCATTCATGTCGGAGACATCACGGAGGAAGCCGCCGCCGCCGCCGCCGCTTGTGTAACACGCTCACACACGGTGTCCCGGTTCACCTCACGGAGAGAGGACCGGAAAGCTGCAGAGACGAAGGGCGGACAGGGAGCGCTCTGTCTTGGGTTCATATTGTCCATATTTCCGCCCACGGCGCTGGTGCCGGAGCTCGGTGTTGACGCCGCGGCTGCAGGGAGCGCGGAGAGCGGGGAGTTGGACGCGGTGGAGCAGGTTGCTGGAGACCGTCGGTGCGGGGAGAGAGAAGGACTCGACCGCCTACCTCGTCCACCAATGGGTTAAAATCGATTTGCTCGTCCAGAGCAGCCGTGCAGAGCCTCGGAGGGTCCGCTCACACCTGCCCGCCCCGACCCGCTGGGGCTGTATGATGTAGGAGCCACTGGCCCCCTCCCGCCCGCCTCTGTTCTGTCTCTCAGAGTCACCATCCTTTAAACAAGCCCCCTACACCCATCAGTGCACCAGTCTCTCCGCACCCCCCCCCACCCAGCGTCCCACCATGCCGGCAGGGATGAAACCGCTGGAGAAGTTCCTCAAGAAGCAGACCACGGCGCTGACCCGGGCCGGGGGCTTCGTTGGCGGTGTAGCGGACAAGGCCAGCGGGGGGACCGGGGCGTCCCGACGGAGGGCCAGCCTGTCCCGGGTCGTCCCTTTCTTCAGGGAGACTTCACCAGAGAGCGGCCAGGCCCGGGAGGTGTTCAGGTGAGACATCATTGGACTGTCGCACAAAAACGTGAAGTATTGAACCCGACCTAGGCAGGGCCGGATTAACCTGTAACAAGGCCCGGGGGCAGATGAGCTGTGGGCCCCGATGGCCCATGTTAGAAGTTTGTTAGGAACTAATAGACCTATACTATATTTAGGAATATGCACCACATGAACTCTGGATTAATGATTTGATTGTAGGGGTCATGGTCAGTATGTTCGGTACCCCCCTACCTGACCTGCACTAATGTTAATGCACAATTCCATATTTTTTCCATTCAAATTTTTTCTTGCTACCTTCTCCCAGCGATCTGTCAAAAGATAAAGAGTTTACCCAAAGGCAAACCAACGTTAAAGACGGTGTGCTTTAGATATCCTCCTTTCACTGGATCTTTGATAAGACAGTTGCTGGTGCAGGCTGTGGAAATACTGGATTTAGACCTTGGTTTCAGCCTAGGAAAATATTCACCCTTCCAGAAATGATGAAATACCCAAGTACCCGAAGAGTCACATGAGGAAAATAGAAAAAGTCTTGCAGTTGCTGGTTTTGCTCAGGATCCAGCTTTGGGGTTCAGATTTGCAAGTATACCACAGATGCTGTAACAAAGGATTGGATTAGAATTGCAACAATCAGTCAGTCCACTAAGAATGGCTTTTTATGTTGGCCTGTTTAATAACATTGCACTAATAAAAAATTATTTGTAGTCGATTCAGATTTTAGATAATGGCACAGATGTGTGCATCACAGGACTGGTGGAGATACAGATGAGCACATTTTTCATCCTGAGAGCCTGAATTTGGACACCAAGAATGTTTTTTGCTAGGACATTAACAATTATCAATATATTAACCCTAAACTTTGCCGGCCCTGCAGCCCCGACAATGAGGACCCCCCATCCTGGCCCTCAGCTACAGGCACCGGTCTGGTCACGGTGCCCAGCAGCGCTAATGGCTCTGGCTCTGGTTCTGGTCCTGGAGGAGGGGGAGAAGTCCGCAGTCCATCTCTGTCCAGTGACGAACAGAGCTCAGAGGCCAGCCTGATCACAGAGACCAGCAGCAGCGGGGGAGGAGGGGGAGGAGGAGGGACGCCTCTTCATTCTGACACGCCGGACAACCTGACCCTCGCTGTGCTGGACAGTGTGGCGGGGAAACGTTATGGACACTGCGCAGGTAAGAAGTGACGAGAACCTTTTTGTTGTACGATTCTGAAGACGTCCAACATAATGAGATTTTATTTCTTTAAATCGTAAATAAGATGAATTATCCACTGTTACATTTTGTCTTTTGTGGAGCAGCACAATCAGGTTTTGAAGTACACTGCCTTAATTTGCCACAGCTGCTCCAACTGTTGATCGTGTTGATAAGCAGCCAAGTACAATCAAACCTCCTGTTGCTTTTAGAGCACGTGCGTGCACCTGTCCCTTTCACCTCTCACGTCTCCCGCTCTGTTCCTCCATTACAGTTTAAGACTCTTGAAGAATGCTTAATGGCACAAAAACGAAGCCCAAATTACAGCTAAAGACTTCCTGGATCAATCTTTACCCACCCACTTACAGAAAAACTTGTCCAACTTGATGGAGAACCACTCAGTGTGGCCACACTGCTGCTAATCACCTTGCTTTTGCTTTTTATTTGGCCTGTTTTTTGATTCTCAGTGGCTGCCCTACATAACGGATGAAGCTGTTATTAGTGAATGAATTAGGCGATGTAACATGGTTATCCTGATTCCTATGCAGTTTGTTCTAGATGTTAAGTTTGGTCTTGGTCAAAAAGTCTCTGCGGGCAGTTCCTCCACTTTCTGGTCATTTGTATGTGTATGTATTTGTGTCTTTTGTATCACAGTAAGCAGAATATTTTTTCATGTTAAACTGATGGTAGAACAAGACATATCTCAAGACGCCATCTTGGGCTCTGAGAAACTATACAAAGGTTGAACTGAGGAAATAATTAGCGCATTGATGGATCGTTCACATAATTGTTATTTGCAGCCGTACGTTTCATGTTGAGGGCTGAGAATGTGTCACTGCAGAACTGCCTCCTAAAGAAAAGGGCGACTGCTGCATGACAAGTGAAAGGAGCAGATTATATTTGACATTTTAGGATTCGTCCTTTGTGGCTCAGCTCGAGCTCAGACCCTCAGTTGTTTCTCTGAAAGAACATTATTTCTGTCAGATTCAGATTCTGGCTGTTCTGTTCTGCAAGAGGGTTTTCATTTTATACTTCATATCATACAGGCTGTTCCTGCTGCCTCAACTGTGTGTGTGTTTGTGTGAGAGATCCAGCGGTTACATAATCACTGCCGTCCTCTTTCAGAGACGCAGCCTGCTTATTACAGCTGAAGTGGGTGTGCATGCATGCGTGTATTGTATGTTTTCCTGCAGGAATGTTTGCCTGCATGCCTGTGTGCGTGCGTGTTTGTGTGTGTTCGTGCATGCATCTTGAAAATCAACATCAGTCTTTAGAGGCAGAGCACTGATTGTTGCCTGTTGGAGGCTGCAGGGTGTGTTTGTGTCCACATGTCCTTTGGTTGTATTTTTCTAGAAACACATACATACAAAATTCTAAAAAAATTAATTAGACTTAGGAAATTAGGACAGGCCTGCATCAGTCTATAACAAATTGTTTGGAACTGAGCCTGCAACATATATTTTTAATAGAAAACCTAAACATTTCTCTGAGGAGTAAGGTGGAGAAACTGATCACTTGCACTACAAAACAACGAGGATACCTGTAGCAACTAAAGATACTGTGAATATGAATGACCGCAGAGCAACACATGGAAACTCATGCAGCATTGTTAAATAGAAATGAAGGATACAGAAAAGCTGCAGAGTGAAGTTCAAGTGTTCAGTGGATCTTTAGTAGAAAACATACTCTTCAATAAAATAGCAAAGACCTCCTACTGTGTGCATTTCTTTCTACACACGCTCAACACAGTAATAAATAATCCACAACTTCCTTCTTGCTAAACAGTCTCACAAAGGATGCATTATTATGAGTTCATTGTGTGTTTGTGTAGTGTTGGCTTCTGCCCGTCAGTGTTATGCAACACCTCTCAGTTAATAAGCAGTTAACAGTTTGTCTCTGAGAAGGAGACACTATGAACTTCAGCTTAGTGAAGCGATGAGTTTATTTTTCACACCACTAATTGTTTTCTCAGCAGGGCTGTTGAACTAATTACATAAAATGATAAAAGGACATGTTCCTGCAACCTTATGTCATACAATTTTCCATGATTGAATGAGCATGGTTTTTCATATATAGATGTCTTTGTGTTTCCAAACAGATGCTAATGTAGCATTATAAAAAGCAGGGACGTCTGAAGTGTGTAGCCGTGCAGCTGCTGTCATCATCAGACCAAACTGTCCAGTTTCTGAGTTTTTCACAGGATGAGTCAACGTTGATAAATTATGGATCGTTTGAAATGTAGCATGAACCAAATGTCCTGTTAGGAGGGAAGCAAACTGTGGATGTTCTGACTCCAACCCACTAAACTTGAACTTCAACATTTTAACTGCAGCTCTTCACAGGAAATTGCTGATAAATCCACTGAATTAAATATTCAAAGTGGATATGTTTTGTTTTTATAGCTGCATCATTCTATTAAAGCAAAATAACAAGGTCTTTGAAATTGTCAGAGAGCTGATAAATGTCAGCCTTACGGCAAACCACAAACCACTCATAACCATAATCAAAGAGTTCACGTGGAGATTTCCACGTGGACTAACTGCTAACTTGACAGAGAGGAGGCTTTTTTGCTTTAGTCTGTCGCTGGGATCTGTTTTGTCTGATGTGGAAGATTCAGTGCTTTTAATGCATAGTGCACTGGCTGCAACAGCTGAGACGTATTTAGACCTTTAATGTTATTCAGCCAGTTCATGCTAACAAAAGAGCTCACAGGTGTGGCTCTGAGTTTCCATTTAGCATGAGGGGAAGTTTTCCACCCATATAATAATAACATACTTTATTGATCCCCTTGGGGAAATTATTGTTTGGACAGCTGCCAGAAAGTAGCTCTACTACTACTACTACAGGGTTTCAGTGTCTTGTCTAAGGATGTCTCAACATGTGGCCAGGAGAACCCAGGAGTTGAACCAATGATCCTGGAGTTCATAGACAACTCCTCCAGCAACTGAACTAGTGCTGCCCCAAACTAGCAGTTACCCTCCAAATCACCACGTGACCATACAAAAGAAGAAGGTAGTAATGAGGCTCTATGAAGCAAACAGTATCAGAGATTCTGGAGGAGGTGTGATTGACCAAATCAACCCAACAACAGATGTTGTCCATTATTTAATCTTGAACTGAATGTGCTGAACCACAGAGGCTGAAGAGCAAGATTTTTTTGAATCATTATGAACACCAAGTGAGAAGACTGCTTTTGCAAGGATCTTTCATCAACATTTCCAAAATGTGAAACTCTGTGGCATCACTGAATTCCTCATTGGCTCCAATACAGTCATTCTCCTGCAAACATCATCTGGGGTGGACCGGAGGGGACAGTTAGTCACAGCTCAACAAAACTAGTGAACATCAGTGGCTGAAACAAGTGTTTTTTGGCAGTTGATTTGTAATCTTAGGGGCATTTTATGAACTTTAAAGTGGCTCCAGAGCGGCTGATTATTTCTGACCCTGGTACAGAAGCAAATGAAAAATCTGTATAATTAGAGCAGAGACTGAGCTGCAGTCCAAAGTTCTGTGATTAGCTGTTTGCTGTTATGGTTTGTTTGTTTCTTACAGTTTTCAGGAGATACAGAGTTTGCTTTGTTCTTACAGCAGCTTAGTTTTCTGATTGTACCACTCACTGTGGAGGGAGCTTAATGTTAAACTGTTCCACCAGAACACCGCAACCCACATTCATCAGGCATCTCAGAGAAGGACAATGTCTAGACTGACTGAAATGGTCCCTTTGAGGCTTCTTCTTTGCTTCTACTTTTAGTATGAGGTGCTTTAATATTAGTATATATCTTTTTTTCATTTATGAAGCCATTCTGGACAAACTTTGCGTTTGTCTCATCTGCTAGTCATAATCGCACATCTGCTAAAGCTTTCACATTTACTGCTCCAGACACTTGCAGTAGTTTTCAGGGGGGACACCACAGAGCTTCCAAGTATTGCTTTAATGTCTTTAGTAAGCACAAAAACCCTGGAAGCTATTATCCATAATCCACCAAGTTAGTGTCTTTCATTGGAGCTCCACACCACGAGTTTAAAACACAGATTTAATGTTAGACATTCATAGTCACCATGATTGCAGACTAGCAAAATTCACTAGAATTGAATCCCTGACAGTGCTACGTTTCCGGGGGTTCAGTTGGTGGTGGGGTGGTGTTGCAGCTTTCCAGGATTTAGGTTTGACTCGGCACTGGTGTGTGTTTCTGTGGTGCGATGAATTCTTGTCCAGTCTTCATTCAGCTGTTGTATTGATTTGCTCTCTGCTGCTGGTGCCAGGAGTGAAAGGCGTTTATGGACTACAAATATGGAGATGCGCTAATTTATGTACTCCAAATGAACCAGCATATGCACCAGCCAACCAAAAGCTTTGTTTAAGCAGCTGCTCATCAACTGTACTGACAGTTATTTTACTTCAGTAAAAGGTTTTCACTTGATCATTTGTATAAAGGCTAAACATTTTCTTTGTATGTACATGTTTATTTCTTTATTTAATTTTATGCTATGTACTAAACTGCTATTAAGAGGGAAAACCTACCCTACAGTCACCTTCTGATTGGTCATTATATACACGTATATTTGCGAATTGTAATCAGAAATGTGCTCCCATTATTTATCTTAATCGGTTCCTCACACTGACGTACAGAGCAACTTTAATGGGAATCAATGTCGTTTAGTTTTATATGCCTTCATGAAACTTGCAAATGCACTAGAAAGTGGTGTTACCATATGAGCTGTTGGCATCTGCTCTCAGGAGTCTTCTTTCAGGTGTTGTTTGACTTTTAACAGATAAGAAGGCATCGACAGAAATGAATCATTTCAGTTTTATAAAGATGCATTTTAAGCATGCTCGTGAGTAGGAGCGCCTGTAATTTGGGATGAATGTAAACATTGTAATGATACATTACACTCAAATCAACATAATCAACGTAATTGATTATGGCAACCTGTTGTTTCAGCTTTAATTCTGTATGATGACAAGGATCTCTCAGCCTTTCATTAATATATCAGACCCTGGAAGTCAACAAGAAAGCTACAGACCTTCAAATGAAAAAGTCGGCTCATTGCTCTCTGTTTAAATGTATCATGAACTGAATTTGAATTGAACAGGCTGTATACTGGCTGTGTAAAAGACCTCTACCAATGTCTGTAGGTCGATCTACTCATTGGTCACTTTACTTGCAGTTAACGTGACAAACCAGTGAGCAAAAATATATTAAAACTTAATTAAAACTATATATACTACACATTAAAACTGAATGTGCTGTAGATTGATACTACCAGCCTGAACCTACATTACCTTGATCTGATGAGTTTTTGTCTTAGCAGCCTTAAAATTACATTGTGTCTCACATTGAATTACTGCAGGGCCTGAGCCTGTTGATCCTATTCAGTCAGTGTGACCCACATCCAGCTTTTATTTCGGCTCCATGTGTCTGCGTCACACCTACAGCACACAGTCATAAAGCTTTCCCCACATGAATGTATTGTTATGAATTTAAATGTTTGTGCAGCCTCGGTTGTCTCATGAGTGTTTGCTTGACTGTCTGATTTTTCTTCGTGTTTGACGTCACTTACTTCCACTGACGATTGATTATTACCTGTCTGGTTTTACCTGTGTTTTTTTTTTTATATATACATGATCTCACCTGACCACATTCAACTACAAAGATACTGAAACATGACAATTTCATTAAACATTTGCCAAAACAAATTTTGGCTTAGCAGGAAGAGGTAAGGGTTATATTCTTGCACAACGAAAGGATTAATAATGAATTCCACAGTTAACATTCAGATTTTTACCAAAGAAATTGTTGCCTAATAGTGGATTTTTGTGACTGGGGGCTCACATAGGAGTCCTGTGTTCACATTGAACAGAACAGTTCAACTCGACAAAAATAAGGAATCAAATAAGTAATAAATAGAAATCTAATAAACTTGGGTTTATTACAACTTGTCACCTGAACTGCCGGTCATGACTTAAGACAATGTACAAGAATAAAACATTTTCAACATGTGTGAGCCATCTGTACCGCCACAGTTGTAAACAATTAAGTCTTGTCTTAATCAGTGTATCATTTTGATTGGCTGGTTTTTCCTTCACTGGCATTAAAAAGTTTTAGTTCTTAAATCCTGGCCAGTCAGCAGGTGCCTAAGTGTGTATGTATGTGTGTTGCGTACATGTGCACGTCTTTATTTCCTTGTGTGGACACATTTTGTTCAAAGACCATTCTTGTGAGGGCATTTTAACCAGTCTTCACTTTTTTAAAGATGTTTTTGGCGTGAACTGTGTTTTAGCGATTGTGCTTGTAAGGTTTAGTTAGGGTTAGGATAAGTTTTAGGTTTAGGTTTAGGCATTTGGTTGTAATGGTTTAGTTAGTGTAAGGGGCAATGCTTTATGTCAGTGACTGTCCTCACAAGTATAGTGATACATGACGTGTGTGTGTGTGTGTGTGTGTGTGTGTGTGTGTGTGTGTGTGTGTGTGTGTGTGTGCCTATGTTGTATTATTAAGTGCAGATAGAGGTAGTAGTCTGGATAATCCTGGTTCAAGGTTCAGACTTACTTAACACACACAGTGATGATTGAGGGAAATGGTGTTTGTGTGTGGGAGAGAGAGGGTGTAGACGTTTTAAACAAAGTGAGGGTGTGTCAGGAGGCTATGAGGATTTAAAAAAATAATTAGCATGTGTATATTAAAGTGTGTGGCAAGATAAAACATGTGAACACTTTGGAATTACTTAGTTTTCTGCATTATTTGGGCATAAAATGTAATAAGATTGTCATCTTATTAGTCACAATAACAGACAAACATAATGTTCTTAAGCTAGTAACACACAAACAATTATAATATTTTGTGTCTATTGAACACACCCATTAAACATGCTGGTAC
Organism: Anabas testudineus; assembly: GCF_900324465.2. Lineage (NCBI taxonomy): Eukaryota > Metazoa > Chordata > Actinopteri > Anabantiformes > Anabantidae > Anabas > Anabas testudineus. Next base: position 4,608,574 of record NC_046617.1, on the reverse strand, counting down.
TAAGCTAAGCCTTGGATTTATTAAATGGCTGTACTTCCTTTATGTAAACTCAAAGAATCAGTGTTCAGGGGGGATTTTGGACCATTGTTCTTCACAGAACTTCTTCAGGTCAGACATATGCTGATATCTGCCGTGGCTCTCTTGAGGTCATCCACTGCATCATTCATCAGTTAATGTTTCACAATGTCAAGCTGGCCAACCCCCGAGGCAGCAGAGGAGCCTGAAATCATGACGAACTTCATTGTTGGGGTCATGTATTCATGTTGGTATGTGGTTCCAAGCCATACAAAGTGCTGTGTGTTCTTAAACAGTTCAACCTTAGTTTTATCAGTTCACAAAACATGTTGTGTATTGGGGAGTGTCAAGGTGCTCTTGCACCATGCACCATGATTTGTGCATGGTTACTTTAGCAAGCATCCACTTTTGTAGTTTGTAGACAGTTTGTCTAACTGATGTCTAAATTCTCAAATTACTGTGCAGCCCCTTCCATCACAATGCAAATCAATAATCTGAACTGGGCTCTGCAGGATGTCACCAGAGGTGAGGGACATCACTTTCTTTTCTGCCACAAATGTATAGAAGTTAACGGTTTTACTTTCACTGTAGGGCTTCTACCTAAATCTCAGCAATCTGAATCATCATCCAAGAAGCTTCTGAGTCAACTTTTGGGAAGCAAATTACTGACTTGTGTCCCTGTTCTCAGTGTAATGCTGAATAGTGGAACAATAGGCTGGAAACTTAAACTCAGTCACAAAAACACAGCAGAGCTTCTGCTAATAACGCCAGTGGTGAATGTTAGTAAAGGACACTAAACTAGTTTTGAAATGGATGCTGTTCCAGTCCATTCCTTCTCAGCTGCTACTACAACTTTGTTCAACTCTACCTACCATCTAAAACTGTCACACCCTTACATATGTCCCTAACTGTACCTAAAATATAAGTCACTTTGGTTTAAAACACACATTTTTAAACATGAGACTTAGCTGTGCGTCTAAGCTGAGGGTTTTAAATAAAGCGGTGGAAAAACATGGGTCAGCCAGCATGTGGATGACATGCATCTTCCTCTCCATAATATCATTGTGGGATAATATTATGTGGGTGTGCTTGTGTGTAAACAGCTGCCTCTCAGGTACAACAGAAAGACGATAAGTTTCCTGACAGTTTCATAAAAGAGGAACAAACCTGCTGAAGCTTCTTACGTAACTCACTCACTCACTCAATAACAGGCAAGCTGAGGCAAGCAGGGGTTCAGATGAGGCAGAAACAAGAATGTAAATAGCATTTTACTGAATGGACCCTTCACTAATTGTTGTGATTTTAGTAGGTCTATCATAATAACAAGTTGATTACATTTACATTTAGTAGACACCTTTATCCAAAGCAACTTGCAAGTGTGGTACAAGGCAAGGACAGGGTAAGGATTAGGAGGATCTTATCACTACACTATCCAGCTGCATTACTATTTACAGAAAAAATAATGTGTTCCAAAATGAAGGCTGATTAATTGCATTTCAGACACTGAACATAACAGACAAGTCCATAGTGCTATGCAAATTTCAGAACCAGAGGCGTGGAGAGCAACAAAGGCAGAGAGAAAGTTTTCTAATGCAATCAAAAGCAAACACCACAGTGTACGGCCAACTAAAACAGAGTGATGTGGGTCGAGTATATCATCTGGCTTATTGGCACAAATAAAACCAGGGATAAGTGAATGGTAAAACATTCTGTATGAGCATAATCGTCACAATGTCAGAGGGCCGCCTGCACCTTCTGACATACTGTCAGAATTCAAGTTGCGAGACTTGAACACTTGGTGATCTCTGGTCTATGCAAAACATTTAGCAGCAAACTCAGAGGTCCAAGCTGAAAGCTAAAAGAGAAGTTTAACTTTAAATGTCCATTCTTTATTGAGTCACTTGCCATCCGAAATTAACTTGAATTTAAGGATTAAAGGATAAATTGTTGCATGTAATTTGTGTATTGTTGTTTTTTTATAAACGGTTTAACGCTCAAATATCGACATGCTTCCCTCCTCAAATTTTAAGTGAAAATCGCAGTGCAGTCCCTGGTTTACTCCTGAATTATCTTGTCTTCTCAAAGACAGAGTTGTTTCCTGGGCTAAGTTAAGGGAAAAAAACAAGTCTGACTGTCTGTATTTCAGAAAACCTAGAAATCATTGCACAACGCTGCTTAAAAAAGTTATATCTGACCTTCAGTTGTAGCAAAAATGTAAGAGCTGAACATGGTGAATGAACAGCTAAATTCAAATAATATTATATTTGGTTTTTAGTCTGGTTTAAAAAGTACTAGGGCTGCAGCAATTGATTATTTTAGTATTATATTTAGTAGTTTAGTATAATTATTTTTCACTATTCTATCAAGTAATATAATATTATATAATATTGTCCATATGCTATTAATATTAAAGGGATTTTGTGCAATTTCAGGGTCATAATACATTCTGGGTTTTAAAGAACAAATTAAAGGTTAATAATAATATAACAATAATGCCATTATGTTGTGCAACTTTACTTTTTTACTTTTACTTTCTTTTACTTTTGACAAACCTACACACAGTACTGCTCCCAACCTGTTACCCATTCTAAATCAAATCCAGACCCAACCCAACCAATTAATACAAAGCCCACAATCTGATACACACTAATGTTATTGTATATTAATTTGTTTGTTTAGGTCCAACCCAGTTGTAGGCTATTTATAAACCAACTTGCTGAATGAGCAGTCTGAAGATGCACTCAGTCCAAGTGGAGCACAGGCACTTCAATTTGCAGTTGTTTCTAATTGAAGTGAGACATGATTTAAAGGACTCTGTGAGCATAAAGGAAAGTATTCTCCAACAACAGTGTCTGGTGAGTACCAGACACTTTGATCGTCATGAAGTGTGTATGAGACCCGAGACTGTGGTCACGGTTCACCTTTCTGCATGACCATGACCTAAAGCATACAGCCAGGACTAAAGTGCAGTGATCTGAGGAGTCTCTGACAGTCTCTGACTGTCCCTGAGCGTCCCATCCAAAGCCCAGACTTGGGCTTCTGATCTAGTGTAAAGGAGAAATCTGTCAGGAAGAATGGGACAGAATGCTCAAATCAAGTTGTAAAAGCATATAGAGACTTACCCAATAAGACGTGTAGATGACACAGGGGGGGTCAAGAGGGATGAATACTTTTTTAAACAAGGGATTTCAGTCTTTGATGCAATAAAAATACATATTTTTTTTTCTCCTTGTGGGGTTTTGAGTGTAGATTGATGGGCAAAAATGTCACAGTTATATTGAGAAAGTATAACAATTAATTTTTGCTCATTAATATTGATATTAGTTTGAGGTGAAGCATTGTCTATCCCTTTTTTTTCCCTCATCTTGTTCACACTTGTCAAATCAAAGTAAGAAATGTTGTTGACAGCTGCTCTGTACTGTGGTTTTGAGCCAAAGGCCTGGGTCTGATTAAAGTACCTGTTAAACTACAACAAATAGTTTTAGCAGTATAAACTGCTGCAGGTATAATTTGGATTATTTACCACACACATTTGTTAATGACTGAAGAAGGTGTGTTTGTTTCATCACATAAGCTGAAAATCCCGATCTGAAGGTATTTTTCTTGGGAAAATGCAGCTGGCTTTGGCATGAATTCCTGGGAAACACCTGGATTTTAATTCCCCTTATGCAATTCTAGTTTTGGCAAAATAAAGCAGTGTATGGATTTGACTTCCCTGTTGTCCCTAAGAAATGTTTAGTGTACAGTGATTGTAGGGGTTCAATCCTGGTGCCACTTTACAAATCAAAATGCTGCAACAGTGAAGAAACAGAAACTGAGAGGCAACCTGATAGCACGTTTGCTCTCTGTATGGATGGATTATTTATTTTATTATTATTTTTTGTCTTTAGAAAAAAAGAGATGTGAAGATGAGTGATGATGAGTGAAGAAGCCGCCCACTCGTTCACCTCTCTCTGGATGCTTTTACTGTTCTTCCTCCTCCTCATCTTCCTTGACCTCTCTGTGCTTCAGGTTCCCTCGTTCGACTTCCTGTTTGTGGAAATGTTAGTGCTGCGCTTTTTTTGTGTGTATCCAGTGTTTGTGTATCATATGGACATGCATGTACAGTGTGTGTGTGTGTGTGTGTGTGTGTAGATATATAAGAGGCTCTTTAGCACCTGTTCACATAGCAACCAGCTCTCAGCAAGACATTTGGAGAGGAGGAGTGGGAGAGAGAGAGAGAGAGAGAGAGAGAAGAAGCAGCAGCAGAGGAGGTGGGAGGAAAAAAAACACAAAGACTCAAATTAGAGGCTTTAAACTGAGCTGAAATACAGAGATGAAAACCTCCAAGTTCTCTCTATTCAAATGTAAACTCAGTTCATATTATTGCTCTGAGTTTGATTTTTCTTCTTCACTCCCAGTGGAGTCGTGGGTCCATTCAGAAGACTCATAACATGATGGACTTTTTTCATTTTCTTTACTTGCACCTACAACAGCTGAATGTGGAAGTATTTCAGTGCACGCTTCCAGCTTCACAAGTTAGAAATGTATCCTGGAAAACTATTTACTTGTTTATAGCATTTGGTTCAAGGCAGTGAAGTAACTGAGATTCTCTTTTTCGTCCTAGCTTCTCTTAAAGCAACCTTTGTACCATTACAAGCCCATATGCTCAAGTTCTGTTAAGATCAAGTGATCTTACCTTGCATTGAACACACCATGATGGTCACTAGTGACTCTGTAGACCTAAAGATGGAAGGAGACTACACTAGACAATGTTTTTCACCATTTGACGCCAGAACTTTGTTTAAAGCCAAATAGTTAGAAGAAAAGCAAGGAGTTCAGTGCTGACTTGTATAAGACTAAAAGTAAACACAAAACAAAAAAACTGTGAAAAAGTGAAACCACTAAAAAACAGATTTGGTAAAAGGCCGTGATCGTCCATAAAGGAGCGTCAGTTAAAATAGTCTCTTTCAGTGTCTGGCTCACGATTTCTTTAATTCTGTTTAACATCTCCTTCGTACATGGCAGCCACCAAGAACAACAGAAACAAACACACACCTGCAGATGAAGCGAATGGTCTTAGGCCCAGTGGCACAGCAGAGTTACTAGTGTGGGTAATAGAGAGACCTCTGCAGCTGGATTATTGGCTGTAACACGTGGTCTTTGATTCTTGAGCATCCTCGAGCTGTTGAGCATTAGTAGCCATTAACTACAAGCCAGGAAGTCAGATTTAAAACATGCAAATATGTTACAGCCAAGGAAAAATAAGGCATAAAGACGTGGATTTACATTTAGTCAACGTTTAATCCAAAGCGATTTACAGGGCACACATCAGGAGTTCTTGTCTAAGGACCCCTACACTGTCCCACATGGAGGGTGGCGATCTTACCACTGCACTATCCAGCCGCTATGATGGCTGTTGCAATCTAGTTGCAGATGTATAAAAACATGTTCTCTCTGGTAAAGTTTTAGAGTCAGACACTGTTCTTGCATGTTGTGTCTCTCTTCTGTTCTCTTCTGTGTTATTGCTTCTCGCTCTCTCCCCTCTCTCTTTCTGTCTTTCTCTGGCATCCTCTCGCTGAGCTTGTAGGCGTTCTTTACATCCCAGTTGGATTCAGTTGGTTTCTCTCTTTCACCTCCCACGCTCACACTCTTTCTCTCCACATCCATGCTCTCGCCATCTCTTCCTCCTGCATCGCTCTGCCGATTCTTCCTCAACTGATTGTTTAAATTCATTAACATTACTGAACACAAAGTCGTCCTCGCCGTGAATTTGAGTCTGATTAAATATATATGACACATGCAAATTAGTTAGTGGGCTGCTCTGAATCACCAGCACAGTTTCACTCAGCACCAGCCTCATCACATTTTATCCCATGAGCAGAGACGGAGAAACAATGAATATGTTCAAAAAAGCAACAGAAACAGCATTTTGAAAGAGATTTGAACCACGGTCAGAACTTTTGCCATGATGTACTGATGTACAGAAAACTTTTTTCACTTTTTTTTTATGATTTTTCCATCCATAAATAAGGTTTAATTTTTTAAATAAAATATTGAATCATGATATTCTGTTTATTTTTATTTAAAAAAAAGTTTTTCTTGCTTGTTATTTGGTACTTTTTACACAATAAATAAATGATAAAGTATGATGATGAAGTATAGATATTTGCTTAGTTGGGCTAACTGTATCTTCTTTCAAGGAAAAATCTGATGATGTTTAGGTTATATTTATAGAACTCAGCATACTTTAGGCAGCATTTTTCTTTTGTCACTTTAGAGGTGACAGTTTGCTAAAATGAAAAAAAATGTAGTTTTAAAAAACAGGCCTCTTACAGCTTAAAAGAATAGCATCTTTCTCTGTCCATTCTAATACAGATATTTACAGTGTATTTAAAAACCTGCGCCAGCAGTGGGATGATTTTGCCCGAGGGGAGGGCCACGGTGTCAGACTATAAAAACCACTGTAGTTGGAGAATAGCTAAATCACAGGGATGTTGTTTGCCTTTTCTGACGCTTTCATATTACAGGTTGTAATGAACCCTGCAGTCTCTAGGCGACAGGAACCTGGCAGGACTTCACACTGTAATTTTCAGAAAGAAAAATCCTGTGTAACACACTGTAAAACACTGAAACCCATGACGGCACCAATAAAATGTATAGTTAGGCTGAATCTGTTGTATTGATTTTATGAGTAGTCAATCGACCACGTCATCGGCATCAGTTTAACCACTAATCAATACAACTGGATACACACATGCTGTTCATCTCTTCTTCTTACATTCTCTTTAGTGTTTCCTCTCTCACATTTCCCTCTTCATCCTCTCGCTGTCGGCAACTTGGTGTCTCTATGGTAACCGCCTGCAGAGAGGCGGACTCTGACAGGACACGCCCACTGCAGCATGCATTGCACACACACTCACACTCACACTCATGCACACACACAGAGCAGCAGTATATTTTAGTAAATGTGACCACAGGTTTTGTCTGAGTCGTGCTGTTTCAGCATCGTAAATTACAGTCGTTTACAGCAGCAGCCACTCATCATAGTGTGTGTTACACAGACACACGGACTTTCAGCTAAGTAAAACTGGAATTATCTCAGTGTTACACTCTGCTAAAAAGACAGTTTTTGTCTCGATATGTATCTTTATAACACATGAATCTCACCTTGTGTCTTAGTTTTGCTTTAGAAACGCTCCAGTTCTGGTTTTGCACGTCTCAGACAGCAAAACTCTTCAAGGCTAACTGTTTCTTCACATCCTGTGTGTGTGTGTGTGTGTGTGTGTGTGTGTGTGTTTAAGATTGTTTTCCAAAGTATGGGACAAAAACAGAAACCGGTCATACTTCTGTATTTGAATCAAGCTATGCTAGGAGTTTCCCCCTGCTTCTAGTAATTGTGCTAAGCTAAGCTAAACACATCATGGATGCAAAAAGGTGAAAGTGATGTCTATCATCTGGATGGAGATAAAAACAGCAGCAATCTCAGTATATTTATGACTGTATCTTCAGTGTGTTTGCGGGTAAATTGCAGCCATGTATGGAGTATATCTGGTTATTTTCATATATTTGCGTGTGCTTGTCTACAGCTCTCTATGCACTCACTTTATATGTTCAGGTACCATGTTCAGTTTGTAAAATCCTGTATTTGGATGTTTTTATTAAATTGATCGTGATAAATTATGGTACAAGTTTTTCCTGCTCCTCCTCAACGCTTTCCATGATGTTTTTTTTTTTTTATTTGTTTGTTCCATCTGACAGATTACGTGTGTCCAGGTCACGTTTATGTGCAATCTGTACAACTAACCGCTCTGTTTGTGTGTGTCTCTGCTTAGAAACCCTGCTGGATGACTTCATGTTGACACATCCCATCTTCCTGACGGCCGACAGGCTCCAGCAAGTCCTGCTGCAGCAGTATCCTTCCCACACACACATTCTTATGCATAATTACCTTGATAGAATGTGCTCATAGCGCTGTGTTGTGTATGTGCGTGTGTGCATGACTGCATAATGGAGTTGGCTCGGACTTCCAGATATATCCACATGTGTGACGGCGGAGTTGTCCTGGGACCATCTGTCTGCTCAGAGTCACAGCAACACCCTGCTTACTGACAGTTTTAATTTATTTAATTCTGTGTTTAGTCAGCCACAGTATTATCTGCCGCGGGAAACACAGTTTGATTTCTTGTGGCTGCAGGTTTGTGTTTTTTTTTTTTTTTTTTTTTTTTTGTCGATCGCTGCAGGCCAACGCTGTCTGGCTTCTTGTTTTGCCACACCTTCTCCAGTCTGACAGTGTGTCTTTCAAACACTCTGGTCCAGAGGAAGGAAAGGGATGGTCCCTCCCAAGTTGGAAATGCCACTCTACCAGTAACAGGCACATTTACCCTGAACATCTTGCTCCCTACAGGATGAACGCTTTCAGTTCAAATGACCCCATGACCTTTCCCTGAGCATCAGTTCTGTTTGATTATCTCTGATGCAGTAAATTAAATAAAAGAACAGTGACACTGTGAATGACCAGGTCGTCAGTATCTATTGGATATATTTGATCAGGTTTTCAGATAAAATTCACATAAAATTCTAATTTCACACTGAGATCATGATAAATTTAAATTCGTCCACATATGCTCTGTACAGGATTAAAATAATTGACTCACCTGTCCTACAGTTAGAACAGCCCACAGCCCTGCTTGTTTTCTGTCCCTGTCCTACTCACTGTTGATTGCTGGGATCAGGTGCATCAGTCAATCTGAAGATTGCAGGGATGGTTGGAAGAAGCTGTAGATACAAATGAAGAGTTTTGGGAACTTTTAGGTAGAACATCAGTCACGATTTTGCATTACCCATATTGTGACTGTAGCGAACACTGCAGCTAGTATGGATTTAACCAGCTGCAGTAAAGATTCAGAAAACAGGATTTTATATTAGGTCTTTTATTAACCTGTGTTTTTTTTAGGTTTTCCTGCTCTGGAAGCTTGTTGTGTTGCCTCATGTGGGACTGTTCCCTCACTGTGGAACAGATAGTCCTTGATGCGTGGTAAACATCTTGGCACTTTGCTTTAACAGAGGTGGGCAAAGAAATCAGAGGCACATTTGAAAATCCAACCACTTTGTCCTTTCATTCGTTTCCACACAAATCAAAAGGCTGGTATTTTTTCCCCGTGTGTGAATAATTTACATCTGACTCTTTTGGGTTTAATGATTCTTCTGTACAAGCTGGACACACACACTTGGTGTAGTGGTGACAGAATTTGCTACACTTTGTTAGGAATCCATTAATTGCATAAGTTGCACTTGCGAGTTGAAGATTGTTGTTTGGCCTTAGACGAGCCCATTTTTGCTTGTTACGCTAACTGAGCAAATAGATTTTTATGCAAAACATGGTTTTAGACTTCATCAAATGTGATTGCATTGCTTTTTGATATTTAATATACCAGAAATTATCCAGGAGGCAGCAAGTGCATTTATTTTGTGCTAACATCAATAAATCATTATGTGATGAGAATTAGTTTCATTCACGTCTGTAATGAACAACACTAGAGATGATAGCTGGACTTAAGAGAGTAAATCAGTAAAAAAGGAAAATGTATCCTTGTTTTCCTTTTCTCTGCAGTGACAGAGTGATAGTTGTCCACTTTAATACTCTCCCACACAAAGACAGGGAGAGAGCAGGGAGCTGGAGGGAGGAGAAGAAGTAGAGCAGAGAGGGATGTGGGCGGAAGAAGAGTGGGAGGGATGGATAGAGAGAAGTACTCTCTTCATCTTCCTCTGCTGGTTTTTCTTTTCAGATACAGACATCATTTCTCGCCTTCTTCAGCGTCTTCCCTTTAAGAAATGGATAAATATCACGGGCACGAAATGTTCAGAGACTTGTTCAGTCTGTCAGTAACACATATTTATTGAGCCTCCCAGGCTGTTTTCACACTTCAGCTGTTTGGGCAGATTTCTGGGTTAAAAATCCTCAGTGTAATCCCATTACTGCCGATTTTGGAAGTTGGTGGTATATGTGACAGTTACAGTTAGTGGCAGGTATTGCATATTTCCTGACAACGCTAGGGCTCAAAATATTCTCTAAACGTTGCTGTGCTCTATCTATTCCAGTACACAGATTTACTTGATAACCTGCAATGATACAGTTAACAAAACTTACAACGGTTTGTCTGAACATGAACTTCGAAACAGGTTTAACTTGTTGTTTCAGCATCGTGTTCATATGGACACTTGATTATGTAGGACAGACCTGTTATGCCCCGGTTGAGTGGAAATGCTGCAACACTGAAACTCCCTTCTTCCCAACTCCCAACACCCACAAGCTACAAACTGACTACGGCCCTGAAAGTGTTTAATTCTGACAGTTAGCAAAGAGACACGTTGCCCTAAGGGTGGGCGAACGGCAACGTAACAACTAAAGGTAAAGTAATTAACTGATAACTACTTACTCAAACAAACATGAAAGTTAAAGACAGAACTCTTACCTAAACCTTCAACTTAAAACAGGAGAAAATGGATCAAATAAAAATGCCACCTACTCCTACATATCCCAGGGCTGCTGCCGAACCTGTATTTCTGATACACTGTCGCACTGGAACAAACGAGCTTCATGGAGTCACCTACACACTTACCACCCACGGCCATCACAGTGGTCCACCAGAGAGAGAGGAATAGAGATCCAAAGACAGGAGGAGGCACAAATAGACAAACATTCCAAACATGTGCCATATATACAGTTAATTATGCATATATTTAGACTCCAACTGCAGCTTAATTAAGTTTATGGAAAGAACACCGCAGATCTGAGATGTTATCTGCACGAAGGGTGTTTTACTTAAAGTGATGGGATTGAGGGTGTTGGTCTGAGTTTTCAAGAAGCTGAGAATCCTCATAGCTGGAGGGAAAGAGGTGTTCAAGTGAAAGCAAGATAATAAGGTGCTAATTAGCCTGGTAGAGGACGTTCTGATGCTCCGTTACCACCTGCCTCATAGTAACACAGTGTCACAGAACAACCTCGATGTCAAAACAGACTTGCAAACTTGTGAACCTGTTGTTGTTGCTGAGGGCACCATAACACGTGAATCCAGATCACATGGCTAGAAAGCTCCAAACTAAAACTTTTTACATTTTTATTTTAGATGCTTAAACCAGGCTGCTGTGTGTGTGTGTGTGTGTGTGTGTGTGTGTGTGTGTGTGTGTCATCAGGGACTCAACTAAAAAGAGAAAAAAATGTGTGTGTGTGTGTGTGTGTGTGTGTGTGTGTGTGTGTGTGTGTGTCTGCTGTGAAATGTGGGCCATCATGGTGGCGTCTCTGTACGCCGACTGTAGTCACAGTCTCTCCTCAGAGCTGCTGCTGTCTGCAGCTGACATATTTAAATTGCAGCTGTTTTTTATTTAGAGTTGGTCTCATAATTTGAATTTAGAATGATACATTTAGATATTTAGAAATATGTGATTTTAAGGGTTAGATTAGCTAAAGGCAAAAACATTTCAAGACAAATGTAATAGTCAAAGTGTATCATGTATTATTATTATTATTATGTATTATTATTTTTTTCTTTGATTGCATGTAAATTGCCCCTTCATGTTCTTGTGTCATTGGAAAATATCTGCTAATGTGACTAAAGCCCAGACACAGTCTGCTGCTCGAACTGCAGCTTTCTCCTTAACTCAGACTTTCCCAGATTCACTCTGGAGACAGAGGAGAAGGAGGGAGGCGGGAGAGGGCGGGAGGCAGAGGATGAGAGGAGAGATGGAGGAGGAGGAGGAGAGATGGGAGGACAGACAGAGAGGGCATTGGATGGAGCAGAGAGGAAGCAGGCGGTGCTGAACATGGCATTCAGATACCTGGACACCTACAGAGAGCTGCTGCAGGAGGAGGGCGAGCGCAGCAACAACTTCCCCAAGGTAACACACCCATACACACACAACACACACAGAACCAAAAACATAACATGCATACTTTACTGCAACTGATTTTTAACCACTGTGTTGCCTTTTAAAAACTCAGCACCTTGTATTTGCAGTCTGAGTGAACCTGTGCTCCATGAACTGTTCCTCGTCTTTCTCGCTCCCCCCAAATAGAAATCACTGCATGTATCTGAAGTCCTATGACATCGGTGAAGTCATTTGCACAGTCAGGTTTTTTTCAGGAGTCAGTGTGGAAAGAAGTGCTATTGTGAAAATCTAGTGTGGGCAAATTGTCTGTGGGCCGGGAACCGGTGTGTTTGGGCAAGGCACCGAACTAAACTGGAAAAATGGCAGCTATGTCTTCAAAGAGCAAAGAAAAAGCAGAGAAATGTTTTTAGTTTGAATCATCCCAGGCCTCTGTTACAATAGTATGTGAGTTACAGTAAAAAGCTTATCTTGACAGATCATGATGAAAGAAATGAGGCAGAACGTGAAAGAAAAACAACAGGATTCAGTTTAACTGTCTCCTCATAACTAACAGTAATACAGATGCAGAGGACAACACCTCTGCAGGGTGTGAACTGTTGCTTTTGGCATCTGGTTGGGTGATAGGGCCTGGGATGGCAACAAAATGGAGTGAACTTAGTGCGCGCACACACACACAACCTAGTCTTGTAAAGTTTTTTTTGTGTGTGTGAATAAAGCTACTTTGGGGTTTGTGTGTGTGTGTGTAGGAGCTGTATCTGTGTGCCGTTCAGGAGTTGAGTCGATATCCTGAACTGGTGGAGGATGTCCTCAAACTGCAGAGATGGACGGAGATCTTACACTGCCCGTAAGACACACACACACACACACACACACACACACACATACACTAGTTAAAATGTTTGTATATAAATGTATTAGTCACATTTTTAGCACATATTTTACCTGTATTACATATTAATCATACTGTGCACAAATCACACATTTACTGTGTATTTACCTTTGTCATGACCATGCTGAATATTTATGTTTCTAATCACATACTTACTTACTTACTAACCAAAAAGCGTATGCAATACACGTATATTAATGAAATAATTTATACACAGATTACGTATTTACAACACATACAGTATTCATGTATATTTCCAAATATATTTATCACATTGCATTATGCTTTGTGTGTGTGTGTGTGTGTGTGTGTGTGTGTGTGTGTGTGTGTGTGTGTGTGTGTGTTCAGGTCTGATGAGGAGAAGGAGAGCAGGAAGAAGCAGGTTCGTCCTCTGTTCAGACACTTCAGACGTATCGACGCCTGTCTGCAGCCCAGAGAGGCCTTCAGAGGCTCCGACGAGAGTACGATGCACAAAAGAAAAACACACCTGCACACTCGCATGAACAAAAGAATACAAGCTGTACTACAATGTATAATCTATAAACACATACACACAGTTGAGATGCAAGCACACCTGCGGTCTGTGGTTGGGATATACAAATCACCATCTGACTGACACACCCAGGACGCACACACACTCTTTATCTTCTTCAGGAGCATCAGACGACCAGGAAGTGTTCATCTAGCTTTGCCTAAACCCAACAGAAGATAAAAAATTGTGACACCGTTAAGAAGTTTGAGTGATTTACATTAGGTGGTTAACAAGACGCTAGGTTGTAGAACCATCACAGAGTTTGTGTTGACAGCAGCTGCTCATCTCGCTCTGATGATAACACAGTAACACTGTACTTTACTGTCCTGTGACGAATTCATCTTAACTCAAAGGTTTTCAAAAATAACATGATTGAAAGTGAGAGGCATCCAAAGGATATGCAGTCCTGAGATCCATTTGAAAAAGAACTATATTTAATACAGACACACACAGTCTCACAGTGTTCATGTGAATTTAGATATATTTAATGATTTTTGTTGAAATGTGGTAATGTCTGTTTATGTAAGGAATTCAAAGTCCAGAAATGCAGCTTCACTTTACCATCACAAGAAATATTAGATTAGATTTAAGTGTACAAATGCTGAATTTCACTACAATGTTTTCTATTATTAAGGATTTAAATCATCATTTAGTGGCAAAGTACAGATACATATTTCAAATAGTTACTTTTACTTTTTTTAATCTAATTTGAAGAAATATCAAAACTACTACTACTGGGGCAGGTCCAGGCATAGTTCAAAGAATCTGATTTGGCTAAAATGAAGCTGATCCAGCGATTTTCTTTACTGAACTCTGACATGTTTTTATCAGTCTCAGCCTGCTGGTGTTGCAGAGCTGCTCTTTTATTACAGGGTCATTTTAACAGACTCTGAACAGGATAGGGGCAAAAGAAATACATGTATACATGTGTATGTATACTGTACATAAGAATTTTGAGCCTGATTAAAAATCTCCACTGGCATTGCTGTTAAATGCCTACAGTGATATCTGTCTACCACCTAAGTCCACAAAGTCAGCTTCTGAAGTATCCTGATAAAGCTTATATAGTGAGACCACTTTAGGTTTGAACTGAATCTGATGAGATGCTAGGCTAACAGTTGTCTACTTGGCTTGTGCTAAGCTGGGCTAAACATATCGTGAACCTGCAGTATCTCTGTCCAGACCCTCAGAGATCTATCCTGTCTAAAGACAGTCAGCAAAAAGATTTCACTAAATCCTGTAAAGTGCTGTTCCCCACACATTTGTGTCTCTGTTGAATTCTACTTCAAACTCTGAAAACATTTAAGTTTTGTTTTCATAAACCAACCTCTGTTTGTTTTTGTTTCTTTAGTCTTCTGCAGGGTCTACACTCCAGATCACTCATACGTCACTATCAGGAGTCGTCTGTCCTGCCGGGTCGGGGAGATTCTGGCTCTGGTCAAAGAGAAACTCCAGTACAGTGAAGACCAACCAGTTCTGCCTGGAAACCTCATACTGGTGGCCGTCACATCAGCTGGAGGTCAGGAGACATGCACAGACACATACCTATAACCATGATGTTGCATTCAGTGTTAAGTTATTGGCAGCTAAATGGTAAACCTGCTCCTCAAAAAACACTGTTCTGTACATTTTTATTAGGCTTTTAATGACATCTGGATGCTCATTTTTCAGCTGCTCAACAGTTCATGGCCTCTTTTGTTGTTTGCTTTATAATGTGCTAAATGTTTTCAGTGGGTGACAGGACAAGCTTAGCACCTGGATTATTTTACTACTGGGCCACGCTGTTGTAATACATGTAGAATGTTGTGTCAAATTGTCTAAATGCCAAATTATTTAATTGTTGTTTACAGTATATATGGCTTAACCGGTCTTTTGTTGCGCCTTCCACAACTTTTAAAAAATGTGTTGTTGACGGTAATTAAAAAATTTGATTCTCTGTTTCATTTTTTTCAGATATGTTGATATTGTACTATTTTCAATTATATGTTCAAATTGCATATTACTGTAGTCTGTATTGTACATGATGTCTTAATGTTTAGAAGTGGAAATAATCAGTAAATGAAAATCGAGATAAATGAAGACTTTCAGTCATTAACACCTCACATATAATATTGTTCATGTCTGTGTGCTGTGTGTTCAGAGAAGGCAGTGTTTCGCCCCAGTGATGAGGCTGTGTTCACCACCCTGGGAGTCAATACTCACCTGTTCGCCTGTGAACCCTCCGAGCTGGAGTCACTGGTGAGGCTGGTTGAATGTAGATCAGATGTAGCCAATGAAAATACTTATTTTAGTTTCATGATTTATTAGATGAAAATCCTCAAAACATAGTTTTGATGGCCATAAAAATTTAATTGCAATTAGTTTATTTCATGTTCTCTTTAGCAGATAAATGAAATAATTGAATGAATGGGTGATACACAACAATGACAAAACAGAAACAATACATAATCATTTTATATAATTAACATAATTGTTTTTGGCTTACAGATTTGATAGAAATTATTAAAATTTAAACGTGTTCTTTTTACATGATTTGGTAAAAACAAACTGCATGCACTGCAACTCTGTTGATGTCTTTATGTGCACTCTCAGCTTCCTCTTCCTGAGGAGATCCACTGGACACCAGGTGACAGCAAACTCCACGACATGTCAGCAGAGGAGGTGGCCAATCAGCTGGTGGTGTTTGACTGGGAGCTCTTCAGCTGTGTGCACGAGGTTCGTCAAAGTCTGCATATTTCACCTGTCCATTGAGGACATTAACTTTTACTTCATGACTTAATTTATTACTTTGAGTCTTTAAGTCAAACCACAGTCTGTACTTTTCTCTGCGAGTACAGAGTATCTGAACCTACAGTAGACTACTTATAATTTTGTCACTGCATATGGACTACAAATCCCAAAAGCATCATGACTCTTAACGAGTCAATTCGGCTTGTCTTCTTCTTCATTGGTGTCTATTGCAGGTGGAGTTTGTTTGTTATGTGTTTCATGGAGAGCAGTCCCGCTGGCGCCCCCTCAACCTGGAGCTGGTACTGCAGCGCTGCAGCGAGGTACAGCACTGGGTCGCCACAGAGATCCTGCAGTGTCAGTCGCTGCCAAAGAGGATCCAGCTGCTCCGCAAATTCATCAAGATCGCAGCTCTGTGAGTTCATATGGGATACAGTGTCAGGGTGTAGTGTATTTACACGTTAGCCTAGCCGATCTTGTATCCTGTGTTAGACCAACAGTTTGTGTTTTAGATTGTTTTTTTAGTATAAAGAACTTGCATTCTGTGAAGACCGCAAAAATTAACATTAATATGGAAAGTCTTTTTATTTACTAGACATTTACTTTTTAACGTAATTTAAACTGAATACATTTGAACATTTAAACCATCCCATATGAAGGTTGAGCCATAAATGTAACGCATTCTCTGTCTGAACATATGTTTGTGTTCCAGCTGTAAGCAGCAGCAGGATCTGCTGTCGTTCCTCGCTGTGGTTCTGGGTCTGGACAACCCCGCTGTCAGCAGACTGCGACTCACCTGGGAGGTATAACACACACCTGATGCTAACAGTTAACTTTGTAGCCAGATAATTTGTTGATTACATTATTCATTAAACAATTCATAATTTAAACTGTTGCCTGAGTTCATGAGGTCCTTCTGCTGTGAAGGCAGAACAATAGCAGCATCTTTATGAGCTGCTCTTATCTGGACTCAGTAATACTGTAGCTATAAAAGTAAATCAAATGTATTTATAATCACAAATCATAAATTAGTAGGAACAAGACAATGGTTTTCTTACTGTATAATCACATGTTTAGTGTTATAATCATGTCTACTGTGTGTGTGTGTGTGTGTGTGTTTTCAGGGTCTTCCAGGGAAGTTCAGGAAGCAGTTTCAGCAGTTTGAGAGCATCGCAGTGAGTAACAGTAACTTATTTTTCTAATGTCAAACACTGCAGCTGATCAGGTTTTTACCGATGACGGTTGTCCAGTCGACCTGTCAGTGACAGCCTTTGAGCTTTAACTGGTCATTATAACTCGCCTTACTAGAAATAAATAGCGCTGTGTTGTCCATCTACTGTATGTCACTGATAGAAGTAATACTCTACGTTTATGTGTGTGTTTGTTCAAGGATCCCTCCAGGAACCACAAGTCCTACAGAGACCTGATGACCAGCTTGAGACCTCCACTGATCCCCTTTACACCTCTGCTGCTCAAAGGTACAAACACTGTACAGTTCTGCACTCCAGATAACAGACACAAAAGCATGTTGTACCCTCACTATCTCCTGTGTGGGTTTCTTGTGTGGCTTTGGTCACAAACTCTGTGGACTTCTACCAGCCACCAGCTTCACCGTGGCCAACATTAGAAAGAATCTCACGACAATAACATTTTGTGGTTCAGGGTAAGTTTATAAAACCATTTAAGTGTTATTTCCAGGATTCTTTCTAGAGAAACTGGACAAGAAGGAACTTGGTTAGAGAGGTAGAGAGAACCAAGAACAGTCCCTCTAGCAGTAACTCTAACACCACAACCTGTTTTGTCAAACGGCATTAAGAGTAACCTGAGAACGTGACGAATGTGATTCTCTGGTCTGATGACGCATTGATCTGTTTTGGCAGAACTTTGGTCAGAGTTGACTAAAGGATGAATTCAGACAAATACAGAGAAATCTTTTTTTTTTTTTTTTTAATCTTGAAACCTGCTTCAGAGTGAAGTGACCTGAGGCTGAGGCCACTCTTTACCTCTCAGCATAACAGTGACCCAAATCTTTATGAGCTCCTTCCATTGATTCTCAACATGCACAAAAATATATTTGATGTGAAACATTGCAGGTCTAAGTGAGTTGTTGTTTTGGTTACACATAATCCTTCTTCCAAGCTCTTTAGCTGAGGCTTAGCTATAACACACAATAAGAGACTGGTACACCACATACAACATCACATAGACTAATCAGTTTTCACTCTAACTGTTTGTGTCCTTACATGCAGACTTCTGCACTCTTTTTTTTTTTTTTAACCACTTTTTTTTCCCACCTTCACGCAGTTTAACAAGTCGAGTTAATGACGGTGTTGTGTTAATGGTCAGCTGCCACTGACGGTCACACCTTGGTCTTGTTGTCATAGTGGTTCCTTGAGAGTCCTCTGAAACAGAACAAGGGACTGATCTACCTCTTTGTGACTTGTAAGCAGTGATCAGATAATCCTGATTCATCAAATCATTAGCCGAGTTTCACTTATTGATTCTCTGCGGCTGTGTTTGCCTCCAGCTGTTGACCAGATGTGAATTTGCTACAGACGCCGTAGATTCAGCTCGCTAATTAGCACTTCTGGCTAATCAGCTCCATGCTACTGTTAACCTGCCACACACACACACACACACACACACAGGCACACACAGGTTCAGTCACTTCAAAGACTCTCCTCTTCATCGTTGGTTTTATTTTTCCTCTTCACTCTAGTTTTCTTTTCATCTCATCTTCAACTACACTCATTTAACCCAGCAGGGGTTCTCTCTCTCCCTCTCTCTCTTTCAAACACACACACACACACACACACACAGATTTGTTCCTGCTTTCACTGGTTCAGTTTCAAAAGACTTTAAATGAGATTACTGTACACACTGTGTGTGCGTGTGTGCAGCCTTAAGCTCTCTGTCTCCATGGTAACATAGGCAGAGAAGGAGAAGGATATTGATGGATGTGAATTAAGTAGTTAAAAAGAGAAAGAGAAGGAAAGAATAAAAGTTGTCTGAAATGAATATGAAATTGTCTAACTCTGGCACCCCCCTGTGGTAAAAATCAAATCAAATCTGTGAATTGTTAATTCACTTGAACCTTCATGTATCTGACAAAAGAACAATCTATTCTATATTTATATGTGCCTTAAAAGAACAGCTACTGTGGCAAGGAAAACGTGTGTTTTGTGCATTAATTTGTAATAAAATGTGATCTGATCTTCATCTAAGTCAAGTGTATTAACAAATATAATGTGCCTAAAATAATAAAACCTTGATCCTATCTTGATTGAGAACAACTACAAAAAACGTAATATACCTCAACCTGACGCTTTCTGCACATTGTTCAGGAGGAATTTTAGCCCATTCTTCCTGCAGAGCTGCTTTATCTCTGTCATATTCTTTGGACGTCTCATATGTGGGTTAAGGTCTGGGTTCTGACTTGGCCACTTCAAAAGGTGGATTCTGTTTTTCTGAAGCTGTTTTTTTGTGGACTTGGGTCCTGTTGCATCACTAGAGAGTTTCAGCTGACATACAGACATTCCCACATTATCCTAGTATTTTTTACACTTGGGAATTCATCTTTCCCCCTTGTCACTGCAAGCTGGGCAGACCTTGATGTATCAAAGCAGGCCCAAATCATGATGTTTCCTCCATAATGCCTTACAATTGGGATGATGTTTTCATGATGACATTCAGTGACCCGCACCAGTTGTAGTGCTGCATTCAATCTTAATTTCATCAGTTCACAAAACATTTTGCCAATACCACTGTGGCGTGTCAATGTGCTTCTGGCAAACCTCAGTTGTGCAGTATGTTCTTTTTAGTAACAGCGGCTTCCCACGTGGTGTCCTGCCACAGACACTCTGCTTGTTCAATGTCTTACATACTGTAGACTCATGAATGTTAGTCAGTTCCAATGATGCCTTCAAATCTGTGGCTGTCACTCTGGTTTGTTTCTTTACCTCACTGATGAGTGTTCATGTACTCTTGGGATCATTTTGACTGGCCGTCCACTTCTTGGTAGAGTAACCACAGTCCCAAAGTGTCTTCATTTATAGATTGTCTGCCTAACTGTACACTTGTGAAGTCTTTAACATAACTTTGTAACCCTTTCCAACGTTATGTAAAACAACAATTCTTGATCTTAGATCCACTGAAAGCTCCTTTTGAAGAGGCATGGCTCACATATGCGTATTCTTCTTGTGCAAACCCAAAAGGTTTGAGTGTTTTTTGTCAGTAGAAGTAGCCACACCTCCAGACTAATTTACCTGATTCCAGTTAACATTTTTTTCCCACTAGCACTATGTGGTTTTTATGGTTGTTGTCAATAAAGAAATAACAGATAAGAATTCTTTTCTGTGTTATTGCACCTTATTTGTTAATGCTCTTGACTTAGATAAAGATCTGATCACATTTTATTGAACATTAATGCAGAAATAATCATGAAATTCCAAATTCTTGCCACTGTGTATGCTAATATATAGTATAATATAATATTCAGTTTAAATAGTAATTAAAGATGTCAAGTTAGCAGAACCAATGGCGGGAGGAAAAAGCTAAGACATTTCACCACTGGAGATGAATACATTGAATGATTGTACATTTGTGTATAATACTTTATTTTTTAAGTGTTGATTTTTTAAGTCAACAAATTGTCATCATTGAATAAGTTTGTCTGAAAAAAAAAAACACACATTGAATTTGTACAGTATGTAACAGAGAAAAAATGTAATTAGCACATAGGAAAACCTGGTGAAACTGGAACAGTTAATTTTCCAGATTATCCACAGCTTAATCTTGTGTTCTCAAGTCATTATGTGTATTAATGCAGATCTGTCTTTCCTCTCTGTGTCAGACTTGACGTTTCTTCATGAGAGCTGTAAGACGTTTCACGGTGAACTCGTCAACTTTGAAAAGATGGTGAGTCAGTATGTTTCTCTTTAAAAACGAGTCTACCTCATGCAGGAGCATTCTCTGATTAATTTCATATTAAATTGCTCATTAAAGCCTATTGAATATGACCTGTTTGTGATGAGACAATAATAAAAATTACAATATAAATCTTTCTTATTATTTTTCCATAAATGTATTTTCAGTATTTGAACAGCACTGAATAGTGTCTGCAGGCAGAGCTGAGTAATACTGAAGAGCAAATTAAAAGTATAGCAGGAGGGAATTGGTGAAAAATTTGTGTTAATCAAAGAGTCAGCTTAACAGCGAATGTCTTTGTTTGAGCTGCTGCGTGAGGTCTAATGACATCTGACCACACAGCAGGGGGTGTGTAAAGTTGGTGAAACTGAAGTCAAGGAAAATTTGAATTCAATGTTCCTCTTCCACCTTTGCCTTCTTTTTCCTCCCCATTCTTCCACTCATTCCTGTTTCTGCAGCATAAAGTGGCAGAGATGGTGAGGAGCATCAGGCGATACAGGAGCTCTCAGCTAGGTAACAAACACCCACCTCTCGAACTGCTGTCACAACACCAGCACTAACTAACACTTTAGGCCTCAGCATGAACATTAGGAAGTTTTGTAATGGTTTTAGAAGTTCAGGTGCTACACTCCTATGACCTTTGTCCTCACTCCCTACATGTTTTCCTAACAGACTGAACAGGCTTCATGTTTCTATAGAAATGGTTGAGTTCATTGTTGTGTTTCAGTTTTTTAAGTTAGAGATGCTCTGTCCGTGTCAGTCTTTACATTACGTTGAGCTTCATCTCCACTTGGTGGTGACATTGTGACACTGCACCGATATTTGATGCACACATATCTAACACCAGCAGATTTTTGTGGGTTTTCTTTTCTTGTAGCCATGGATACAGAGACGTCCCCCTCCCACCTGCAGACGAAGGCCTACGTCCGCCAGTTACAGGTGATTGACAACCAGAACCTGCTGTTCGACATGTCCTGCAAGCTGGAGCCCAAAGACACATAGAGAGATGGATGAGAGGTGGGGAAAAGAGACAAACAAAACTAAGACAAAGAGGAGGAGGTGGGATGGAGCAGAGGAGGAGGAGGAGGATGCTTTTCAAGCTTTGCGCTGCAGTAAATGGCTAGAGGAGGCAGCAAGTGAGGGGATCATGTACCGGAACTAGAAACATACAATCTCATCCTCCCACTTATCCACGTCTTCATTCACCTGCAACATAAAAAACAAGTTTTGGGTCATCAGAGAGAAGACCTTTCAAACCTAAAGCCACTCGTTCTGCTTCTTCTCCATCTCTAACCATCTGTTTAGTTTCAGTGGGCGTCATTTTCTCGCCCTCCTCTTCCTCGTTTTCTGTCAGTCTCTTTATCACCCGCTGCGCTGTCCAGTTCACTGCCAGCAGTCCCAACAGCCACTAACACTAAACAGACACATGGAGGCGATGTGTCAAACTGCATTTGATCATGTGAAATTATGTATGTGACCAGAGTTTGTGGATTAACCTCCAGATTCTTCAGCAACAGCTGTTTACAACAACAATTTACCCCCAAAACCCTTTTGTCCCCCTTTCTGGAGCACTGTAGAAATGCTCGTAAAGCTCTGCAGTGAGTGTTCGGAGTCTTCTCAAACTATTTATGAAAGTGATTTGGACTTTAAAGAACTTCAAGGAAACACCACTCTACTGTTACTTTGATTTCTCGACCTCTGTGGAGACTCACACCTGACAACCATCCACAGTAAATGAGAAAACCCTTTATTAAATTTTTATTTACAGTAAAGTCAATAAGAAAAGAGATATAACTAAAGCTGACTGGTCTCAGCTGCTTAAAGCTACAGCATACAACTCAAGTGAAACTTACTGCTATCATATTTCTATTTTTAAAATATTTAATAAAAAAGTTGCATACTGTAGCTTTAAAGGTAAACAGAATACTAAACTGAACATCTTTTGGTTTTGGACAAAACAAAACCTTTGATGACACTACGTGGTGTTCAGAAAGCTGTGACAGACAAATGATGAATTGGCACATTAATCAATAATAAGAACCTCAAATTGCCAAGTATTATTAAGAGGATCTCAGTAAGAAAAGTGTGAAAAAGAAAACTGAGGAAACTGTTTGGACTGACAGAAAGAAATGGGAGCAAGACCAAGATTTAAGTTTGGCTGTAATGCAAGTATTCAATTTTCACTTGGACCTTCTCATCAGACAGACACTGCATCTTTGCTGCTGCTAAAGAGAGTTGTTCCATGGCCAGACAGCAGTGGTTTTATTTCCCTGGATCATTTTTGAGGAACGTGTGGACACAGGACACTGGAACTCTGCCCCAACAAACAGATATAATGAGAATAATAATAATGACATACTTTATTGATCCCTTTGGGGAAATTGTTGTATAAAAACAAGCAATCACCGGGATACTAAACCTCAAACAGGTGGAACCAGTTGATTTCAAATCCTTTTTAAGTCCTAAATCTGGCAGTTTACACCTGAGACCCCTGCTCTGAAAAATCTGCCATCTGGATTTCACAACTGAATATATTTTTCCATCAAAATACTGAATTCTTTTACATCGAAAGAAAGGACACAAACAATCCCTTTGTGAATAAGAAACTGAGCTCACGGTGGTGTTTCACACATGGTTTACAGCTGCCACATTTCACACAAACATTCAGGAGCTTGTTTCTTTATCTGAACGCTTCAGATTGCTCCAGGATTAACCTGAACAGTGAAGATGTGTTCACTGACAGTATCTTTGACAGACTTACGGACACTGTGGATCGGTGCGTTTACAGACCCACATCACCTCACAGGGCTTGTATGTGGAAGGCGGTCAGGGTGGTGGGCTTTCCTCACTGGATGAGAGTGTGTAGATGCTGGTTTTCTACCAAACGTAATCAGAGTTTCAGTCTGAAGACATTAACAAACAGTTTGGTCTTTCCTGATTTTTTTTTTTGTTTGTTTGTTTGTTTGTTTGTTTTTATTTCAGGACTCTAATGATGATGGTCATCATTACATGTCACTATTTTATGATCCAGCAGGACTCATTTTAAAGGACCATACAGCTGTTTTTGTGTGTTTTACCCATTAGTACAGACTGTGTACACACTGCATTATGCAAACTGAGTGTTATTTTCATTCCTTACAGAAAAGCCATTTGCATTAATTCAGTTCTATAAAAATCAACTTGCATAGTGTATAACCTTGCAAAATATAATAGTAAAATGTTTACTGTAATAACTCATCATATTACTCTTTGCTGAAAGCCAATCACTTGCCACATTAAAGCTGTTTCCATAAAAAAGACTATGCAAGTTGAGTTTTTGAAATAACTGAAACGACTAGTTGGAAGTGTGGAAGATGAAAGTAAATGGGCTAAAACGTGCACAAAAACACAGGTATGGTCCTTTAAGAAAATAAAGCTTACAAGCCGCTTGAACTGATAACAACATGGCAGCCAGTCCGCCATGTGTACGAGACGGCGTCTTACCCGAGAGATAAATACAAACATATGAAAGAGTCGACAAGAACATTGATTTCTCAGCGTATGGGATCTAACTGCTGTCACACCTGAACGACCAATCAGCTTTAAGGAAGGACCTGCTCGCCCCCTCACCCCATCCCCACCCCCTACAGAGCTGCTGTTAGTTCAGTGGATTGGCGAGCGGAGGTCCGAGGCAATAACAGAGCGACAGGAAGTGGAGCTGATTGGCCGACTTCTCGCATCAACGAAGCACTTTTGCCAAACCTCAGGGCTCAGAGACACAGAGAGGTTTTGTTTACTCTTTATTCTCGATTTTTCAGTAGAGTTCAGTTCAGTTGAGTCCAGTTGTGTTGCAATGAGTTGGTTCAGTGTTTGTACAGCTGCTCACACTTCATATTTACTATACTATTAGAAATCGATAGAGTTGTTGTTTTTTATGCTGTGTTCTCCACCAGATCTGGGTCCAGTTTGTCCACAATGAGAGTTAGTTAGGTTTGGGTCTTGAGTGAAAAAATCAGAGACATGCACATTGTTAAAACTCCTATCTGAAGGCATTTGGTCTTGGGACCATGTCAACCCAGCATTTATCAAACAGGTGAGGCAATACGAGGATCTAAGACCGTAAAGAAGTCTGGCTTTGAATTAGTTTTTTTACCGTGATGTCTGCTTCACAGAGAGCAGTCCAGCTCTTCATAAAGAGTTCTCTTTGCTCACAAACCATCTGATTTGCAGAACAGCCATGTGAGCCAATTGAGAATTACCAGTATTTATTATTAGTTTAATGCCCTGTCCGTATCAATCTGTGTGGTTGGATCAAGTGCATCAGGATGAGTCATGTGTTTGTAAAATTTTTCTGACAAACTATTAATGGTTGGAAAAATGTCTGTGCTCAGCTCTGGTGGCCGGTGAAAAAAAAAATTCTCCATCTGTACCATAACATGTTTGTATAAGCTCAGTCAGGCTGATCCCATCAAAAAACAAGTCCAACACCTCAGCACAGCGGTGTAATAGGTGTCCCAAACTGTCCTTACAGATCTTTCACAGCAACTCCAACTCTGAACATCATCATGTGGCAGTGGAGAGAACTTGATTCTTGATGGGACACAGCCTGAAAAACTTCTCCAGTTTGACAAGACCCTACTGTATAAATACATTTAACAAAAGTTCAGTAGAGTTTTCCAACAACACAAGTTCCAATTGGTAAAGCTCAATGCTCTGAAAAGCAGAGTTTGATGTGTGTGGGTTCAAGTTTAACATGACTCTGAACGCAGGTTTGTAATTTTAAGAATTTGAGTTCAACCTCATTTGAGCACAAACTTGTGTTTTTAACATTGAGGAACAAGAGTAGGAGAAAAAAGTTCCTTCAAACTATTGAGAAAATGACACTAAACTCTGAAAAACACAAACAAAAGTTTCAACTCCCGTGGACACAAATCTTCAAAATCCCAGAGGAACATCAAAAAACAGAAAATGAAGCTTCAATAAACCACGATTCTAACTCTCAGAAACACGGTCTGAGGTTGAACTCTAGCTAAAACTCCCTCAAGCTGCAGTTTAAGCTGCTATGTACACAAAATCCTGAATTCTGACTCCCGAGAACACATAGCCCTGGTTTTAGAGATCTCTATCATAATTTCCAGTGCTCAGAACCTTGTATTTGATATTAAAGGTCTTGTCCAGATGGAGATAGTCGGGTACAAAGTGTGGATACCCAGTGAAGATGACATCATCACTAGTTTGCCAGTGGCTCTCTCAGGACTACTTCCTGGGTGTTTGGCGCCATATTATGGATCCCACCATATATTTGAGCAAAACCAGAAACCCTGAATCTCTGATTTAGCCCATTATAAACACTAAACCTGAACTAAATGAAAGAACTTTCTAGTTTTCTGCTGCAATTTTGCTGGGATCTATAATGTCAGGAGGCAGTCTCCTGGGTCGAGGCCGTCTGCTGTTGTCGCCTGTATGATGTAAGTACACTGAAAAACTAAAAATGTGTATATATTGCAACCCTGTATATAAGCAAATACTAACGGAGACTCTATTTTATGTATGAGCTCAGAGAGAGAGACACTAACTCAAGGAGAAATATTTGATTTGGTGTTTTTTATTTGTAAAAGCAAGACAGCCTGTACAGTGATGCTAGAAAGAGAAAGAAATTATGAATTTATGACTTTATGAATTGTACAGTTAAATAGCTTCAGTTGGACCGTTCTGTTGTTTTCTATCTAAAGCTTGGGGTTGTTTCTTTTTGTTTCATTTTTGTACAGAACTGGTTGTTTACATCAATACAAGTCCTTATTTCTGTGAACGTCAGACAGACTATGTTATTGGACCAGATGTTTGGCAGGGGGCGGGGCCTGTAAGGTCAGCATTGTATTACAATATTTTCTGGAACTGCAAAAAAGAAAAAGGAAAAAAAAACAAAGAACAATTTGGTGGAAAATTTGGTGATTACTACAGTGTGTTGTAATGTATGATTTCTAGAAAATTCCAAAGTAATTTCTAGAAACAAAAATTTGTATTATGACAAGGCATTATTATATAATTTAATCTAACTTAATATTATTTCAAAGTTGTCATTTATCAAAAATGTAGTATTTCAAGAACAAAGTTATATTTTTGAAAAAGAGATGACTATTGTTGAAATATTACAGCCATTCTTTAAAAAAATCCCAATTTGTCTCACAGCTCAACTGATTCTCATACAAATTAGAGAAACTTTATTTGTAAAAAATACAGTGACGTTTTCATTGTAGTTCTTTTAGTGAAATTACTTATTTTATTATGATGTTTTTGGAGGTAAAATTGCAATATCACATGAGTTTTACCCTGTATTGACTGTATTATCAAAAATACTGGTTTGTTTGTTTTGTTTTCTCTCTTTTCTCCAGCAGTGGCCCTGATAAGTGATAGTAATGTTTTGTGACATTCTGGTTATTCTCTGTTAAAAAAAAAAAAAAAAAAAAATTAAATTCTATAAAATTATTCACGTTTCTGGCAATTAGACACTGTTTTATTTAAATTGTTGTAAAAACAAAAGGACTATAAACAATGTTACAAATTATTTATATTTTTTGCATTTTTTAAATTTTTATTTCAAGAAATAAGATAAATCTCATGAGACTGTAAAGGCTTTTCTGTTAGAGCATCAATTCAGGGAATGTTTGTAGATTAAGTTCAAGTTCAGCCAAAATCATAGGAAGGCCCAGATTTCTTGTCCCGTCTCCTGCAGATTTCTGCTCCACCTGCTGTCACAGTACAGACATTGAAATAAAACATCTGGACAACACGAACACAACTGCCTCATGCTCATTTTCTGTGTATGTTTCAGTTTTATGTGCTACACAAACCTCCTACACTCATCACTGTTGTAGACTGTTTAAAAAGATAAAAGGATCTGAATACTACTTTTATATTAAGTAACGTAAAATACACAATACTTTGACATTCAACACTGTAACTGGCTATTTAAACACATGAGATATAAATGAAATATTCAGAGCCTGTGGTCACAGTGAAAAAACACTCCAGTACAAAGAATAAACAATGCACCAACCTAAACAACCTTATAGGTTGAGATACTCTGCATAACAGCGCTGTTGAAAATGTTTTTGAGATTATGAAAATAAACAAGGAAAGAAGCTGAGAAGTCTAAGAAGTATTCAGATACAACTATAACCACAGTAGCATAAATATACATATAAACAGGAGTGTGTAAGAATAATACGTGCAAAGAAGCAAGTACAATGTTGCTGGTTGAATCAAGTGTGTCTGCATGCTGAGTTAAGAGACTAACTTAGAGTTCAGGAGCCTGATGCCCTTGGGGGGAAAAGCCCCTCCTACGTCTCTCAGTTTAGGCCATCAGACTATGGAAGCATTTACCAGATGGTAATCAGATGAACAGACAGTTACTGGGGTGGTTTAAGTTTATGATTTTAGAAGCTCTGTTTTTGCAGACCTATTCCACCATCTCCAGTTCATATAGTATGTTAGGAGGAGCATGGGGCCCTCGGACATAGTGACTGTATCAATCTGTCAATAATAAGTAATTTCAGGCACAGTGTTCATGCACAAATTAGCCAATAAGCTCTGTTGGCCAACAGGACGGAGTGAAATGGAACGCTGCAGCATCCCAAGCATCCACTGTTATGCCCATGTAGAGTGTTTCACCATTTTACCTATCCCTGTCTTATTTGTGCTAATGAACTAGATACTTGACCCACATCACTCTGCAGAGTTTACTGTGTGCCATCCTTTAGTCTGCTTTTTACTGTGACAGATGGTTTTGGGTGTTTTAGTAAATGAATGCTGGAAGGCCTGTGGAGGCACAACTTGAGTGCCAGTGATGCTGAGTCATTGCTCAGTTTGGTTTAGCTTGGGGCTACTAACTTTAATGTTCTTGCACCATGTAATGTCTTGCTTGTGCTTGAGGTGTAAAAATCCAAGTCCATATTTAAAGCATGACACAAGCACTGAACTAAGAAATAAGACTAAAGGCCTGTGTACTTCACTATCTTGCTGCAAACAAAAAATTGAAAATATAAATAAATTTGGGTGTGCAAACTCTCCATCTGGATTTCGACAGTAGTCACTCACACCAGCACTCTTTTAGTCCGTAACGGGAGAAGTTACACAGCTGTGTCTGCAGGTTCCTGTGGTCCAAATGGATCGCAATATAAGATGGATAAAAATCTTCAGTGTGTACGTGAGCAGTCTTAGTTTCAGCTGATAGGGTCCCTGTTTCCCTCCCAGGACTGTATACTGGACCAGTGTCCTCCCTGGGAGGAGGACTGGTTTCCATCCCTGATTAGGAGAAGGTTTATATTTAGGGTCAAATTTGGGGGAAGGGTGAAGGTTGGAGCTTCATATTAAATTCACTACAGTAGAGTGCATACGAGTGTGCTAGCACGACTGCAGCAGTGTTCATTTCAGTCTAATTTCATTTCTTATATAACACGTGCACAATGAGATACTTACCCTCACTCACATATTGTATTACACCTGTTACACTTGTTGCACTGTTCATGAGCACAATTGCTGCAGTTGACACAAAGTTCATGAACAACCCATCAACTAAAATTAGATTGAGGTAAAAGTATTAAAAATGTGCAGGTAAAAGTGTCCTTGTCAGAGTTATATAACGATGGAGGCTGTTCTGATTTATGCATTGTAATGATTTAACCAGTAGGGTTTTGAGCTACTTCTCCCTAGATGATCTGTACCTTAGTTACAGTCGACAGCACAGTAATGAATTAAAGTAGAAATGTTTTTAAATGTATTACAGCACTGAAACTGCCCTCACTGGGTGTCAACAGCATTCATCTAAATGATGGTGATGCTCATGTTTTAATTTTGTCAGACCTTAGTTCTGCCTTTCAATCAGTTACAAAGATGAGTGGGTGGGTGGGATAGATGCTTTGCTTGAGCGCAAAAAAACCTTTTTTTCTGTGTCTGTAGAAAATGCCTTGTCTAGTAGAGCAGTGATAGCCAGTGGGGTCCCACAGGGCTGCGTCCATGGCCCTTGATTGTTCTCAGTATACAGTCTATGTTCGTGCTAGGGCATGTGATGTTGAGTTGTAGCTAAAAACAAATTTTCACCGTGCCATATCAGTGGTAAGTTGTAGCAAAAGCTCAGATTCACTCACTTATTATATTCACAACATCTGCATGTATGACAATCCTTTTTTTTTTTTCTTCTCAAAACATATCAAACCCTGAATATATGTCATTAGTGCAAAGACTTTTATCTCTGTAAACACACGTCAAACACAGGTTCGATTTGAGCAGTTTTATACTCAAAAACAATCTTTCACATTGATGCTTTCATTCACATGAGTGATGCACGCTTTTTTCTAACCTTCCTAGGTTTTTGTGCACATCTTATGAAAGATGACAGTGAGCAACCTGATGATAATGTCAGTACAGTAGACACTGCAACAGACTAGCAGCAGTGCAGTATGCTGTACCCAACTTGCCACATGGCAACACAATCTGAAGCACTCTATTGGGCAGTTAGGGCACAGTGCTTCCTTTGTCTTTTACATAAAACATGAGCAAATACATAAAGGATTTGTGCAGATAAAGATACTGCATCAAACCTTTGACCTTTTGACGCCAGACTGTGATCTGATTGACGATGCATGGATAGGACTGACCCAGCAGAACATGTGGAAAGCTGATATATCAGTGACAAAGTGAAACAGCAGGCAAATAAGTTTAAACTAGGGGCAGACTATGCCAGTGCTGACCTGGCTGAGTCAGAGCCAACACACTGACTGTCACATATCGTTGTATCGTGTTGCATGTAAATCAGAGCCGGCCTTGACCTTGTTGGCACCCTACTGTAGGGGAGTTTTGTGTTAATGCCCTTCACGTCCCTACACACATACATAACCCTGCACACACACCACCATCACTTTGATCAAAGACTTTTAGATAATTTTATCTAGCAAATACATATGAAGTAAAAAGACTTCTATTTAGAAATGTTTGACTTTTCTTAATTTCAGAGAGATATCTCTTATTGAATTAAACTATCTACAATACACTGTGCATTACATTGTATATATTAAAATCTAATATTTCACACTAATATGTAGAAGACACACACACATCAGACACAATAACTCTATGTGAGATTCCCACGGTTTGCACAATGCACCACACTGTTAATTACCATAAAACAGAGTAAAAACTCAATGCACTGTAAATCCTGCCCCACTCCTTTAATAACACAAAGCCATACCAGGGCACTCTAACATTATCTTGCAAGTCAGCTGAAACAGCATGTGGTCAAACTTTCCATGACATCCCCTCCCAAGTATCTAAATCAAAGCTATCCTGTTCAAATATTAGCCAACACCTTGAACAAGTGTTTTCATGAATACTTCAGCAAGATATGTGATTATTTTACATGATGGATTTGCATCACCAATTGCCCTGTGCAAATCTCTGGTTTTGCAGCACTAAGACAGGAAGAAATACCCAGAAAGCAATTGGTATTGTCTTTGCCAAATACCCAAATTGTACTAAGTTTACCATCCAGCACATTATTATATTGAAATAAAACTGAAAACTTGAAACTTGAAATGCCAGAAATAAAATAGTGACTATAAAATAGTATTTTTTCACTTTTGCTGGAAATAAAAATGTAGCGACAGCTTTGATGCTGCTGTATTAAACCTTTTAATTTTAATTCCATTGCAGATTACCTTTTGCTTCAGATAGAGAACGTTTACATTTTTAAATTAATGCTGATTTTTGGAAAGTGGACACGTTTCGAATACTAAAGACATTTTAGAGAGTGGAAATATTTATATTATATTTAGTGAGGAATTTTTTTAAAAGAGTGGATATTTTTGGTAAATGTCTTTTACAAAAATCTCTTTTGAAAAATTGTCCTTCTCACAATGCCTTTAGAAAGTGATATAGCCTTTTTACAAAATGGAAACATCTTAAAAAGGTTTTAAAAGGTCTCTCTTTTCCAACACTGCTCTGATTCTCAAATTTTTGGATTTTAGACAAAATTTGAAATTGGTCCTCACAAAGGTAGATCTACAAATGCAACGTGTAGGGTTGTACAGATCTGTCTGTGAGATCTGACCACAGATTGAGCCACTCATACTGTACACGCACAACCCACCCCCAACACACAAATATGCACATGCATTTTTGGATCACTACCAACCCTTCCCACCCCCACAGTAAACCCTTTAAATAGAGCTCGTTCTGGGTCTTTAGCCTCGGTGATCGCGTCCCCACTGCCAGCTGCTCATCTTCACAAGTTCTCCTCCAATCCCAAAACCAAGGTAGAGACACACACTCACACACTTGCATTACAAAACACAAAAGATCAAGATTTTTCAGAGAATTTAAAGTTGATCTTGCTTTTGATTTGTGCTGACAGCCACCAGCAGGGCCAGCACATGTGCATGTATGACATGTATGACAGGTGCATGTGCCGACAGGTGCGGGCATTCGTGTTTGTTCTGTAGGCTTAAATTAGAACTGTCAAGACTATAGTCATTAAAATAATACATTAAAATAACTTTCAATTTAAACTAAATTTCAAGTTGTGTATCAGTCGTTGAAGTTATGTATGTGAAATGTAAGTTTGTGAAGGTTTGTAGATAAAAAGCAACACTTTTTTAGGATGTTGTCTGGATGAAATATTGGCTTCACTAGCCCCCAATTTATATCAAGGTTAAGTTAAGCACTGTGGTGCATGATAATAAACTTACTTAAGTTGAAGTTTTACAGGTAAAAATTCCACTGGCTCTTATTTGACCCCACACAAAACATAAATTAAAAACACTGTTAGCAGAAAGAACTAAATACTATTTATTTGCATCGTACGGAGGTAAAGGCAGAATGTTGGAGACGTAAATGTCCTGACAAATGAACAAAGTACAACAGCAGTGAGAATCCATCACTGCTGCTGAAATCTGTCTGTCTGATAATTAGAAATGATTCATGTAAGTGAAAGTGATTTCTAATTATGTGAAGGCAGATTGAAGGAGCTCCTCCTCCTAAAGAGGAATTTGCAGGGGAGTGAGCAAAGGCCAAATCCTATTGGCTCCCTAATTTATGCACATAGGGTGCCTGAAACAAGAGAGACACCTCTTAATGTACGACTCCCCCACTGCAGAGACAGATAATTTATTATTATTATTTTAAGTCGTTTTAATGTGCCTGTCAGCCTCATTAGCCTGAAAATGATATGCAAAAAATGCACACCATTTACAACTTGGCCTGAGTTCAGTTCCTTCCCTCGGCGCCCAGTGCGTGATTTGTTTTGATAAATCAGCAGAACATAAGCTCGATAGCTGACCTAAATATGTTTTCTGGCACATCACCCCTGAAGTTTATGGGAGGATAAAATGATCTCCTGTGACCTGCCGTTGACCCTCCTCTTCTGTCTCTTTTCCACTTTCTCAGCCTGAATTCCTGCCAGCACCACCTGCTTTCACTGCATATCAGCTTCGTATGAACAGATACCGACAGGCAGTAAAATTAGAAAACATGGCAGCCGGGCAGGCCGAAGCCTTGTCCAAAATTATGAGCAGGTGTCAGGTTCAAGTGGCTGGTCTCCGTCCAAACGCAGGACCGTCCAGCTTTGGTTTCTCTAATGAGGAGTAATTTAATATTATCTCATGTTATTACAGGATGAAAGGACGAGGCTGAGCTGTGATCCAGTGATTAGAAAGGATGGAACGATTTCAGCCTTATTACAACAACTCCTACTTTTCACAGTACACAAGCGTAAACTCATGAACCGTTTCCCCTATTTTCTTGTGCCTGCAGACTTCTCTCAGCAGACATGGAGCAGACTTTCATTGCTGTGAAGCCCGATGGCGTCCAGAGAGGACTGTGCGGTGAGATCATCAAGCGCTTCGAGCAGAGAGGCTTCAGGTTGATTGCTGCCAAATTCTTGCAGGTAACCGTGACGACAGATGCAGAGGGAACAAATGTTTTAAAACCCAAGAACGAAAAAAGAAAACTAAAAAGCAATAATCAATAAATGTGGGAAGTGTTTTTGGTGTCAGAGATGTGGTTTAAACCTCATTTTGGTGGTTTCTACATACTTTTAATCTGTAAAGTACAAGGCAGTACTTTGCATTTCCATCTTTTTTTAACTTTGCTAGCTGCAAAGACCCCATTATAAAAGACAAGGTTATAAAATTCACAACAGTAATGATTAAAATAGGGTCTATGAATAACAAATAGCAGTTTACTGCAGCGTGCACGACTATTTTTTACCCTTCAGTAGCTCAAATCCCCTAGAAGTGAGGATCAGATACTGTTGTCACTGTCAAGGTCCAACAACTGGTCCCCACAAAGACAGGAATACGCAGAGCTGGTTTTAGATGAGAGGGAGGAGATGACAGCTGTGGAGCTGTTGAATGTTGCAGCTTCACTGAAGGACTCACACTGGTATCACTATCGCTGTCACACACACACACACACACACACACACACACATTCCCAGCTGGTGTGTGTGTGTGTGTGTGTTGATCCCACTGTGATGTGGATCAATAATGTACACGCACATCACACCAGAGAGAAAGAACTCAACCTGAGGTCCACGTCATGAGTTTGCATGAACGGATTTTAAAGATAGAAGAAGCAGTTTCACACGGGATGAAAGTTACAAGTCCTTCACTGTCAGTTCCAAGATATTAGGAGGGAATTGTTTAAACATGTAATTGAAATATAATCACATAACTGAGAATATTACTTCAAATGTTCTTATTTACTTAAGTTAATGTATATATTCATATTTCTTATGTGTTTAGGCCTCTGAGGACCACATGAAGAAGCACTACCTGGACCTGAAG
The DNA here is from genome assembly GCF_900324465.2 of Anabas testudineus. Classification (NCBI taxonomy): domain Eukaryota; kingdom Metazoa; phylum Chordata; class Actinopteri; order Anabantiformes; family Anabantidae; genus Anabas; species Anabas testudineus. The sequence goes on along the minus strand of NC_046617.1, from coordinate 4,573,800 downwards.
GACATGCCTTTCTACGCTGGACTCTGCAAATACATGTCCTCTGGACCCATCCTCGCCATGGTAACACACACACACACACACACACACACACACACATACAATAAACAGTTTGGCATTCGTCTCATCCGTGGTGCTCCTGTCAGATATCTTTCTCTTTATATCTGTCTTTCCATTTCATCAGCTCTTTCTCTCTCTCCACTTGTGTCAATGGTCACTCGTCCAGCTCCCCGCTCTCTGTCTTCACACCCTGTTGTTGTCAAGGTCTCTCTCTTTTTATGGAGCAGTGTGACACTGTATTAGGACGTGCGTGAGCAGAGTGAGCGGCGACGCTTGGACAGAACACTCAGATGATAGAAGCTTTATTATAGATTCATCTTGACAGTTGCTGTAGCTGCCCTACTTTGCAGGATGTGACTCACTGACAGACTGTCCATCAGACACAGCGGCGTCTTGCAAGTGTGTGAGCGTGCTGTAGTTTTAATCAGACAGAGCCAGCCCCTCGTCACAACTGTTTTTGGCTAATCTGCTATAAAAAAAAAAACAGTCTAATGCCGGCAGACATTGTCAAAGTGACAGATAAAACACTACACGTGTTTTTCAAAATGTCTGTCAGTCAACTCCTCCTCTCATTCTTCAATACATAGCAACGTATCGCCCGACTGTAACTTCACTCAGCTGACGATGTGCTGTGCTGACGTGTGTTTCAGGTGTGGGAGGGTCAGAACATTGTGAAGCTGGTCAGGATGATGCTGGGTGAGACCAACCCTGCTGACTCCAAGCCTGGCAGCATCCGTGGAGACCTGTGCATCAACATCGGCAGGTGAGCAGCTTCGACACACACACACACACAAATTCATTGCTGCATATTCTTTGTTTACATAAAGTTGTGATGACATTAACATAACCGGTTGGTAACCTCTGCCCTTCTCTCAGGAACATCATCCACGGCAGCGACACCCTGGAGAACGCCAAGACTGAGGTCGCCCTGTGGTTCAAGCCCGAGGAGTTTGTCTCCTACACCCAGTGCGAAAAGCCCTGGCTGTATGAGTAAACTGTCCCATCAGCAACCAGTAAACTACATCCAACTGGACCCCGCTCTTCCCACCACCACACCCGTCCCACCCCCTTCAGGCGATCCTCTGACTGGGTCTTCACTGACCGATCCAAAACATGTAGCACTTACCAATAAAGTCTCATGTTAACATCAACAGCTGTCTCTGTGCTCTTTGCGAGGTTTCAAACGTTTTCCACTTATGTACCAATATTAACCTCGTTAGCAGCCGTGCTCACAGGCACCATGCTAACGTGCAGACATCTTGCAGTTATGTTTACTATGCTCACCATCTTGCTAATTAGCAGTAAACACAATCTATTCAATGAATCAGACTCTGCTCTGGATCTGATCCTTCTTGTCTCAGTTTACTGTAGACACAAGATATTAGTGTCATGACTCGGACTGTCTCTTCCAATCTTCTTTAGATACTGTGTTCACATGAATTGGACCCTACGCACAGATGAAATCTGATTAACTTCAGAAAAACAACTTCCAAACTCGTTATTGTCATAAGTTTTTATTGCATAAAAATGTAAAGTGAGTCATTTATTTTACACCTAAATGTAATGATGTCTTCACAATCATGCTGCCAAAAAATTGCACAATGTATCAAAAAAAGCTTCATGAAAGTTAACATCAGTAACTACATTTCTCTTGTCATACATTTACAGTATATAGATCTGTATCTCTGTTTCTTTTTTTTTAAACATTTGTATGTTTTGATAAGAGCTCAGTAAACGACATGTTCACAGCACGAACATGTGGAACCAAATGGACAAGGACAGTATCAGCAAGTCTTCGTAAGCCTCATCAGTGTGGGACACAAATACATTTAAATCTTAGTGCTTCAGCCTTGTGAAGAGTCTCTGTGCTGTTGTTGTTTTTCTTTTTTACTTTCAATGGGTTTTCAAAGGACAATTTCTACTTATTTGTCCTCTGTTGTGACTGGTTATTGTCTCTAGACTAAATTCATTGACTGTAGTTTGATGAATATTCATAACAAACTTTCTAATTTGCCCATTTGCTGGGAATAGACATGCTTTTGGTTGTAATCACCAAGAAAAAAAAACTGTAACAAACAAACAAACAAACAAAAAACCCACTGTCAGTCTCAGCTTTCAGACTTGACTCACTAAATCACGTCTTTGGGTCCCAAACCACAGTGTAAGCTAAACTGCAGCTGTCACATTAAAACCTACAAAACCCCCTATAAAACCCATGAAATCCTGCACTGCTGAGAGACAGCACACAGCAAACATCACAAAGGGACGGTGAAAAATCAGTGAATTCAAGGATTCAAATTGTCAACTCACATCACGTCACATACATGAAGTCTTCATTTTTCCATGTACAAAATCTATTGCAAACAGCTTCTTCACCAGGGTCACAGACAGTTTGTTAAAATCATTCCATAAAAACGTTACCAAACGTGTGGATATCATCTATAGATAGCACCATAATACAAAGAAGACAGTCCACGTACAAAAAGACAAACATGAGCGGACGACACACACATGTCCATGTGACCGACACGTGTGATACTAAAAGACAGCCACTGGTTTAGTGCACAACGTGCTCACACAGCTGAGCTGAACACTCTCCAGTTCTTTGTTATTCACTAAGAGCCCTATAACGTTTGAGTTGTGCAATTGCCTTCTAAAGATCAGACGCCAACGTTGGATCAGTAGGGAACGAAAACTAAATAGAAAAACATTTTTAAAATGTTTTAATGTGAGACGAAAATGAAAGTGAAGATATAGTAAAGAAATCATGCAGTAGCAAGTCAGAGAGAGCGATGCTGTTTTAAGTTACTTTAAAAAAAAGATTACATTTTGGTACTGTTTCACTAATCAGAAAACACAATGTGTGATTTTGAAACAATAGTTGATGTGTCCACTTTACTTTCACATGAACATTAAAATTCATGCTTTTAAAGGTTAGTTTTTGTTTCCTATTAGTCTGGCTTTGTTGCTTTGTTGCTTTGTTATGGCAAATTCAAAATCAGTAAAATTGTTGCACCGGAGTTGCTTCGATGTGATGAAGCTACACTGTTGTGTTCACCTAAAATTAAATAAACAGTGACACTAAAATTGGCCGATCTGAGCTCCTTAAAACTAAAAAATACAAAGAACCCTTCAGAGTGGCTGTGGTTTAAATCAAATGCACACAGGAAGATGAAAAAACAGCTAAGTTAATATTCACAACATTTATAAATTACATTACTGCCACTGTTTTCTTTTGCTCCACATGTTTTCAGACACACAAGACAAAACTAACACTGAACATCACAAATAGAAAACGTCTGAATCAACATGTAGCAATACTGATCTCTCACTGTCAGCACCAACAAACAATGTCATTGTTTTGTTGATCTGTCTCTTTAATTTTAACGCTGAGAAAAAAATCATCTTTCCTCAGCCACATTCAAATGACTTCATTACACGTCTGTTTTATTTCTTATACTTTTTCCATGTTGTTTCCCATCAGTGTTTTAGAACGTGATCTCTAAAAAAACCTTTCTTTAATTCTGATACTGTACACTCTTCTTATAATCTGTGTTTTCAAATATCTTTTTGTTTTTAAACTTTCATATTTATTTTAAAAGTTATTTGTGAGGTATTAATAGTTGGCAATACTTAATCACTGTTGTAGATGCTGTTAGCTACAGTTAAATCAACACTTTCTTTTCTGATTGTATTTTTTTTTAATCTCTGCTTCACATTCAAGCATTTCCACACACGAAAACATCCCAGTAAGGAACACACTGGTGAATACGGGGAACATCCTAGAAGAAGCAAAGTCCTTAGCTGTAATATAGCTCATATATGGCACCTTTACTGTCTAATAAAATCTAAATCATATACAGGCAAGTGCATAACATATAAAGAAATCTGTCAGTGCTGCAAGAGTTGTTTTGTGTTGTGTGGAATTGAGGCTGTAGCCTCTTAACAAACAAGTAGAAATCCAGTTTAAACACACAGGCTGTGACAGTTTCCTCAGTCAGATGTACAGTATATGCAGCCAGCTCTAATAATGATGGCCGATGTTTAAGTGGAAAAACGTTTTGAAACATCTTCAGCCCGACTTTCTCCCACATTCGGCTGGTTTTAAATTTTCACTACACTAAATGCTCAGCACGCAGTTCACTATCGGTGGTTAAAAAATAAGAAAGATGCCAAAACAAAAGAAGAAGTGTTGTGTCTCTAATTGGCTGGTTTGAGTCTAAACCCACGGCATTCACGCGTGCACATGTTAACACACATACAGTACATACACAGTTTTTAAATGGCTGCTAATCTCAACATGACATTACACAGCATCCAACATTTTTCTTATTACGTCAAGAGTTTTGACTCTCGAACAGAACTCACAAACGGTGGAGAAAAAGATCATCGTACAAAAGTTTTCACAATGTGTTGTTTTTTTTTTTCCTTCGCCTGATCCCTTTTTTTTCCACAGAGGCACAAAATATGATTGACGCACCTGTCCTTTATCTCCTCTTCTTCTTCAGTGGCACCGTTTTCTCCTACGTGGTTCTAGCCTGTGGCTGTAAAATCAACATCATGAAAGGAATCTTGGTGAATGACAAACAAGAGGAGTGGGACAGAGTGGGAAGTATGGATGGAGAGACTGAGGAGAGTAGGCGGGGCTGGACAGAAGAGCCAGCAGGACACTCCCATACTTCGGATTACACACCAATCAGTCCTTCAAGTACATCGTTTAGCTTCTATTGCTGAAGTGTGTGTTGTGTGGAGGAAGTTGTTTAGTCAATCTAGAAGGAGATGGATGGATCGAGTGATACAAGTGAGAGAGGGATGGATGACCTACGAGTGGTCCTGCTTGGTGAAGAAGTCCCCAGAGGATCCATTGGTCTCTGTTTCTGTCCTTTCAGATGATAACTCTGTCCCTTCAGTGTTCTCCTCTTTAATCTGTGAACCTGCAGAAACAATGACGACATTTAGAAACGCACCAAATTCCATGTGATTTATTCATTGTGGTAAATACTTGTGTGTAGTGAAAGTGTTTAAATCCATGGGAGTATTAGTTAAGGTGGTTGTTTCAATCAGTGACGACAATCAGGTGATTAACAGACTATATAAACACACACACACACACACACACACACCTGCTCCCCCATCCGTTTTGGGGCTGTTGTCTGGGTTGATGGAGGAGGGCTGGGCTGCTGAGGCAGGTGTTGGAGGTGATGGGTAATCAGGTGGAGTCTCGTTTTCATCTCCCGATAGGCTCCTGGGGACTCCTGTTACCATGACACCGGAGAGACTGACAGGTCGCTTGGCGATGGGAAGCTTCCTCTCTAACAGACGGAGGAAAAGACAGTGAGACAGTTACTGTTACTGGCTGGAGATACACTCTTACTGTAGTTAGAGTAGAAACAGGAAAACTTACTTTTCTTTTGTCCCTTGTACTGTTGAGATTTCTTCCTCTGTTTGGACATAGCTGATTGTAGATCTCTGGAACCTGAGACACACATTCACTGGATTTTGAGCCTAGTTTCAACAAGATAAACAGCAGCTTTGTGGACTTGATGATCTGTTGTCTTCTGTTGTTCATCACAGAGATCATGTTTATTTGTTTTATGGTTGGAGGTAAGTTTGGGGTGAGTTAGAAATGTCCTTGGTTTTGAAAGAAACATACAGAGGCCCATCATCAGCAACATTAGTTCTGTGTTCCCGTGTTCCAGTGTTTTGCTAATGCAAGTATCATTTTAAAAGGCTAAGTGATCATTACAAACCTCTTTGGTAATTACACACAAATGAAAACATACTGTAGGCGTTTTAACTGCGTGTTCGGAGTAATCCACTTTACACTTTGTGTGAATGCCACACTTTCTTTTAATACCCTCCATTGCTTTCACACTGTCCAGGGTACAACTCAGTTCAATCACATCCATGTTTTCCTTACTTACCTCTTTTCCTTGAGACATCACATGAGACTGAGGGTTCTTAAATGCAGCTCAGCAGACAATGAATCATCCATATGAAGTGACGTTGTCTCCTCCACATATCTTATTGCTGTGATTCAATGGTACGTAGTAGTGTAGCATTAACAGCATTTCTAGCTAAGGTTAGATTAGTTGTGTAGTGTGAGTTACCTGCATTAACAGCAGGAGGCTGCAGCTGGTATCCAGTCAGCTGACACCAGCCAACGGGGTACAGATCAGGTGATTCACAGTCCACCCACTGGTCGTACTCATCCTCCCAGCCGTCAAAGTGTATCCGCAGCAACCGGTGGACGATGCGGGTCACCGTAGCAACGCAGACCAGCCGGGGCTCCATGAGGTCGACAGCCTCCAGCTTCATACCCGGACAGAAACCATGGTTAGGCACTTCCTGGTGGGGGAAAAAGACATGTATGAACTTCACTGACAAAATTACATTTACGAAGGCTAAAATCCTTTCGACTCAATTGTTAGTTCACCTTGTTGAAGAGGTTAACTGGAGCAGCCACAGAGTTGCTCTCCTTCATATACTCAAACCACTTGAAGGGAAGATTTGTGTAACCTGACAGACACAAGAGATGGAAAAGGAGAGGATTTAGATTCATCATGATCTTATTAGTCACCTTTAAAAAAATCCAGATCTAAATATTAAGACCTTGTATTTGTATTTGCACATCAGAGCTGTATGATGTGCTGTACCTCTGGGAGGGGTCAGTTCGATGCTGTTGATCTCACAGAAGCCGGAAGGGAAGATGGAGGGAGAGGAACAATGATAACAGAACCAGTCTGAACCATCAGCTGCCTCTGAACCATCAATACCGATCATCAGATACCCGTCAGCCAGGACCTGAAGGAGGTGGAGGTACACAGAGAGGAAAGACAGAAGAAAGATCCAGAGAAGATGAGAAGAGGTAAGACAGAGGTAAAGTGGAGGTCAGACAGATGAAGGATTGATGGAAGGAGGAAGAGGACAGAAGAAGGATGGAGGAAAGACTAAAGACAGACAGAGAAAATATTTCAGAG